>NC_136776.1:3983136-4338136 GCF_947034865.1 Barbatula barbatula
GCAGATATATATTGGGTAATATTAGACCATAGCGTAGCCCCAAATAGTGTTGTATCTAGGTATAACGAGCATCGTCAGTGGATTACCAGTTTAGACATCTTTTTGCCACCCATAGACCCCCTTCATTGCACACTATATTACGATAGGGATGACACCACGCCCTATCAAGATATGTTTCAGGAAATAGAGGGTAGTAAATGGGTATTGAGGGGATCTGGTATTATGGTAGGAAAGGAAGGAGTCGTAGCACCAATCCTATTGACAGAAGAACAAATGAAATGGTATGAAATGTCAGACACGGCAGCACCACACATTTCTTTAGCGTTACATCCAAACCATGAGGCTAGGGAATTAGGCAAAATTACCAAAAGATTGTTGGCAGCCCATGACTGGGAACCCACTGAAAACCATGGAATCTCATATTCAAAGACACAAAAAGCCTATTGGGTAAAAGTACACACAGAAGACACTGGGGTGCTACTTCACGAACAAATTTCTAGATTCCATGGCAGAGAGCAATCAGATAGTGAAGGCGCAGCAGACATCATTAGAAATTTACCTGAGGATCTTTGGTCCCATGGACCAACAGATGTAGGTTTTTGTAATATGTCTCCAGTTTACTTTCAGCTGAAAACACCTGACCCCATCTGGATCCCGCAGTACCGCAACCTGAGGCGGACGAGGGTGTGGCCGCAACAGTACAAGGTCTCCTAGAGAGAGGTGTTATTACACCATATAAGTCAAGGTGGAACACGCCTATTTTTCCGGTGCCCAAACCAGGCACAAGTAAGTACAGGTTGGTACATGATTTGAGAGCAATCAATGCTGTTGTGGCTACACCATCGTTGACAGTACCAAACCCATATACTGCTCTTTCAATGTTATCTCCAAACCATAAATGGTTCACGTGTATTGATCTAGCTAATGCATTTTTCTGTATACCCATTGCAGAGGAATGTAAGGCTTGCGTGGCATTTACCTATAGGGGTTGTCAATATTCTTACAACAGGCTACCCCAGGGGTTTGTTTTGTCCCCTGGGATTTTCAATCACGCACTGAAGCAACAGTTGCAGGATTGTAGTCTGCCGGAAGACTGTGTGCTGATCATGTATGTTGATGACCTACTCCTGGCAGCCACCACAGAACAGGCATGCCTGGAGGGGAGCCAGCTTGTGTTACAACAGTTACACAAGTGTGGGTTCAAAGTAAGTAAGGAAAAGCTGCAACTATGCAGACCTTGTGTTACATTTTTGGGTCGCATGATCACCCCACAGGGGTCCACGCTTACTGCATCACAGAGGAAAGGTATTTTGAGTCATCCAAGGCCAACTACGGTAAAAGAAATGTTGTCATTTTTGGGTCTCACGGGCTATAGTAGACACTATATCCCGATGTATGCTACACTGACAACCCCATTAAGAGATCTAATCAGAGAACATGGAATGAAAAATCTCAGGGCAGAAATAGAATGGACGCAAGAGGCAGAGCGCACATTCATAGCACTTAAAACCCAGTTAGCCCATGCAGCTAACCTAAACTGTGCGAATTACACTTTACCATTTTTCCTAGATGTGTCTGAAACAGGATCGTGTGCACACGGTGTGCTCTATCAGAAAGAGCAGGGTAATAGGAAAGTGCTGATGTACGTGAGTATATTGCTAGACAGCATTGAACAAAGACAGCCTCCGTGTAGTAGATTTATTGCAGGTTTGGCAAAGATTGTGAAGAAAACCTCACACATTGTTATGAGACATCACCTTGTTGTATTAACCACACACTCAATTGCTTCTTTTGTCAATTCAGAGTCATTTACATTTTCTCCTTTGCGCCAGAGGCGAATCGCAGCAGTCTTACTAGCTGACCATATAGTGTACACACACGAGGGCATCAACATGGCTGATTTGATGGAAGACGGTCAGCCACATGACTGTGCGCCTATCACAGAGAGGGCATCAGTGGTCAGACCAGGTTTGTTTGCAAAACCATTGACTGGCCCTGAGCCAGTCATGACTTTGTTCACTGACGGGTGCTGTTTCAGGGCGGAGGACGGAAGTTTAAAAAGCGGCTTATGCAGTGGTAGAGCAGGTAGGACAGGAGATGATTACGAGGGATGCAGCAAGGTTAGATGGGAAGCAGTCAGCACAGAGAGCAGAAATGGTAGCAGTGACTAGGGCTCTGCACTATGCTGGTGAACGCCGTGTGAACATATATTCTGACTCAGCTTATGTTGTTACAGCTGTACACGTAGAAATGCCGTTGTGGAAGCGTTGTGGCTTTATCACTTCGTCAGGTCGACCAATAACACATGCATGTGAAGCCAGAGACCTTTTAGAGGCTCTGATGATCCCCTCAGAGGTGGCAGTGATTAAATGCGCTGGTCACTCTAAGGTGGATAGCTCTTTGAGCAGAGGCAATGACGCAGCAGACTTGGCGGCAAAAGCTGCTGCTGGTTATGTGTCCTCGCAGATGATGTGCACATCAGAAAGAACATCTAATGATTTATTGCCGAGATTCACAAGGGAATACCTTTGTAAAGAGCATCAGCGCTGTACCCCTGAAGAAGTCTCTGTGTGGGCACAACATGGAGCTGTTCGTGCCTCTGACGGACTGTGGCAAGCTCCGGACGGACGTCCGGCGCTCCCAGCGAGTCTGTGTCATTCCATCATGGTAGAGGTTCATGGAGTGAGCCATGTCGGGGACAAACAGATGATGAGAGCGCTTGAATATTGGTGGCATCCTTTTTTAAAAGCTATGGTCTCAGCACATGTGAGCACGTGTGAAGTTTGTCAGGGATATAACGTTAAACCCACGATTAAACCAACAAGGGGTTCGTTTCCTTTGACCGGTGGTCCGGGGGACGAAATCGTGATTGATTTCACAGACATGATCACGAGGATACAGGGTAAGCGTTATGTTCTGGTAATCGTAGACTATTTCACTGGATGGCCTGAAGCTTATCCTGTAGGCAGAGAAGACAGTAGGGCGGTGATAAAATGTTTAATTAACCATTATATTCCGCGCTATGGTTTCGCCCGGCGTTTACGATCGGATAATGGCAGCCATTTTAAGAATGAACATTTGCGAGTCGTCGAAAAGGCCCTAGGCCTAAAACATGCATTTGGTGCAGTCTGGCATCCTGCCAGCCAAGGTAAGGTTGAACGAATGAATCTCACACTAAAACTCAAATTGGCTAAAATCTGTGCACAGACAAAATTAAATTGGTTGTCAGCTTTGCCATTGGCCTTAATGTCAGTAAGATCATCTGTTAACCGAATCACAGGATTCTCCCCTTTTGAATTGCTTACAGGTCGCCAGTTTCCAGGGCCACGGAATGCACTGTCGGATGCCATTGTGACACCATTATCTCACGCTGTCTATTTTGATAAACTGACTGCTCTCATTAAGACTTTTTCATGCCAGGTCAATCCATCTCCAGCAGCAGACCCCGCTCCGACGACGGTACAGTGGGTGAGGCTGAGGACGTTCAGGAGAAAGTGGAATGAGCCGAAGTGGTCGAAACCCCATAGGGTGACAGCGAGGACATCACACTGTGTTCGATTGCAGGGCAAGGGTGACACTTGGTTTCATTTAACCTCATGAGTAGCTTGTGACCCCCCCTCAAGGGATCTTGCAGAGACACGGGTGGACCTGAGTAGACAGGTCCAAGAGAGGGAAGGAGAATCAGAGGCTGAAGAAGCCACAGGTGAAATTACAACACCACCAGTACAATAACAATTGCAAATCATTCACAAGGCAGGTGTCGTGTTCACAAGTCCATACACAGATATGGTACTGAAAAGGTGATTTCACAGAACAGACAACCAGGTGAATGTGCTGTGACCAAAGAGAAGGACGGTAGAATCATTTTCCAAAAGTGCAACAAACTTTGAGTGAATAATAACGGAGGTGGAAATACGTGTTACCGTTTATTCTTTATAATCAATATATATTGTTATATTGTGATTTTTCATATTTTAAATATTCACATTTTTCCATATTTATTATTTTCATATTTATTATTTTTCATATCTTTCATATTTTTTATATTTACTATTTTTCATACATTAACGTATAACCATTTATTCCTTACATTTCTATTTTGTGGGATTTTAACCATATATATTTTTTTTCTTAATTGCATATTCCCATTAAGTATACTGTGTGTTTAACCATTTTAATTTCCAAGAGAGTGTTTATTGTTCCTTTAAAGTCCAAGAGAGGGCAACAAGATGAAGCTGTGGGAAAACTGTAAGCTGTCGGGGATCCTATTAATAATTTCAGGAGTTATAGTAGGAATAATTTTTAGCCTAACTAAGGGTCAGGAAAGCAACAACACCATATCAAAATCGAGACACAAAAAAGCCATAGAGGAAAAAGTAAGCCCGCCCCAGTACCTTATGCCTTTATTGTCCAGTGAGTTAGAAGAACAAGAAGATGATTTATGACCTCTTTCGAGGTCATAGAGAGGGAATTGTGGGAATTAAAGTCAATGGATAAAACCATAAGTGTTTCTTTGTCTTTTAACCAGTACACTTTTGTGTGTGTGTCAAAAATTATGAAGTGTTTTAAGTTTAATAGATGTGTTTTAATTATATAACCATGTGTACGCTATTTAACTATTGAAAATATGTTTTGTTAAAGGCAAGGAAACTTGCAGACAAAGGCTGGTTTCAAAAGTTCCCCCAGTTGTAAGAAAGTGTTTTTCAGAGATCGGAATGTGGTCAGTATGTGGGGGTTGTCACGAGAAGAGGCTTCCTGGAGATGGGGGATGGTAGCCCAGACCGGCTCCCAAAGGAAACGGCCCAGAACTGAAGGGAAAAGCATGTTCTGCTTATGTGTATGTGTAACAAGAAGCATCGAAAAGGGAGCGCACACACACAACGTATTTTGGGGAACATGTTGTTTTACAGATTTTGAAAATGGAGTCAGTTCGAGGTGGCGGCACTGATTGGCTGCCGAAAGAAAGAAGAACCGCCCAGATAAGGAGGAGGTCACAGATTGGCTAGGAGGGAACAAAGAAACCAGAAGAGAGATCGACGTCACATTCAGTATTTAATGTGTTTTTGTGAAACTTTCTGGGTTGTTGGTTTAGCTCATTGTGGAGAAAACAACCCAGCGCGCTGTTAAACTTTTAAATCTGATAAATAAACTTCACTGATTTTGTGAAAAATTGTCTCTTCAATATCTCAAATTTTTGAACATGCAGGACTGAATGAAAAGTCCAACAACAGCGTTACAATAAGTTCATCGGATGTAGACTGTAAAATAACCCGTCTCTGGCTGGGTGTGGCTTTTAAAAGCATCTTTAACACGGGGAGGTTTCTATAAAGTTTAGCAGACATTTTAAATCGTCTCAATGTTTTCTTTTCTGTAGATACACTACCGGCTGTGTAGAGAGTAAGTCTGTTCTGATACGATATTGTTCAGGTGTTTTTGCTTTATAATCAATCATGAGATATCCGTAAGGTTTACCGATTGCGTCCTGATAAGACTCCATAAAATATTTTGCACGGCCTGGATACATCTGTCTGGCTAGAACCATTACCTGTGTGGCGTCTCTGGGGTTTTTAAACAATATCAAATAGTTTGTGTTCAAGCTGATGGTCCTGCTGGATTTACCCTGACAATGTTAATAGCACTGAGATTTCTGTGGTGTACATACTGTGTAAACACCTTTTCCACTTCATTGTTAACACTGGCTTCTTTCATTAAATCATCAATAATAAGCAGATTTGTTTTATTGACAGGAAACAAATGATCATCATTGAGAGTCTGTGGTATACCTTCAACAAATTTAATTTTATACAGCTTAAAATAAATCGTCATACAATGGTTGCCAACAATCATAAATATATACAATATTCTCCACATTTTTAGAAATCAATGTAGCAGCATTTTGCAACAACATTTTTACAAAAAAGGATTTCCCAGAGTTTGATGGTCCACTTATCACACATGAAAATGGATGTTGTAACCTGAAATCAAATGCCTCGGTGTCTAGCACACCTCGATGACCAAAAACGTTGTCAGTAGCCATATGGTAGTGTAGTGTAATCACCAAGCAGAACTCTTTTATTGTAATTCACTCGAAAACGTTTGACTAGTGATTTGTTATGGAGTGTAAACCGCTTTTTATCCCTCACAATACCGTCCATACGGGCCAGTATGTGACGACTATCACCGTCCCCCACAACATAGTGATTGACAAGTCCTATCAGAGTGTCCAATCTGATAGCCTCAGAGTTTACTGCATTAAGCGTTATACCTTTGGCTTTCATACAAACTTTCCCAGTGTTGGTGCGATAACCATATGTCTTCGGGCCTCCTGATGCATATTCGGTTATGAAGCCCCCTGACCCGATTTCATCGGTGAGATTACCTAGGTAAGGACCCAATGGTGGATCCCAATCACCGTCTTTGGATGTGAAAATGACACTGTCTGTGTCACAGTACAACAATCTATCGGACAACCTATCCATTAGACCATACAGCTCTAAACGAGCATGCGCTGTTGTAAATGCTCCTAAGAAAATGTTTATATCACGGGTCTGGCCACCTTTACCATCAGCATAACACCATTGAATTATCGCTTCAGTGTCTGAAACAAATGAGAAATGTTTGATGTCATAGCCATTGCCAAAAATATGCTGAGCAAACTCCTCAGGGTCTGAAAGTAACTCTGTTGTGGGTAGGTTTTCCCTCATTGAAAACCTGCCCCACAAACTATTAAGCAATAGCTTGTTGATTGAGCGACGTGCCGGGTTGTGACTTATCTTAGCAGGGTTCAGTTGAATCCCTTCTTTTTCAAAATAGTCGTCGATGTATGATTGTTTGTCAGTGTCTGTTGCCGCATGTTCTGGATAACCGCTGGCTTCCTGCTTGTACTCCAAAAATGTTTTAACATATTCGCAAAACAAGGTATCCGACCGCTGTGGAAAATGCCACACCTCATCTATGTTCGTCACAATATATCCCTTCTCTACAGCTTTTAACAATTCAATACTAACCCAAGTACCGGAGATGGATCTTTCATCATCGGTGTGTCTGCAGGGGGTTGTTTGGTTTTGTTGTTCGGTGCAGGTGCGACAGAGGGGGAATATTAACTTGCCACCAAATCTCATGGGAAGCACCGGGTGTAGTAGTTTACGCGGTGGTAAAACACAGCATTTCACAAGTCCGTAATAATTTTCTAGAGGTTCAAAATCCTTGAAAATGATTTGTGGGTGACCTACAGGGTACTTCTTTCTGGCTTGGCAGAAAGGATACAGACTTGTGAAATCGACATATCGTATTTTCTCACCTTCTGCGACCTTATGGTACAATTTGAACGCATTAGTACGCCCCCCAAATAAAGCGTCGCGTGGTCTCAATCTTTCAGGGTGTTTATATGTGGACATAAAAACAATTACAACAGGATCGGATTGTTTGGCTGTTTTCCACTCACATTCCCACATCACCTCCACCTTCAGACCATAAAATTGTTTCAACACTACAAGTTTGTCATCAACCTGTCTTCTGAGATCACCATAGGATAGTTTTGAGAGGGGGTTAACATGTTCATGTCTGAAACATTTTAAACATCCATGGTGGAAACATCCAAAAAAACTCAAAAACTGTCTTTACATCTGAATTCTCAAAATACCCATCAACAAAATATTTACCAATTGACACCTCACCATAGTTTAAAGCATGTCGAATGTTTATGCCCCGTGTTTTTTTACATATTCCAGCCATTCGATGGAGACATCTGAGTAGGCCTTGTTCTGATTGGTGTATGCGTTGTTGTGGGTAAGAGCTAGAGTGTCTTTTGGGAGGTAATGTGTTTTGTACACAGCCATACAGCATGATGCTAATGTGGTGCACATAAACGGATCAATCCCGGTACATTGCATGAATTCATCGCGGTATTTCATACATGCCTCCCTCAGCAAAACAACGTCATTCTTGCCATACATGGCTAGTTCTTTTTTAAAAATCAAACACCTTATCGGTGACTGTTGTGTACCAAGCATCGAACTGACCTCTGTCTTTATCACTCATGGTCTCGTACCCATAGAAATGCTTGTCTGGATAAGGGCCTGTATAATCTTCGTTTTCTACCCTGTTGAAATGGTGTGGGAAGTATCCCTTATCGTCACAGGACAGGTTTAATGCGGCCGCTGTATTGGCCAAACGCATGGGTATGAATGAGTAGCTATCAATAAAACGTTGCTTAAAGCCGCTGTCATACATTAAAATTAAACGACACCCCTGCATTGTGATTTTAAGCGTGAGCCCTACTTTTGTGAAATGTTCCAAAAGTATGAAGTTGTCAAACCCTGATGCGTTATGTGCAATCCATGTGTAATTTTTATAACGCGGTTGTCTGAAACGTCTGAGGAGTCTGTCGACACAATCTGTACCCTCTGCTGTGAATTCCTCACCAGAAAAAGTGATAGCACACACAACATTTGGAACATGTTTACCGTCTTGGTAGCGTGTTTCAAAATCATAAAATATGTATTTCACACCAGGTTCCTTAGGGGTTATCGGTTGTATGAAACACTGATGGGCTCCATCAGCAACCAACACATCACCGCAATGGACGCAACAACTTGCTGGGCATTTGTGGGGTTTAGGATCTGTGCCGCTAATGTGATAACGTCTATTGCATTTTGGACAATGTTTGGTCACAACACACTGCGAAAACTGTTGACCTAGCGGTGGTTTCTTATGCATTTCATAACAATAGTCAGATCTGCAGTAACGAAGACAATCACCACATTGTCTTTTTTTCAGTGTGTCTGAAACATTCAGACCCGTTACAGATATCACACACATATTTACAGCTGTGATCTCTACGGCATGTGTAACCCCTGTAACAAAATTCACAAACTTAAGGCGTACCTATGAAAGCTTTTAAGTTCTTAATCATAAAATATTGTCCATCGTGCAGGTACAAAAACACTGTTCTGTTATGTGGCGCATCTTTTGTGTTGTACTGTTCCAACACACCAGTGTCTGACCTGTGGAAGACCACTATTATAACATAAGACAGACGTTCAAACTTTGCTATGTCATTAAAGCCTATCATATCCTGATCAGTGTGACCAGCAGCATTCTGCAATGCTGAAGCTAATGGTATTAACTCTGTGTGTTGTTTTTGGGGGTTCAGAAAATGTGCCAGACAAATAGCAAAACACAGATTGTTTGAGATATTAACGGGGCAGAAAAGATTCATTCTGTTTCTCGCAATAACCTCGTTATGAGCTGTGTCACGGAGTTTTCTATACGCACCACCTTGTCTACACATGGCTATAGACACTTTCAACTCCAATCTATCGTCAACGCACACGTCTGCGTTGCTCTGCATTATCTTTTCGATCTGGTATTCAAAAAGCTCTACGCTATAGTTGTTGCTAGGTGACAATAGTGTATTAACATCAGCTGTCAGACTAGCACCTTGTAACGTGATATTAATCAAACCGCCATCACCAGCCAGCTGTCGCGAAAATTGAACTATTTCAGTCAATGCCTCATGTAAAAGACGAACATAGTCTGCCATATCGTTGGATGTTATCGAACGCAGGTTCAATACTCTATGTATTTCCAAGCTGTTAAACCTTCTTCTAGGGACCACGGTATAATCACCAACACTACCGCCCTCTCTTACTAATCGCTGAGCATCGCTAGGATTTAAACAAACAGAGGGTATGGCTGTTTCGTTTGTCTCAACATTTCTTACATCTCTTACAACCGGTTCATCAGCAACAATATCTGCATCATCAATATCTTGATCAACATCAGGACCTACATTATTTGCAGCAACAATATCTAATCCGTAACCAACTTGATGTTGATTTAAAACAGGTTCATCTAGAGCCACAATTGGTTCTGGCTGTACATCTGACATTGAACGAACGGTACTAATTAAAGCTAAAAGAGACTCGGTTGTAGTAGTCGGTCTATGCATCGACCTGACTGTGTAAATTAATCTCTGTAACGTGTCTGAAACACTTTGTGGGGGGTGTGAACCATCGTCACTGTGGTATCTAAATATTTTTGCCGCTGACTCACTTTCAGAATCATCTGACCCCTGACAACGTTTTGCGGCCATTTCACAATATTTTATTTAAAAACTTTTTAAAAACACTGTTGAAATCCCTCATATACATACTTTTTAAAAACAATAACAATAAAAACAAAAACAATAAAACATTAAACATGTGCAACGTGATTTATATACACGGTGTTTACTCACCAGATCTGCGTCTGCGCATGTTAATGATCTCCATAAATAACACAACACTTTGCGCTTGACCATCCTGAATGTCTTTTAGTGCCTTACGAATCAACCGTTGTCTCGCTAGACCTTCTCTCAGCGATACTGATGTTGCGGTGATGACACTCCTTAACTTTTCAAAGTCCCTTCTGTCTCTCCGTCTTTCATCACGCAAACGACGCCGATCATCTCTCGCAATCCTCAATTCGGAGCTAATCAGATCCAAACGACGTAAAATCTCCGCTGCCTCAAAGACAGGTACCGGGGTCGCCGTTCGTATTGTACCAGCCTCCGCTCTGAACGCCTCTTGATTAGATGGCAACACCGATGTGTCAGTGGCTAAATCAAGCTCTATATTATTATCCGAAGACCCTGTTGGTTCGGCCTGGGTGAACTCTGCCGCTTCCCACGCTTCAACTAAATCGTCGTCCCACACAGCCTCTGAAATAAATAGTAAAACAAAATATGTATTAGGCGAGAGAGATAACCAAAAAAGGTTATAGATGTTTATAAATAAATATAAAAAGCCTTAGACTCACCGGACCCGTTATTTAGATTTTGCAACGGTGTTGTAGCCTGCGCTGTTCGTTGGTTGGTAATGTCGCCAGACACAGTGTGAATTTGAGCAGCCGTTACAATTGTCCTTGGAGCAATAGAGGTACTTGGTACCGCAGGGTCTGTAGATATGTTCACATCATTAGAGATGTTTGCCACCAATCGCGATAAAGACCCTACAAAACACATTATTTAAAACACATATCTACATTTCTAGCGGATTATCAAAACATAAAACAAAATAAGTATATTTTACTTAGTGAGTCGTTATCGCCGTAGCCAAACTGTGGTGTTTCGACATTTTGTGTGTCTCCTGAACCTGATGACATATGTAAAAAGAAAATGTGTGACTAACATGTTTATATAGGGTTTTGAACAACTATAGACATACCTACTTTACCAATGAGTCTCCTTCTAACGTCAGGGTTTTGCGGGGGTGTGTCGACAAACCCCAGTGTTGCTCCTGTTTGATAAAAAATAACGTGTAACAAATGTTGTGATGTTTTTCTACGAACAATGGTTTATATATAAAAATAAAAAATTAGACACACTTACCTGCTGCGTGATTAAGAGCGTTTAGTTCTTCTGCAAGCCAAGAATATCGCGGATCGTTTAATGCACCTACGGTATGATACAACCTGTTAAACAATCCCCCCACAACCGTAACAAAAAAGTTATATACAGACATTTTATTTATTTTTGTTATAAAGAGAAAATGAAAACCAACATACCGGTCAGAAAGCTTGTCATTTTAGAAAAACTTTCTGAAACTTTCTTTTAAATTTGATTAATGTATAACCAAAACCTCACTAAAACATTACAATAACTATTTATTGGTAAATCAGCCAAAAGTAGCACCTCTTATAAGTGTATGAAAAGTTATAACCTTTTCTATTTTATTTTTACTCAATGTTATGTTTGTTTCATTACATGTCTTAACAACACTAGTAGACATGTAACGGTGTTTGTCTACCAAATGTCTCTATCAAACAACCCGTTAGCATAACAAGAACCCTCAGGATAGGTTTACACATACAGACGGCTCGTCTAGGCATAGCTACATCCTAATTAAATCTAGATGTCTGTCTTGAACACTTTTTCAAAGTAACTCTTAGAAGAAACATCACACAAACATTTACATGATTTCTCTCATTCATTTAAAATACACAAACAACTTTTACACGGTAATGTGACCCCTCGGTGATGTCATGTCAAAAGGGTGAAAAACACATTTATTGATGGTAAGTGGTTTTTAGGTAGACGATGCGGCTATAAATCTGTCGTTTTTAGATTGACATGCCGTAAAATCCACCTATTTTTAGATTGACAGACCATAAAAACCTCCTATTTTAGAGTGACATGCCGTAAAACTAATTTGAATGACATGTGGGGGGGCCAAAATTAAACTAAGACAATCGAACATATTACAAGGGTTAGCCTATCAATGCCACTATTTGAATGACATGGGGGGCCAAGTCTTATCTCATGTTACAAAATTAAACTAAGACAATGTAGAACATTCTAAAGGTGTTCTTGCGGGTTCAAAATTGGAGGGAGGCCAGTCAAAGTAAATCTTGAAGTTTATTGATCAGAAGATTCAAAAAATACAACAGCGCTGTTGGGTCAGTTGCCTCAGAACAAAAGCTCAACCAACCAACGCCCAGTTTTACAATTCTGCATATATTTATATTATTTGTCGCCGGTCTGTCTTCGTGCCTTTGAGTGACGTGTTGTCTGGTATTCGTCCAATCAGCTCTTAGTCCATTATTCTCTGAGTTTCTGCAAAACATCAAATGACAACCCACACACCCCAATTCTACCCAGCAACAACATAGTTTAAAAGGTCAGACAATGTAATGTGTGTGTGCATCTTTATGTTTTTCAGTTCCATACATATAGACCTAATCTCTGCCACTTCCTCTTTCTTTTGCATGTGACACCCACACTTCCTCTTTCAAGTACACAGTATCAGCCCTTAACTTTTCATGGTTAACTCCAACACATTTTTTGAGGTTAAGGGTTATCGTACGCAAGTAATAGAATAATAAAACACTTCTAAAAGTAATAATGCATATAGAATAATACTGCATATGAAGCATATGAATGAATAAAAGTGATAATGCATATGGAATAATACTGCATCTGAAGCATATGAATGAATAAAAGTGATAATGCATATGGAATAATACTGCATAGGAAACATATGAATGAATATTCCACAACAATCGAACATATTACAAGGGTTAGCCTATCAATGCCACTATGTATGCCTCTAACTAAACCTCTAACTCTCTCTAATTTGCTAATACACAAACACATTTCACAGCAGGTGTCCTGATAGAAAAAGCAGGTTTGAAAAGGTGTTGGGGGCTACCACTGTAGGAAGGTGGGGGCCATAGGCACCCCTACAACAGTCATAAAACATAAATGTCAGTAAGATTGACAGCCCATAAAAGAACCATTTGAGTGACAGCTGTCAGGATGACAGGCCTTTGACAGGAGGGTCATAAATCAATCAAACTTTTTGACACAGTATATGATTATACTACTCAGTGTTCCCGTGCGGTGCACGATCTCACTGGAATCGGTACATGACCCCCTACAGGCACACGTGGGAGGACTGCTCGTCCTCTGGCGGGTTGGGTCCATTCAGGGCGGGGGAACATGCGAACATCGAACACCTTGCCGGGCTAAACTCAGAGGAGGAGGTGCGTGACAGCCTCCACCAAGCATCAAAGAAATCCGCACCAGGCTCAGACATAAGGAGGATGTCCTTGAATGGGATCCTGAATGCGAGGCCCTCACACGCATGTACAACATGTGGTGGATCACCGGAGTCGTACGATATTGCTACCCAAATCAGCGGACCCAGGGGAAGTGATGGAATACTGTCTAAGGGGCTAGCTCTGGCCTGCCCGCTCAGTACTAATCTAAGGGGGTTCCGTCCCACTCCCGGGTTTACGGAGAACATTGAGGTCCTCCGGGGCCTCGTTCGACACTGCAAAACAGAGCGTAGCATCCTGCTCGCAGTAGTATCCATCGACTTCGCTCAGGCGTTCGACTCAATCTCCCACGGGCATCTGCTGGCCGCCCTTGGGTTGATCAAGGTGGACCGACATATGGTAGAGCTAATCCTTTTAATAATTGTATTAATTAAAAATAAACAAATTAAGTTCCTGTAATCCATTCCGCGACCCCCACTTTGGGAACTACTGAACTAGACCAACTACTGTACATCCACATTTTTACACAGCATGACACAAGCACCTTTTCCTATAAGCAGTGTTTCTTCTAAACATGTATTATACGTTTGGCATGGTGACTACTTTTCATTTCTAGTTTTCCTGTCTTTTTATTCATTTTAAAATCCTGAGCGTTTATTTCAAAATGTTCCAGACAAGTTTGAACTTGCTGCTTAACATTACTCTCATTTACCTCTGTTTGTAGGGAAGATGTGTAAACATTAGTTAACTTCACCAGTTTCACCTTTGTTCAATATATCAATGTCATTGGGGTCCTCCTGATACGAATTCTTAATCTGTTTAACAAATCTGCAAATGTTTCATCTTTTTGTCGAACTATTGTTTTCAATTCAACAACTGAAAACAGAGTAGATCAGAAGTTTATACCTATGTTGTCAGCATACAATGGTATTCCTTTCACGGGAGGTAACTGAAAATAATCTCCAACAGCAATTACACTTACATTCCCAAAGGGAGTACGCTTGACTAATGTTTGCAAACCTCCTCGTTTACCGGCTATTGCCTGAGCTCCATCTGTGCAGATCCCCACACAGTCTTCCCATTTCAGATCAGCCTCTCAAGTAAGTGTCAATGATTTTGAACAGTTCGTCTGCAGCGGCTCTTAGTTACAAGTTTGCAGAAAAGTGATTCCTCCCTCAAATCATCGCCATCGATGAATCTGACGTATCCTATCAATAGACAGTCTTTGTTACTGTCAATTGCTTCATCCATCTGCAGAGCAAAACGGTTGTCTCGTATCTTGTCGTTAAGATGCTCCTCTATATCTTTTGATATGTCATAAATGCGCGAATAGCCTTTAGGTTACTGGCTGTTGCGTCATCAAACATAGTTGAAACCATATCAATAGCAGAAGGAAGTATTAATTCCTCAGCTATAATGTGCGGCTTCTACAAAGTGGCCTACAGGGTAGCTCAGTGTAAGGAGGCGAGTTGGGCATTTGAAGGCACAGATGCTGCTTTAGTAAAGCGACACTGTTGGGCACGACAGTTGATTCGTTTTTTTCTGAAAAAATCTACTGGCTTGTCTTTGTGTTTGTGATGCGACGTCTCTAAGTGCCGTCTTAACTTGTTCGGCTTCATACTGTCAGATGCTAATATTTTGAGGCACACAACACACTGTGGTCTCTTCATCACCCACCGTTGTACTGGTTAATCCGAGTGTAAGATATGTTTATCATATTTTCTTCTCTTTGTTGTCGTTGTGATGTTTGAGTCATCATCTACTTTACGTTTTCCTGGCACTTGTTGTCTTTTCAAAAACTTGTCCATGGTCAGAGTGGAATATTCATCAGAGTGTCACGACAGCAGTGAGTGAGAGAGAGCGCACTGAATACTGCCACCGGGTAGCACACCAGATATTTTCGGCTCATTGGACGATTTTTCTCTTATGAAATTTGTTCCGTATAAATCCCTATAAATATCGGCTGACTGTATGTTCACTGCCTTGCCGCGCCCCCCTTATCATAACTCCGCGCCCCCCAGTTTGGGAACCACTGAGTTAATGTCACATGACCGTTCATGTAAAACTGTTGGAATGTTTCAGATGCATATCTGCACGGTATGGCAGAAACATCTGCATAATGCTTTGATGAAAGGGTTCTTGGTTTGTTTCCTAAGAAAACCGTGCATATCGAATGACTGCAGGTTGTGTTCGTGTTCTTTTGGTGATAAAACCACAAGCATTGTTTAATTTAAGCGGAGCCCGGGATTTCTCATTTTTACTTAGAATAAACACTGCCTAGATTGTTCAGCGCATCTTTTGCACTAGTATTTCCCTCTTTTTGTGCTTCTCTTTGTGCATTACCTAACAGCAATCCCATCTCTCTTTCTGACTTTGATATATAAGAAATGATATAGACCACACATGCATACGCATCAACCACGTACTGTATATCGTAATTAGCATTCCAACATTTTAAAAGTGGTTTGCTATATTGGTTGAGCCACACGTCAGTGACCTGTCTTTCCAAACAACATGTGGATTTTCATGAAATGATTTATATGCATCTCCAAACAAATGTTCCACACTGTCATAGTTACTATCCTCATCTGAAAGAGTCTTCTTGACTGCTGACAATATCTCACTTGCCTGTTCTCTTTTCATTTTTAAATCTTTCTGACCTTGACCTTGAACACAAGCACATATAGTTGAATTATCATTTTCATCTACCTTACACTTACACTTTTTTTTGCATCACTTTTACCACGACATATAAATGTTCGAGCAGATGCTGGCCTGGGAAAATTAAAACGACAAACAGTGTTTTTCTTTTTACAGGTTTTGGAATGTCATTTTGAATGTTGTTGCACAGATGTCACAATGTCCAATAATGTGTCATCCTCTGATGGTAATTCACATGTGACATATTTATCAATCACTGGGGCGTTCTCAATCCAAAACAGGCAATGAACATGAGGGGAACCACGCTGCTGAAATTCCACACGGTAAAAGTAATCCTTCATTTGACCTATTGGATGCGCCGAAGACATAAGTACCACCCTTACAAAACAATGCCACCGAAAATCAATCATTCTAACCGCAGTTACAGGATTCCGACGCAACAACTCACACCTGTCAGCCCACTGTAGTTCTTCAACTGTCTGTGTTCTTCCTTCCCGTTTCAGAATACTATCAAGAAGATTTTTCCACCGCATATCAGCAGATGAAAATGAACAGAACCATGTGGGGACCCCAGCTGACGAACACAAGCTAGGTCACGTTGCGCTCCTTGCCAAAAAGCTGGCGTACCTCGGATAGGTTTAAGGAAACGATACCCATCAAATTCCAACAGTTTTCTCAAAGATTCCTCATTGTTCAATACATTTTCATCAACTTTGACACACATCCTCCTTTTCCTTTGCGCAATGCAATCGATACATTTGACACAACCTGTTCAATTTCAGACATTTACTGAGCGAAAAATATATATTCTACATTTTGTGCAAACCTTCCATCAGCATGTAAAATCCGATTATTAAAATACCTTGACAATGTCAATCGGTTGTCTCGACTTTCATGAAATGTATTACATCCCAGTGGAAATAAAACCGGGAAGCATTTGGCTTCATTTCCGAGATCAGAAAGCAATTTGACAGGATTATTTCCTTCAGCTGGTGCAACATTCAATATATTATCAAAATACTGATCTAATGCTTCCTGACCAATGTCAACAGGCATGAGACATGTGTCCTGATACATGCAATGTTGCTGTCTGTCATGCAAAAGCTCATCTTCACCAACATCTACAGATGCTTCACTATGTTCAGCACATGCATCACTCTCCTTTCCTAAAACCTCACTGCCTTCTCTACAAAACTCATTTAGCCAAACCTCATTAAATTCTACATCTTTATAATGCACATTTATCTGTTTTAAACATTTTAATGCTTGTCTGATGCGCATACTGTCAACAAACTGATATTTATAATGACCTTTATAAGTTAATTTACGCTTCAATTTGACAGGCAACAAGGCTCCTTGCATACTAGAAAAAGGCAACAAATTTGAAGTCTGCACGATGTTTGCAGGAACAGATGTTACAGGCCCATGTCCTCCATTTTGTCCCCCTTTAGGTAATGCTAACATTTTCATAAACTGTATATGTAAAGCAATCAAATGTTGTTCTAAGATATTCAAACACGACAATTCTGGTGGAATTGAATCAACTCATTGTTTGTTACACATTCAGCAGGCATTTGACCTTTATTAATCTTATAATGGCACGTGTAACAAATCCACAGCTCGCCTCTCGTTGTATCTGGCCACCGACACGGCATTACACAGGTTTCATTGCATTTGTGTAAATATTCCTCAGTTATACATTTACCTGCAATTGAAGAAACTCCTTTTTTGTCATAAAAATCTTTATTACAATTTAAAACCTGATGCTTAAACAACAATCGTTGGCAAACACAACACACAAAATCTGGCCCATATTTTACTAAATCCAAAAACTGCTGCATAACAAAATCAAACTGTTCCGCTTTCACTTTAATCTGTTGTTGCCTTTTAAATTTCTGACCTGCTTTAACACGTGCCTTATGCTCAGGGTTTTCGTGATACTTTCTTGTACTGATAGCCTTTATTTCTCTGTGCAACACATTCAGTTTATACTTAATTTTGCTAATGTCAATTTTCATTTCCTTATACGAAACATCATTCTCATACTTCCTTTTAGCAACGTTCTTTTTCAATTCCTTATGAAACTCATCCTGACTTTTTATATTTGTCTGGAAGTACTTTTTTCCTTGAATATTTAGATAAAGAATTCTTGCTATTTGAAATAGAAAAATTACCAGTCCCGTCTGTGTGTCTTTTTGAATTCTCTCTACTTGTGTACAGTGGGATACTACCAACTTTACACAAATCAAAGCAAACTCTGTCATGAACTTGTTGGACACATATGACAGGCTCAAAATAATAATTTTCACATTGTTTTAGGTGTAATTGTTTCACATTGTTTTAAATACGTGCAACTTCTTTAGATAGAGGATTATATTTAAATGTTATTGGATGTGCATTTTCCACAACTTCCACATTAGAATCTTCCACAACTTCCACATTAGAATCTTCCACATTAGAATCTTCCACAACTTCCACATTAGAATCTTCCACAACTTCCACATTAGAATCTTCCACATTAGAATCTTCCACAACTTCCACATTAGAATCCGTTAACATACAGCACAGCATGTACTTAATACACAATGATGCTGCTGTTTTGCCTCAAACTGCATTTGCAGTGTTAAAGTTTGATCTAATATTGTACCCCTCAAAAGCAGATGCAGCTGTTTTGCAGTACCCATAGCAAGTAGACAGTTTTGGCTCATAATGGTTTTCTAGGCAGTTTTCCAAGTAAATGCCATCTTTTGACACACGCTTACCATTGCTACTGTATTTTAACCACACTGTAAAAAATGACCGTGAGATTTACAGAAAAACTTTGTAAAATCCCTACAGAAAAGTATTGTAAACCCAAAAACGTATGTTTTTTGTTTAATTCACAGGGAACTTTTGTAAACTATTAAACAGAATTTTTTGTTATATTTACAACAACAATATGTGATTATAATCAAATTTCTTTGTTAAAATACAAATATTGGTATTAAAAACAGAGAAATAGTGTAATATTCAAAACAAAACAATTTAGTTCATTTGACATGCACATATTGTAAAAAGTAAAGTCAGTTGTTCTTAAAAATACAAATAAAGTATGTAAGTCACTTAACAAGTGTATGATGTACTTTTAACATGATTGATGAAACAATTCAAATTGAGGTAATAAAAATGTTTTCACAATAAATTCTGTATATATATATATATATATATATATATATATATATATATATATATATATATATATATATATATATATATATATATATACATATATAGGCAACAATTATAATAACATTTATTTTATAATTCAGTAATTTGTAGCATATTGTAGAGTGTAAATTACAATTATTGATATGCAAAGTAATACTGTTCAGTCCTAATCCATGTTTTGCGTTTGTTTCTTTTAGTCTTTAAACTAACTTTCTAACTTTAATGTAATACTTAGACTACTGGTGTTCTATAGGCCTATTGATAAAATAAAAGTAATAATTTGAGCATTGTGTCATTATCACAGGCTAAACAACCAAACAGTGCCTTCACTAACATCGCTTTATGATTTATTTGTAGCCTACTGTATTTATAGAGTATGTGTGTAATAATTGAGGCCTGTGTAACACTTCTGTTTAGTCCTTACATAATCCTTGTATGCTTTATGTTTCTTTACATTTTAATGTTTTAATGTAATACTTAGACTATTGGTTTTCTATTTATAAAAATTATTTGAGCATTGTTTTGCCGCCTCTAACCACAGACTTGTATTTGTCCTTTCCCATTGTGCACTGAGTCCGCCTAATTTTAAATTTCATAGTGCGCAGATAAACTCGTCTCTGATTGGATAATGACGTGATGTAGCGGGAGACTCACGAGCTCCTCGTTCACTGCTGCGGTTGACGTCAATAACGAGCGAGCAAGAGTAGCTTACTGAGGCAGAAGTCTTCGGAACATTTATTTAATTTTAAAAGTTTTTTGTACAAATCTACAATTTTAAGTTTTTAGAGGGTCTGCTGCTGTTCAATCGGAAAATTTGAAGTTTGCACGGTAAGCGTCACATTTAGTGCTGAAAGCACATGGTGTAAGCTAGCACCAGTTGACATTTAAGACCAGTAGCTAGCTAAACCAATGCATGATAACTTCGTTCAGCTGAAAAGCACAGGGAAACACTTGAAATCCTAAAAATGATCGCTTGTGTCTTTTGTAAAAAGAAATTGGGTACATTAATATGGGGTTCCATTTGTGCCAAAAATGTGTTGTTTGATTTGTACAATACACTTGTCTATGTCTACTGTTTTTGCCTGTGTTTAAATGGTTTTTAGTATGCATTCACGTATATGTCGTCTGTATATGTCGTCTTCCCTGTCGTCTGTTTATGTCGTCCTCCCTGTCGACTGTATATGTCGTCTTCCCTGTCGACTGTATATGTCGTCTTCCCTGTCGACTGTATATGTCGTCTTCCCTGTCGTCTGTATATGTCGTCTTCCCTGTCGTCTGTATATGTCGTTTATCTTTGATAGATATAAATAACTAGATGCCGCCGCATTCAAGCGTTCCAGGCACGTAGACGTGTCCGCCATCTTGGAACGATCCACTACGTCACTCACAGCTGTCCTAACGACGCGCAGCTATGGCTGTGAAAACCACTAGGGTTTAATTCCCGAAAAATGAGCTAGCCTTTTCGTTGTTGTCATTTTGTAGTGTACCATATCTAATGTTCGAGTTTACACGACAATACATATTTTTCATAATCAAACATTGTCGCAACATCGAATGGCTCGCACCGTTCTAATATGGCAGACGACCTACGTATAGCGTCCCAGTTATTCATGTCTGTGGTTGAAACCTCCTCGTCTTCACAGCAAGTGCGGTCCATGGTTGCTATGTTGTTTTCCGTGCGGTTTTAAACTTGTTTTATTTTTTCCATTAAAACTACACCAACATTTTAGTTTCTTTCCTCGGCTTTTAAAAACCTTGAATTAAAATTTTTTTTATTCATTTCTCATTGTTTTTATTTTATTTGTAGGCCTACAGCACTATGGTCAACTGCTGTTGTGTCTATCAGTGGTCAATACATTCAAATAAAAATACAATACAATGAAGAATCATCAGCTTTCATTCTCGCAATTTTGAGGTTATATTCAAGAATAAAGTGATATTTCCATACAATGTCTTTTTAAATCGAGCCAGCTCATTGTTTAATTTTAAAGCCACTCAACATATTATCATCAATTAAAGCTTTATCTGGCTAGATATAAACATCTTATGTCCACAGTGAAGCATACATAACATTTATGCACGCCGAGGTTAGTCAAAAATCATCTTGCACTTTCCTTTTTTCTTTTAATTTGTTACAGAAATTATTGAACAACACTGTCTGAAACTGACATGTAACATATACAAACTAGAAGAAAATATGTGTTATACATGACATATTTATTCCAAAAATCTCTCATCACTCACATTATTCACAGACACCTACATTCTGTGACCAAAACATGCATACAGGTTTCACAAGATCACAATACAGCCGGACAGAAGTCTGGTGTGGTGTAGGCTGAAGTGAACAAGGCTCCCGTATAGGTTGACACCAGGCAGGCGATCATATCTGAAGGAATAGATTCTAGGTTAAAGAGTAGCGCAGTTTACAGGATTCTCTTGCTTCACTTGATTGAATGTACATTTGTGGTTTCTATAAATTGAACAAAAATAAAGCAACTTTTTCACATACACATGCACCTACGTGTTTCTTATACCGAGATTCACTTAAATAGTTCATGTGTGTTATATACCAGTCAATTCTTTGTTTTATCCATTAATCGTTGCAGATTCATTAACACCTCATAGTGTAATATCACATCGTGCAGTTCATACTCACCTCACTAGAAAATAAAACTCAAATAAATTACAGATTGACGGAGTATCAGCAACGATATGATCTACAATGAGTTCATCACCAAAAGGCTGCTTCTCAGCAAAAACAGAAAACGATTGGAAAATATCCACTTACCTTGAGTACGCGCAATACACTCTCGTCATCAAACCCAATGAAGCGTTTCTGGGACCCTTCGATCTCGCGCTCCTGTCTCAGCGCCGTGTGGCCCTTTGGTGACGTCGTGCACTCACGCCGGCGCATTCAGGCTTTGAAAAGCGTCCCTGGAATACAGTAAATAAATATGGGACAAAACGGACAACATAACTTACCAAAAGTGCCCACAAAATTATTATGTGGTTATGAATACATGCAGATTTTGAATTTAAACATTCTGTTACTATTTTATTGTAACTCATGTAGTCCATCGTAGCACATAAGCACATGTTAAACCAGTAAAGTACAAGGTAATGTAATTGCTTGTGTTGCACTGGCTAATGTAAAATTGATTTACCGTTTCATAAGAATGTTCATGCGCCTGGGGCTACAGTTAACTTCTGGTTTTTGTTGGTTGATTGGTCTGTCCAGTTCATGGGTCTGCAACTCGTGGATCTCGTCTCGACCCATGTGGTTCTTCTGACCCCCTGCCGTGACTCCATGCAGTCTTTATAAGGCCCTGTATATGCCTGCTATTAAGATGAGTTTTGGTTGATCGGATCATAAGTGAATGAAAGAGGCACGTACCTGTTCCACCTGGTGCTGTAATCCGTATATTTTTTCTCCTTCAGTCCTGATTTCTTCAAGAAATATTTGAAAAACATACACATTTACACAGTACAACCGGACTGGTAGTTCCACGGGTTGTTCATATTATGTTTCTCGTTAGTTAAACCCACTCTTCACACGCATGTCAATGAGTGAGTATTAACAGGGGAAAGATAACACTCTGAAACGCGTTACAAATCAAATTAAACGTAAATATATTAACATAAAATAAGTCAGCACTAGAGCGGTCATCTCTTCCCTTTGCGCGAACACTCTCACTGCGCTCACAATAACAGCACGCATACAATAACATATGTAACAGGTATTTAACCCGTCCTGTAGGGGAAATTGTACTAGTGCTGCCACGGAAGACTGAATAACGAAAAGATCTTAGTCTCCGCCTTCAATGCTTTTAATCTCGTTACACACTAAATGTGTGTATGTTGTGTTCTACTATACTGGGGTGTACAGACCGATGAGGGTAGGCTTCAGCTTGAGTAATATCATTGGCTCCCTGAAGTAAAAGTAAAATGTGTGAGGCAGTCTAATATACCCCTCCCTCCCCTGGTCTAATAAAGAAGCCGAGACGCCCCTACTGCTTGAGAGCCTAAAACAAAACGCTACAATGAAGTAAGTATGCAAAAGAAACAATATTTATTCTTTGTATCTTCCCTTCTGTCTTGTACTCAAGTGTTAAATTCAGGGTTAAAACTCACAAAATAAGGTAAACAAAGTAAAAGGTATGGTCTTTTGGTTTTCTTTTACACTCACTACAACGTAATCCTTTTCAATGTAAAATGCAAGAGATAAACTCCACTTCAAAATGAAATAAGAAAAACACTTTGTAAATACCACTTATGAGTTTTCAGTTTTCAAATGATCAACTTCAAATAATCAGACAATCACATTTGGAAAAAAACATCATCAACATACACAATGAAATGTCACATTTGGAAAAGAACTCACGTGTCATGTCCCTTTATGTGCTCACTCACTTCACTTTAGTTTCTGTGATTCAACTGAACTCTCACAGTTCAAAGTTCCTCGAATCAAAAATATATAAATAAAAAATTAGAAATGGATTGAAAACCTTAGATGAGTTGTCCTGACGTAGCGTGCGTTGCAATCATCTTGAGGTTTTTGCAGCAATATCACTCAAACTCAATGAAAATGTGCCCAACAAAATGAATGAATCAAAAGTGAGTCGAAAGAGAGTGAATCAAACTTAGGCGAATCAAAAACGAAATGAAACAACAGGGATGTTTTAAACCGAGATACACCACTTTAGATGTCGTTGGATGGCAGGGTAACAAAAATAGTCTTAACTCAAATCTTCTAAAAAAACTGTGTTCCGCACCAACGTCAAGCTGAAATTCGCACGGCACGTGCGATGACACTCAAATGCTTGAAACGTTAGCTCGTACGAGTGCTCCTCAATCAAGGTAGAAGTCCAAAACTTTAACAAAAATGTGAAAAATCTCTTGAATCGTCACGAATCAAACTAAACTTGAACTTTAAATGCACTCACAGTTCTCGTAGTCTTCCCAAAACATTACAGCGTCACTCCAGAAGTCCAACGCAATGCAACTCACGGATCAGACTCACAAAAATTCACTTGATGTTGTCCTTATTCGACTAAGCCCCGATTATCTTTCATTTAATTTAGTTTATCGGACGAGTTTCTCGATACAACACTCACTTTTTCCTGTCCGTCACTATTTTACCGCGCTCTTCTTCTCCTACTTTTACGCACACACTCAACGGCCAAAACCAAATCGACCGACAAAATAAAAGTCCCACAAAATAATGTTTTTTTACATAATATATATATATATATATATATCCGTTACACATACGCCATATCAATCGTCGTAAAGGCACATCAACATTCAATGTTATGAACACTGTTAACACAAGGTGACCGTTACACACATATGAATAAATAAGTCATAAATTAAGTGAAAATCTATATATAATATAAAGCATGTGATGAAGCAGATTGGAGCCACGTGGGGGAGGAAAACATTATATCACTGGATTATTTCTTATGTGTATTTTGCCCTCGTCATGTTTTATAGTTTCATTCATTTCTTTCTTTATGTGTTTTCTGCATTGTGGTTGATGTGTAGAGAGTGTACACATACAAATGGCTATTAACATTGCTGTCCTGTGTTTTAATATTTTCTATTACTTTACAATGGCAGTTAATTTTCAGGTAAGAATTATTGCTTTATACATTTTCTCTTTGTGCTCACTTAACAAGTCACCAAGATTAGTTCCACTAGGATGAAGGTAACCATTTTCTTTAAGCAACAAAACTGATTTCCGTCATAACTGACAGTTCAGACAGCTATAAGCTTGGAAATTGCACTCTGGCGAGTCTCAATGCTTCCAAATAAATGTCAATTCCAAAGCATGTGCTGTTGCCTAGAGGATCCACCCTTCTTTGAAGGTACTGAAAAACAGCACTGTGTAAGGTCTCTGGTGGCGCAGGAACTTCAACTGTGCCATCATCGTCCACTGGTATTGGTCCTTCCCAATCAATGCTGTTTTGGTCTATATATGTCTAAAACAGAATAAAAAACATATATGAATACAATGTTCATGTAATGTGTTATATTTAAGTTAAATTCCAGCCATTTAAATGTAGTTCTTTTTTTTACATTTATTTATTTGTCAGACGCTTTTATATAAAGTGACTTAGGCCTACAGATGAGGAAAACAACAATCAATTTGTCTACACAAGGAAATCCCAGATAGCAAGAAAGCAGATGAAAACTACTGAATTGATGTTGGAAATTACTGATTTGTCAAGGGTAATGGCATGAATCAATATCACTATTGCTCTTGCAATAATATAGCAAAATGTTTTCGTTAGTTTGCTTTAGTTGGGCTCTTGACACTAGACTTTCACCAAGTCAACTCTCATTTAATGCTTCCAGTAATGTTTCAATGAAAACGTCTTATCTGGCAGGTAAGTGTCTAGCAGCGGGGTTACCCGGTGCTCCTTAAATGTTGTGGTGAAAATTAGTTAGAGATGTACTGAGAGTTGATTATATAAGTGAGCAATGGTCGGAATGTGGGAGAGATGGCTGGTAGTAGGTGTGAGGGAATGGGGTCTACGGGGACAGGTCGTTGGTTGGGTGGGTGGTGAGTAGTGTTGTAGTCGAGACCACCTAAACCAAGACAAAGGGAAGTCGAGACGAAAACAAGACCAAGATTTTGATTATTTAGTTCCCTACCCTACTGACCAATCAACAAGTAAAACCCCTTGGGGTTGAATGGGCAAACTGTAGGATTTTTTTGGTTCGCTGCCCTTATGGCCAGTGGATGTGGGTGAGGCCCCTCAAGGTGTAATGTGTATTAAAACATGATTAAGTTCCCCCTTCTTTGTTGAAGACATTTCTTTGCACATTAAAATGTATATACACTAACCAGTTGATTGCTTAAGACAGTTTCAGTAAATGCCCTGATAGATCTAACTCTTGGATATGGCTTGCAGATCTTATAGATCTAAAATTAAACACATCAGGCACATACACATTTTTATCCTATTATGGTAGTGAAAGAATTGAAAAACCTTCGCACGCCACATGGACTCTGCCATTGGCCCAGTGGGTGGTTGGGGTTTTTTCCTCTATCTCTCATTTTTCACCACCTTACAGTTTAAATAGTTATTTTAGTGTCCACTGTGTGAAAATAAATGAAAACAATCAATGTCAGTGTTACACCCTAGCAGTGTAAATGAGACTTTATAGTTCAGTTTCAGTTCAGGAGCTAAGTCAATCATCGCTTAAGTGCATTATGATCACATACACACTATACTGTATAATAAACCAATAAGACGATTTTATAACAGCTTTGTAAGGGGCGTTGTTAAGCACCACATGAAGTGTCACTGAAAAAAACGTCATAATTTGAATTTACTATATAAATTTACTTGTATTTTATTACTAAATGCATTATCAAAAGTTAACTGCATGAATATACCTGGTTCAACAGTGGGTCGCAAATCTGACTGCTTTGTCTTAACTGCCCCTCAATCCATAACTGCTGTGGTGACCTCCCATGTTCTGTGGAAACTGGGTGTCGATCCCATGTTTGTTTGAAGAGCTGGAGATGAATATTGAGCCTTGGGAGCATCACATAATGAAGACAAATGATGTCTAGTTCATTATCAGGATTGAGAGCACCAGTGTTGGAAAGATGTTGGAATGCAGAGTAGTAGTTGCCTGTCACTGCACACCAAACATCTCTCCATAGTCTCTCAATTCTTTGGTTATGAACACTGCGTCCAGTGATAAAACTTCTGTCTAAAAAAGGCAAAAAAGTAACATTGAATGTTTCTGAAAAAGCATTTGAGTAAGCATGTTTTACATCAGCTTTAAATTTTCTAATATGACATTAATCAAGCACCTCTGTCTGGATGCTCAAGCATGAAACGTGCAACCTCAATGTTCTCGCCACCTTTATCACTACGAACTCGTCTAGGTACCCCAAAGAGCTGCACAGCAGCAACAAATAAAGACAGAACAGTCGAGGCTCTGTTGTTGTTGCCTGCATGCAGGTACATAATCTTTCTGCTGTACCCGTCAATCCCCCCATGGATCACAATTCTCCAACTAGAAAAACAAATAGGGAAAGAAATGATATACGAGAACAAGTAACAACAGAGAAATACTTCAAATACGCCAATTGAAGCTACACTTCATACAATATACAACAGTATACTTGAATTTCAACACAATCAAACATCAGGAGTGTTATTGTTTTATTTCTGATTAATGTGACCGTGTTTAATCTTTGTTTAAGTGATGCGAGTCATTTTCCCATTGTTAACTGAATTTCTTTGCAGGGCCTGGGCACCAGGGGCAAGAATTGCCTCTATCTCAGTTGTGGTGTTTCCGTCACCGTGTGTTGTGCACATCACTAACACCAGTCTTTGTGTGAATATGTGTGAACAATGCAGTGATTCCTATTTAGAAGTGATTTATCTCGGCTTCCGAGGGTAAGCCCCAGTTCCCTGGCATCGATTACATTTCATGGTTGTTGATTGGATTTCACCCTAACGTCACTTCCTGTTTGCTGAGAGCGAGTGGCTTGAGAGGTAGCTCCATCAAGCTTATTCTTAATAAATAGTTTATTCCTGTTATATCTTAAGATTTATGTTCTAAATTTATAATGGCTATATAAATCAACTTGAATGTAATTATGAATGGGATTAATGTGTTTGAGATAGCTTTTATAAAATTAATTTAAAAAAATTTAACTTTTGGAACCATGTCTTTGCTTGAGTGACATGAACCTAAACTTTAATATTTGGGGGAAATTCCCAAGTTGGCTATAGTAAAAATCCCCCCCTCATCCGTTTCTAGTTATATGGACTCAGTGTGGTGCGCCATTGATTAATGATGAATAAATGCAAACACAGAAAACAATGCGTTCATTTAGAATCAGGGAAGATATGTTATCAGTACAAGGCATAGAATAAAACTGTCATGAATCAGACCTCTGTTGCTCTCTCTGATGGCCACCGGAGGGCATCCTCTCCTGAGTACTGACTTTCCCGGACTACATTTCCCATGCACCCCGCGTAGAGACTAATCACCTGCACAGGTGTTCGCCATGATCTGCTCTACTTAAGCAGCATTTACACTCTTACTCATTGCGAAGTCTTGTTTTGTCTCGGCTAACATTTCTAAGCGTTACCATTGATATTCTGTGACCCTTCTGTGTATTACCCTGGATTGGTTGACTACTGTTGATTCTCTGCCGCCTGCCCTTGTGACCTTGCTCTCTGGAACTTCGACTGCTTTGCTGCCCGCCCTGACTCTTGCCTGGTATCGTCTCTGTTTCTGCTCAGCCTCTGATATTCCTGCCACTGTTGTTTGATCACTGCCTGTCTGACCCTGATCTTGATTATTAAAAGTAATCTGCAAATGGATCCACATGCTTCCGACCCCTCATTACAAAAACAAATATTATTTTTACCTAAACACTTATCTATAAATAGTAGGTTAAAAATTTGTATTTTGAAGTTGTCACTTAATATTTAAATATGTACACTTAAATGTTTTTAAAAGATTACTATGTTCACACACATAAAGATTATATAATACCATTATTGGCTAACGTCTAATAATATGTGTCATGATTCTCTTAGTATAGTGGCAGGATCATGACAGAACCTCATGTTTACTGTGAAGAGAGGCAATTATTGTTGTTATTGCCTTCCATACGCTCTTTCCGGTCTCGTCTCTGTTCCCATCCTCTCGTTATTGATTAATGCCCTACACCTGTTTCCCTCTTGATTTGCGCCCTTATTTAATGCCCTTGTGACAGCTGTCTTGTGCTGGTTCATTGTGGTTTGTGTGGTGAGTTCCTGTGTTTTGTTAGTGTAGTTATTTGTAGTTTATGGCAAGAGTTTATTCAAGTCTATTCAAGTCTTGTTTATGTGTAGTTAGTTTTAGTCCTGTTCTGTCTGGTCATTATATTCCCATGTTTTGTTATGTTACCTCCACGTGGGTCTTTGTTTTATTATTTATTAAATATATGTTAAAACCCCTTACCCGCTGTCTGCACCTGGGTCCTCTGTCCGTGTCTCACCACTCGAGGATCATGACAATATGACTCTTAATCTTGGATTTACTTTGTTAATATTTTATTGTATTAAAGTAATGATTTGTTGAATTTTGTTGCATGTTCATTTAATTGATTAATCGATTACTTGAATGGGTCCTACAGTTTGGTAGCATTTAGATAAACTGTATGGTACATTGATATCTAGTGGTTGAGCTTGGTATTGGAGTCTTAATTCAAAATATTGGGGAGATAAGTTTAGCCAAGTAAGGCTTCTTTAGATTGTTTTGTTTCTCATTTTCCTTCACCACTACTGTGACTGAGTGGATACCAAAGTAGAACAGCCTAAGTACTACAGTTCCTTTCAAATTCCTATGAAGAACTGTAAATTAGATCATGAACCTCATATTTTAGCTTCAAAAGACAAAATAGTTTGTACAAGCACTTACCGAATCAACTTGTGGTTTCCATCAATATGCCATAAAAACATGGGCGCTCGAACAGAGTACATTCTTCTCTGAATTATGTTGATTCCAAGTCCCCGACATATTGTGCCCACAGGATCTACTGTCCTTAGAGTGTCAATCACTCTAGACCTCTGTACCCTGTGTAAAATGAAAATAGACATTAACATTTGTTTGGTGATCAACATTATGCCATAAATGCAGTCAAATTACCGGTACCTGTTGATCCCCGAATATTCTCATAGGCTTTGTAAAGAAGGCTCCTTTTACTTATAGACCACTTTGCAATATAATTACCGGTACACTGATCCAGAGTCACTTACGGTCTCAGTTTATTATAGAATATTTTTCAATTTGACATTAATAATAACAACCTTAAAGCCATTTGTTTTACGCTTTATAAAAATTCTGTTGGTTAAATTTAGCTTATACAACAGAGGGCATGTATTGACATCACTTCCCCACATGACCATGTCGGTACAAGCCCTGGGATACGCTTCCCTGGGTGGAAAAATACCCAAATTATTTTTTAGGAGAAAAAAATACTAAAACACGTAATTATGTGCTGAAATTAGAAGCAACTGGACTTGACTCTGATTCGTACGACTTGCATAGGAATCAGGTGTTCCTTGCGTGGAACTGTGTTTTCTGATAAAGTACTTAGAATACGATAACAATCTTTCTATAAAGACCAGTAGTTAAAAGTATTACTCACCTAAGCCCAACACTGCTAAGGTATCCAAGTACTCTTTTTATTCCTAATTCAGGAGACTGTATAATAAAATTGGACACCACTTGTCTGAGGTCATTGTCTGTTATGCCACTGTAATGCATTCGTACAGACAATCCAAATTCTGTCATTCTTCTCCTTATTGTTCTGTAACTCAAACCGAACAAGCGTGCTATTTCACTGACAGTAAAACTGAACTCCAATAGGTATTCTAACTGTCCGTGGGAAATGTCCCAGGAAGGACGTCCTCTATCTCCAGACCTTAACATGGCAGGCCTAAAACCATGTGTTGGCTGATATCTCAATTCTAAGAGATACAACACCGTTTGAATGCTCTGGAGTATGTCCTCCATGTCACTGTAAACACCATTTTCAACACATGTCATGAGAATAGAATAAATGTTCTCATAGCGTGTGTAGAGGAAGTCCAGATCCACTTGGTGGGCTTGAAATTGCTGGCAAATCTGCTGTGATTGAGAATAAATGTACTGAAGTAGCTCACAGCCCTGTCGATGACCCTGAAAGCTGAAGAGAAAATGCCTTAAAGAAAAGTACTGGACATGTACAATACTACTGTAATGCTTAAGAGTTCACATATACCTTGCATTAATTGAAAAATGTAGAAAAGTTAAGATGATTAATAGAAAGTTTGAAAATTAAGGTGTTTTAATTTATTATTGCCTTGAACAAGTTATTTCACATGTAGATGTTAACATACATAAACTTTATGTTGACATTTCTTGTGTTGTGTAAAATAATATGTTCAGGAGAACAGTACAAAATTGAAATCAAAACTTATATTTTCCTACATTGCTATTATTTTCCTTAGATTGTCAACATTTTACAGATTCTGCAAGGTGTTAACATGTTTGCTTTTGAGCACCAACATACCATAAAACTCTATTGACATTATGTGTTAACACAAAAACACTTTTCACACTAGCTGAATACTAGACGAGGTGAGCCAGTCATTATATGTATGTTTTGCGAATGTCCAAGTGGTGATTCTGAATACAGAATTATACATTTTTAAACATACATTAAATCTGCAAGAGGTATTACATTGTAACTGTCAATTATTGATATGTTCAAAGATGTGTTAATACTTGCTTGTTAATGCACTGCCCTGTTGGCTTTGTTAACAGCAAGAAAATGGAAGACAGTGGACTGGATGATGGGGAAAGTTATCTCTAGTGGTAGCATTTATAGTTCTTCAAGAGTGCAGAGGACTATACGATGTATTAGTTGTTTCAAATAACACAAAACGTATAAGGATTTCAGATATGCGTATATGTTCTTTTAGCACATATAGTTCTACATCACGGGCGAATAAAAATTAATGATGTAAAAAAAACACATGTAAAACAATCCAGTTCAACTGTTGGGCAGCGCATTTTGGTCAAAGACTGTCAGTCATGTGGTGCTATTTTTATTGACGGTCAAGACAACGTGTCATTTGTACCCGAATTTACCTTGCCATTATAGTAGAGCGGGTGCTCGTTCAACACGAAGTTACCAATGGCGCATCTGTCTGACGAAGAACTAGTGAAACGCCTACCGCAAAATGCGCCAAAAATAAGGGAAGGGCGCCAGTCGAACTCTCGCGAGAATGACAAGAGGTAAAAAATAGCAAGTGAACCTGCTCTTAACTATCAATTGTGATAAAATTCGCGGAAATTCTGTCGTGCCTTCTCGACGATTTGCAGAATTACAGATCTGGTAAGTAAATTTGTTGAAACACCACCCTACCTTATTTATGCATCGTACTAACACAGTAGTTAATAGTACAATGGAGTATAGTTTGTTTAATGGGCCTATAGTATTTTTCAGGTAACCCAATGAAATATAAATTAATTAGTTGCTTTGTTATGTTTAATCCGAATACATCAACATGTGTTTTTGAAATTTGAAAGTGCTTATCAAATTTAACCTAACGTTAGTCCTATTAAGGGAATCTACTATCATAAGATCACATTTTGATATATCTACTTATTCGAGTCAAAAACATTTTAAAGTTGTTGATTTATTCAGTACTTGAGTACTTATGATCATATAATCTAATATATTGACATCGAAATATGTGCATTATATAGTTTACTGAAATAAAAATAATTGACATTCAACCTCATCATTGCTAGTTCAAATTGTTCAGTAATACTCAGTGATTTGTAAGTGATCTGGTACTTAAAGGGTAAAGACACCAAGTTGGACACAAACTAATTAACTAACGTGTGCTTATCATGCTTGATTATATTAACCTTTTTTATGTTTACATCAGTGCTCCTCCTGATTCCAAAAAAATATTGATCCACAACGGCAACAGCTATCATGGATAATAAAGACCCACCTCAGGGGTGAGAAAATGCTATTATTGTCAGTGGATTGTTTAAAGGAATAGTACATTACTTTATCATTTAATACATTTGTATTGACTGTAATATCTAGCTTTAATAAGAATAAGTGGAATGGATAGATTAAGATTAACATTTTTTACAATAAACAGTCAAGTCGTATAGATGTTAAAATGCTAATATAGCCTACTTTTTGGTTTAATGATGGATAATATTTGCAATATTATCATTATTATCAATTTGTTTTTCAACAGTTCAGATCAAGACATGCAGGAGTTGCTAGGACAGATGCAACGAGCTACAAGTTTATTGGCTGCTCGACTATCAGCCTCCCAGGCCAGTTTACAAGGAGCATCATCTGCATCCTCCCCCTCTCAGAACCTCGCTCCTTCTCCTTCAGTTTCAACCGGCAGACATTTTCATCAGTGTGCATCAACCTCCTCAGGATCTTCCTCGAGCACCCCCAATTCTTTTTTAAAAGAGGATGATGTTCAAGTTAAACTGGCAAGGTTGTTTAGGCCATATGACTCAAAATGGGTACCTGGAGGCAATAAGGGTAAAACCCTGAAAAGAAAAAGAGAAGTAACTTGGAACCATGTTTTTATTTGCCTCTGTGAAACAGATGTAACTGTTGTCCCAAACATGGAACATCTGAGATTCCTTGATAAATGTGGCTTGGGCCGCAAACTCATCACATTTACCAATAACATGGGAAACCATTCCCATGTATCAGAAACCATTTATGATGCATTTCCGCTGCTTCATGATGCAGGTGGCTTTATGCTGGCCAGAAGTGATCGTAAAAAAGATTTAACAAAGATCACCATACCACCTGCAGGCTACTCAGTCGATTACTTACGGAACCATTGTGACATTAAACGTGCTCCAATATATATAATTCCATTACAGCGAGACCCTAAACTGCAATCTGCAGTAGAGGATGTAAGTACCCCCAAAGAGACAATAATTTATAATGTAAACAATGTTTATTTAATTACTATTTTGATATCAGGTTCCAGCAGTAACAGAGAAGTGTCTCACCTGCAACCAGGTGGTCATGCTTTCCACCTTAGCTGAGCATGTTAAGACATGCAAGAGGTATTACATTGTGACTGTCTATTATTGATATATTCAAAGATGTGTTAATATTTTCTTGTTAAGGCACTGCTCTGTTTGCTTTATTTGCACAGCAAGAAAAGTGAAGACAGTGGACTGGATGATGGGAAGAGTGATGTGGATATCGATGAAGACTCAGACCAGGAAGAGTATGTTTATGCTACAGTCATCCAGCAATGTTTATAATATATATTATAATTTTGTGATTGTGTTGGTTGTAGTGGTAAATGTTTGTGTGTCTTTCAGTTCAAGTGATGATGAAGCTCTGCGGCTGGCAATTGAACTGTCCTTTCAGGTAACTATGCTTGGTTATTAAATTCTATAAAACATTTTCCAGAGGTCTTAATCTTAATGTTGTCTGTGTACAGGATTCAGGACCATGTACAGCAGTCAGTGTCCATCCAACTGAATTTAATACAAATCCAACATATGGAGAGCCCACACAGTAAGTGTACTTTGCTGTTTTTACCTGCTTATACTAGAAATGTAATAGATAGTTTATGTTTTTATACCTGTTTTATTGTATACATTTATTCTCAATACTTGTTATTCCTGAATAGATCTATGATTGTCTTGTCCAGTGAAGATGAGGACGCTTCATTGGCGACTGTAAGTTTATATAACCAAAAACCAAACAGAGTACTAGCCACCGTTTATCAGGAGCTATATCTCTGCATTAGAACATCGTAGAGACATGGAGGTGGGCTCCTTGAGCATTTTAGCAACTGCCCTTGTCCAAGTTTGCCACCGCAAGCACCAGCATCTTTAGCATCTCACATTCAAAATCAACAGCATTGTCCTGACTGGACTCTATATGACCCCAAATTTAGGGAGAGTCACAGTATTTAATGTGGAAGTGCATGTGGACAATTCCAGCGATATGGATGTGATGTTTTGTGTTAAGAGTGTGACACAATAACACATTTGTTACCAATATATTGAATTATATATCTGTTCAAATTTAGGATTTCTGTGAATTTAAATGCACAAAGCAATTATACTCAACAAACCATTTTTATATTTTATAAAATAAGTAGTTAGTTTATTAACTAAAATAGTTACTTTATTAAAAATGTCATGTGCCCCTTTATGAGGAATATGTACCGTTATTATTTCATTTTTTTTCATTTCCAGTCTCAAGGTCCATTAGTCCATTAGTACACAATACAATTGGCCCAAAAATCACAAAAGATTATTCCAAAGCACATAGACATATCTATTAATATGCAATTGTCAATAAGTTGTCATTACTAACACATGGTTTTTGTTTTAATCTCAGAAAATGATGGATGATGATGCTGACACATGTTCATCAAAAGCCCCAGCAGAAACTAGCCACGTTGGGACAATCAAGTAATGTTTAATAACACACACATACTTAATAAATGTGTATACAGGTAAAACTTGAATAATTAGAATATCGTACAGAAGTTCATTTATTTTTACTAATTCCACTTAAAAGGTGAAACTTATATATGAGATAGACTCATAACATGAAAAGCATAATAGTTCAAGCCGTGATTTGTCATAATTGTGATGATTATGGCTTACAGCTCATGAAAACCCCAAATCCACAATCTCAGAAAATTTGAATATTACATGGAATCAATAAAACAAAGGATTGTACATAGAACAATATCAGACCTCTGAAAATAATAAGCATGCATATGTACTCAGTACTTGGTTTGGGCCCCTTTTGAAGCAATTACTGCCCTTAATGCAGCGTTGCATGGAAAATATCAGCCTGTGGCACTGCTGAGGTGTTATGGAAGACCAGGATTCTTCAAAAGGGCCTTAGCTCTTCTGCATTGTTCCGTCTCATGTCTCTCATCTTTATCTCGGCAATGCCCCATAGATTCTCCATGGGGTTCAGGTCAGGCGAGTTGCTGGCCAATCAAGCACAGTAATCCCACGGTCAGTGAACCAGGTGCTTCTGGCAGTGTGGGCAGGTGCCAAGTCCTGCTGGAAAATGAAGTCAGCATCTCCATAGAGCTGATCTCAAGGAAGCATGAAGTGCTCCAAAATCTCCTGGTAGATGGCTGCGTTGACCCTGGACTTAATGAAGCACAGTGGACCAACACCAGCAGATGACATGGCACCCTAAATCAACACAGACTGTGGAAACTTCACACTGGACTTCAAGCATCTTGCAGTGTGTGCCTCACCATTCTTCCTCCATACTCTGGGTCCTTGGTTTCCAAATGAGATGCACAATTTGCTCTCATCAGAAAAGAGAACTTTGGACCACCGAGCAACAGATCAGGTCTGTTTTTCTTTAGCCCAGGTAAGACGCTTCTGACCTTGTCCAGGATCCGTCTGCGTGTGGTGGCTCTTGATGCACTGACTCCAGCCTCAATCCACTCCTTATGAAAGTACCCAACTCTTTTTAATGCCCTATTCCTGACCATATTCCTGACCATCTTCTCCAAGCTGCTTGTGCACCTTTTTCTTCCACACTTTTCCCTTCCATATAATTTTCTATTCATGTGCTTTGAGAACCCCCAACTTATTTTGCAATTACCATTTTTGGCTTTCCCTACTTATGGAGGGAGTCAATAATGGTTTTCAGCGCAACTGTCAGGTCAACAGTCTTTCCCATGATTGTGATTCCTACTGAACCAGACTGAGAGACCATTTAAGGGCTCAGGAATCCTTTGCAGGTGTTATGGCTTAATTAGCTGATTAGAGTGGGACACTTTGAGCCTAGAATATTGCACCTTTTCACAATATTCAAATTTTCTGAGATTGCTTTGCATGTTTGTATAATCCTTCATTATTGGGTAACTAAAATGTTTTTATTTATTTGGCAGTTACAAAATGAATGTACTTGATTGAAATATTGTTTTCTCAGGCCAAATCTGGAGACAATTTTGGAAAACCTATGCAAACAATTGGACACTGGGCCTGCTCCATTATCCAATAACATTAATGTTATGAGGGATTGCATCCTTCCAAGTGCTTTTAGAGCATTCTGCCGTCCCAGGTTCAGCCCAGAGAAGAGACTGAATGTAGTGTTTGTTGACGAGGACAACGTTGGTGAAGGTGCAGTCGACGAAGGAGGTCCTACGAGAGAGTTTCTTCGCCTTCTCATGATGGAACTCAAGAACAGCCAATATTTCTGTGGTGATAAGGAATTTAAGAATTTGGCTTTGGTGTCCCGTGGTATGGAATATCTTTAGAAAAATGTGACCCTCTTTGTCAAACCACAGCTAAGGTCTATTTTCTGTGATAAAGAAAGCATGTTCTCTGAAAATATAGCCTTGATATCTTTGATAGTGATTAAGACCATGTCAACCATTACAATTATAGTACATTTAATAGGTCCAATCAGATTTTAGTACTTGTTCTCACAGAATTACATTTTAAACTTTAGCATGGTGTTTCATAGGCAGGGTCACACAAAATAACATATCTGTGCTGTACTTTTTTGTTTAATGTTTAAAGTCTTGTTTTGTTTATTGATATTTCAGCTGTGCAGGCAGGTGAATATAAAGCAATTGGCCAAATGATGGCAGTAGCAATTGTCCAAGCCGGCATTCCCCCATGTTTCTTTTCTGAGCGATTATATGCCCTAATCTCTCATCAACCAAGACCACCTGTAGTCATTGCTGAAATAGAGGACATGGAACTGCGACAAAAGCTCCAAAGAGTAAGTGATAAATAATAAAACATAAATATAATATAACAATTTTTTTTAAAACAAACTAGAGGTATTGCGTAAAACTTCAGACAATTCCTGCAGGGCAAAATTAGGATTGTAGCCCCTAATAATTAAAATACAAATCAGAGCTATTAATGTATGACCATGTACAAACTCGGTGATCACAACCTCACTGTAGAAACAGGAAAACATAGACAAACATGGAACCCTGAAGTAGAGAGAATGTCTGCAGCTCTGCATTGCATGCAAAATCTAGTGGAAATGCCCAAAATATACACATCAAAGAAGGGGTTTTTCCCCAATTCACAAACTTCCACAAAGAGTTTAACTAGATTAAGCAAAAGTACAAGCTCGCATACATCCACTCTTACAAAACAACAATAGACTATTTGCACGCAGAGTGACAACATCCTTCCACTAAAATCTCAGCCTCTTCCACTCTGATAGCAGTGAGGTAATTTGTCGCCAACCATAAAGTTGTTTACAAAAAATTCACATTTCAGCAAACAAGCCCCACTATATCCAAACATTGTAAAGTGCCTCTGTGATCAAGCCTCGAGTAAGTACAAAAGTTTACTTGGTGTTTTTCCATTTTTATAAATGTGGTTTGAAACAGATAGCCTGAGTTGCTTGTCCTTTTTGGTTGTCTGTGTAGTATTTAGATAATTAGACTCGTTGAGCATAATCCTAGGTTCATCTTGAAGCGCCCGTATGAGGAATTGTTACATATGGATGCTACATGCACTGAGCTGGCCGAGACAAATCGCAGAAGCGGTCCTGCATAGTCTAAAACACTACACACCACACACAAACTAACACTGTATGACAGGATTACGTCACTTGTACAAGACATTTAATGGGTACTTTCCTTTTTTTTATTATATTGATGTGAATAAATGGATACTTTCCAACTTTTTAGTTTTATATTTTCCTTTAACCTGTGTAAAATTCATAATATTTAATGTTTCAGTGCTTTGGCGAAAAAAAGCTTTTAAAATCGATAGTGGTCAGACAAATCAGATAATATGTAAAATAACATCTGACATGTCAGAGCTGTGTCCAAAACTAATTCTGTTAAAATCAGAGTGAGAATTTGTTAAGCAGGTCAAAGTCACAATAATGTCAAATGCACACGTTATTTGGTTTAACAATTTTGTTAGATATTTTGCCAAAATGTCTTGTCATGAATATATTGTATAAAATACATAGTAATAATGTAATAGGTGATAAATAACAATAAAAGATTTAGACAAATTTATAAAAGATTTTGTCTGTAGACAAAAATACATTGGATTAAACAAAGTATTTAATTGGTATTCACCATGTCAATATTTGAATTGTCCTCTTGAAATGTGTTTTTAGCTTTTACATATTTTAATTTGTAGATCAAGGATGCGCCAACCTTAGAGGATGCCCAGGATGCTGTAACTGAGGCTGCAGACATTTTGTCTTTACTTGGCTGCTCAGGACATTAAATGAGAGCTGTGTCCTTGTTGAAGAGGCTGCGAGAGCATATGTGGAGGGTCGTGTTAGAGAAGCGCTGGAGCAGTAAGTGATGTTTTTCATTAGTATCACTTTACAAAAACATTTGTGTTGTCAAATGTGACCCTGCCTTTGAAAACACAAGACATAAAATCATCCTACATAATGTAAAGAATGTTCTGTCAAAAAATGTTCTTCATATCTTTTATATTAACTGAGTAAGGCCATGTCAAAGATTAAAATCACTGAAAGCTTTGCTTTAATGCTGATCTTAGAATAGATATTTACTTTAGCCTGGATTTCACAGACAGGATCACAAATATAATTCCAATATGAACAATTATTTATTTACATAAAAATTGTGTTATGCAAATGGGTGCCCTACACCAAGATGCCCTCATTTTTCTCTACTTCTCTACATTTAACACTTTGATTAATAATCAAAAAGATAGAAATATTATTTTTCAGTCTTTCTTTTAAACCGATGTTTAAATGATCTTAGATCTGTATTTGATAAAAGTTTACTATCACAAAGAACCTTTTTCTCTTTCAATTCTTTTTAGACTACTAGAGGGTTTGAAAACTCTTGGGCTAGCAGAGGCCATTGCACAAAACCCTGATGTCATGAAAGCCATATTTGTTGGTGGATCAAAGCCTCTTGAAGTAAATGATCTTCTTAGCCTTTTCAAAGTCATTTACAGCTGCCCAGGAAGTAACAGGAGAAGACTGGAGAACCAAATAGTAATGTTTTGGAGGGACTGGCTGGTTGAAGTTGGAGGTATATATATTAGGGGTGTCAAAAGATTAAAATTTTTAATCAAATTAATCACAATGTTTCTTGAATTAATTTAGATTAATCACAATCCTAAATATGAATGAAAAATTCACATTTTCTGTGTACTGTTCTCAGAACAGAAAGATAAATGACAAGAAGCGCATATTACATTTGTCTCTTTTTTTTATTAATGACAAATCCAAAAAAGAATTGTAATTCTAAACAATTTTGGCAACTTAGCCATTGCTCTTAGCAAATACAGGATAGATGAATGGAACGTTTTTCTTTATGAACAAACAACTTGACTTTCACACATCTGCATGTGGCTCTTTTATCTGTTATTTATTCATCTTTTAGCCAGTTGCTAAGGCAAACTAACTGGTTAACATTTTCGGAAAGTAAAGCGGACCGTTTCTTCTGAACAATATGGCCCGCGACTGAGAAGAGTCGTTCACATGGAACCGTGGATGCAGGAGTCGCTAGATATTTGCTGGCAAGCCGGGCCAGCTTGTCATGTGCTCCTGAATGAGCAGCCCACCACTGCATGGGGCAGTTATCCATACTTATGCTTGGCTCTGCTCTGTACCTGTGTATCTCTCTATCAGGTTGTACCTCTTCATCTGATTCTGAATCTGAGCCCATCTGTAAAAGGTGAGTTTTCTTCCTCGGTGGTCCATCTTGAGAAGTCAGCAGAGACCTTCTGGGTGATTGTTCACAAAGCATGCCTCCAAGTGAGGTCCACACCTCTTCCCTTTCACTCTTGGGCAGACTCTTCAAGTCTTTGAAACGTGGATCCAGCGCCGTTGCAAGCTTGAGCCATGCATTGTTAGTATTTTCTTGGCGGGAGGCTAGTTCTTCCATGAAGATTGTCTTAAATCTCCCCACATATGCAGGGTCTTCTTCAGAGACCTTCATCACTTGACGCAGGTGGCAGAGGGCAGGCAGTACCACTGAGCAGGAGATATAGGCCTCTCCACCCAGAATCTCAGTCACATACCTGCAGTAGAATAAAACGCGCACACAAACACAAGGTATTTGAACACTAGTTGGTATGCTGGCAAATAGTTAAATATTAAATTTGAGCTAGATCAGTTCAATTAATTTTTTCAATTTGCACATTATATGAGCATTCCTTACCTGCAGGGCTCTAGGAGAGTGCTCAGTCTCTGCAGTTTGTCCCATTCGGGTGGCGTCAGCATAACCAGTTTGTGGTTTTGTTGGTCCAGTGTTGCTTTTAGTGCTTCTTGATTTCGGTTCAGGCGCTTGATCATTTCCACCGTGGAATTCCACCGCGTTGGCACGTCTTGGATCAGTGGCTCCTGCTGCTGTCCCAGGGCCGCTTGCTGTGCTTTAAGCTCCGTGGTGTTTGCTGCGCTGTGTCTGAAGTGACCGACAATTTTGCGACACTTGGCCAACACATTCGCAAATCCACTATTAGAGAGGCTCACGTTGATGCTTCTTTGTAGCATGTGAGCGATGCAGGGCATGTGCTCGTATGGCAGAAGTTTAGCCGCAGCGGTCATATTTCGTGCACTGTCAGTCCCTATAGTTGTGATTTTTCCTTCAATTTTCCACTTGTGTGCCACGGTTTGAAACTGTTGAGCACATACCTCTGCAAAGTGACGCTCTTCGGTTTTCATTACTGTTAAAGCAAACGACTTCAGTTTCCAGGTTTTAGTGATGTAATGTGCCGTCACACCCAGATAATTGTTGTTACTCACGGAGGTCCAGTGGTCTCCCGTTAAAGCAACATATTCCGCTGAAGCCAAATCCTCTTCCTTCGTTTTCTTTTTAGCGTCATAAAGTTCGTTGATTTTAGTCATCACTGTGCCTCTCGACGGTGGCTTGTAGAATGCGTCTAAAGTTGCCACTTTCAAAACTTCTGCGAGGCCTGTGTCCTCGACAATATTAATCGGTCTACAGTCCATGGCTATCCATTTGGCAATTGTGTCTGTCAGCTTATCTGACGTAGACTTACTTAATGCCCTGCGTTCGGTGAGGGTGGTCTGACGCATGCCAGGCTTAACACCTGAAGTTGAAGCCCCAACAAATGAATGCTTGGCGTTAAGATGATACTTAAGGCTCGAGGTGCTTCGGTGAAACGAAAAGTCCTTCCTGCAGTGCGAGCAAACCACAACATGTTTATTTACTGTTCCATCTTTGTTCTTTTTATACTCGAAGTGTCCATCCAGAGGGCCAACGGGTTCTTCGGACACCTCCATCTCCCCCGTGTCAGCCATGCGGTTTACGCGACGAGAAATGAACGCGGCGGGGGTTGAATTGTGGGTAAAATATGGCGAGAATGCGTTAAAAAAATGTTCGCCGTTAATTATAGAAATTAATCATCTCGCGTTAACGCGTTAATTTTGACAGCCCTAATATATATATATATATATACATACACACACAAATATTTTATACAAGACTAATATATAAGACTAATACAAACAAAGTCCCAGACTAAAACAAATGTTGTAAACTGTCTTAGGTGTCTCAACAGGAAACCGCTTGTATTGACACATTTTAAAATACATCAGTTTCATTGTTTTGTCTTAAAGGGACCCTTCACCCATTAATGAAAATTCTGTCATTTACTCGCCCTCAGATTAAACCAAACCAGTATAAATGTCTTTGTTCTGCTAAACACAAAGGTAGATATTTTGAAGAATGTCAGTAACCAAACAGATCTTACCCACCATTCACTGCCATAGTAGGGAAAATACTATGGAAGTCAGTGGGCTGTGACAACTGTTTGCTTTTTTAATCCCCAAGGATACCCAAAAAAGAATTAACAAAAAATTATTTTCACAGCATTGCTTTAAATGTCAAAATTTAATTAAAACCTAGTCTGTTTTAATCTAATCTCAGTAACAATAATGACACCTGTGGCATGTATTGAATTATTCTTTTGAAGTTTTTGAGTTAATGTTAAACATTACTTGTAGCTCTGTAAAAAAAATGTAGGACAGCGAATGGGCCAAAATGATTATCATTATAATATTAACATGTTTAATAATTTGCTTTCAGAGAATACAACGGAGGTGACATTGGAGCAAATTCTGATTTTTGCATCAGGGTCCAACAAAATTCCTCTGCTTGGATTCCAGGAACAACCCACAATTCAGTTTCTCCACCAAGAGGACCACGGTGTGAGAGTTTTTCCGGAGGCCAATACCTGTGACGTAACATTACGTCTGCCAATACACGCCTCTTATATAACCTTCAGGGAGAAGATGGAGTTTGGAATTCTCCAGTCACCAACATTTGGATTTGCTTAACATGTTCAATTTGTTGTTTTGTTTGTTTCACAGAAAACAATGTACTGTTATTAGCTTAGTCCATGCATATACAAAATAAAATGTAAAACATAATCTTCCCAGTTAAAATTAAAAGTGTTGGTTACACTGTAAAACCATGTTCACGTTCACCTGTGTTTGTGTCCTGTTCGTTGAATGTGACAATGACTTGTCACAGTTTATAGCACCATTCTACAAAAGTTAACATTTAAAAGGGGGTAGGGTAACTGACTGAAGCCTTGTTTATTAATAAAGCCTGTTACCTTCATCAGAGTTTTTTTTACGGCATCCTCTGTTTCTAAATAAAACAGCAGCCAAGAATTTGTGGATTATGCTCCTTCAGATGAAGCACACAATTTCTGTTTTATGTGCACCTAAACCCAAACCTATACATGATTAATGGCCAGGGCCAGACGGAATCCGGATTTCCGCGGAATAGTACCGTGTATCTGATTGTTTACGCATCAAGTTCTCTGCTGTTTAGTGTTGCAATCTGATGATTTTATTGCGTGATCGATTCCAAAGACATCCACAGTCTACTTCTCAAGCGACTCTTATTGATTGTGATCGTTTCTAAAGTAGGCTACAGAACACGCGAATTTTACCTCATGCAGAGCAAAAGTAAAAATCACTAATTAAGCAGCATGTCTATATAAATGTCCACACGATATGGTTGTCGTGTTCGTATTGCATCACGTGTTTTTGCTGATAAAAGCAAGCTTAGTTTAGCACTATAGCCTACATTATACTCGCGTTTAAGAAGCGCTGCGTAATCAGATGCAGCAAACTCACACACAACAATGCAATGAGCGAACAAGTTTGTTAAAGTGCTTATGTTTTTTTCTACATTAATTCCTTTCTTCTTCATCTCATGTGCTGAAACAGTAACACTGAAAGATCCATTAAAGTAGTCAAAAACACGATTGAGATCGTCATAGTTTACAGCTGTGAACAGCGTTTACATGTATGATCATCATTATAAAAATATGTCATTCTGCATGTTAAATACATATTATAAATAAACATGTACTGTTATATTCAATAATGGTGTTTGATGCTGATTGCCAAGTTCAATACCAGAGATTATATTTGAGCCTCAAACCTCAGATTTGTTGGGTCAACTATTTATTTTATGTTAATAAGACTGTTCTTGAGACTTGAGACTTTTTCCTTCGATGAAGCTGATTGAAAAGTTCAACACTAAAAATCAGATGCAAACACCTCAGTTTTTCTCTGTTAAATTACTTGTTGTCTTTAGTTTCAAACAGACTATCCTGAAATGAACATGAAATATTTTCTCCATTCTTTTTGTCATGTATACTATAAATGACACAGGGCTGCGTTTAGAAAACTAGTTATTCCAATTACATTTGTATTGATTGATTGTAAACCTCAAATAAATGTTATTCTTGATTTGAAATGTAAAGTTTAAAGGCCCATTCTCACCAATCTTTTAACACATGTATTTTAATTTTTTTAACTTATAACACAATTTCAAACAATTTAAAAACTATTCCGCAGAATTCCGCAGGTTAAGAAAACATGTCTGGGCAGAATTAACAAAAATAGTCTGCAGATTCCGTCTGGCCCTTATGGGTTATATCTCTTGCAGTGGTAAATTCATTGCACCACTTTTGGCCTTCTGGATATCACACAGATGCATCCAAAAATGTAAAAACATTGTGTGTATGTATGATTGTTCTCTGTGCTCACTAACCAAATAATCAACGAGACTGAGCCTTCGAGGACACAAATTTGTCCGCATTTACATCTACAAGACATTTTTCATCTGCAATACCTCACATCACCACTTACTGGAATTTGCCTGTAACATTACAACTTATTTGACTGAAAAATTGGAGGTATAATTTACTGTAAAGGTCCTATTCACACATAATCTGTTAACTCCAATTTTCTTGCAATTTACCAGTAAAGACTGTGTGCGTGAAAGCGACTATTGTCACGACCGGGAGGCAGAACCCAAGCACATAAATAAGTTACACAAGCACATTCACTGCTCTCTGCCATTAAACCCAGACACTTTCCAGTTAAATAGTAATAACATTACCAAATAATTGACTTACACACATTGGATAACCCCTTTCATTTCAAGCCAATAATATTATTACATAGTGATCATCGCGGTGACCAGAACTGGAGTGCTGACTGATCATCAACCGCAGTGGATTTACGCATCCAGGCTGAAACATCTGTCTTTATCCCCAGAATCTGTCACAGAAAACAACCGGGGCAAATAAAACTACAGAAAAGAAAACGCTGTCGTTATTATTGTCCAAGGGGGTGTAGTAGGTTGGAAAATATGCAGATATAAATCTTAAAATAAAATAGGAAAATAGGATACCCCTTTAAAATTTTGTATTATTCATAAATGCATGTGCCTTTGACATTTGTCTATTGAGGAGTAAATTCATCATGACATCTTTGTTGTGGGTACAGAAAATGTTGCTGTTGTTATTGCCGCCTGTAGGGGGGGTTTAACGCTGTTGAGCGAAGTTCCTGCGCCGGGAGCTTGAGAGTTAATTAAACTTTGCCCGAGCTTGCAGCAGCCAGTACTTCTGTCTCACAGCGTTTTATTCATCTTTCTACAGATCCGGCAGAATTGATTAATTCACGTCACCCCTACAGGCTTCCTAGCCCTGAAGTGGGTAACAGGGGCAACAGTAACAGGGCACTGGTGAGAGTGATTGCACCAGACATAAGATCTTTGCTCTTTTAGAGCATGGAGGACACATATTAAACAGGTTGAAGCTTAATGCAATAAAGCATTAAACATTATGAGAGCAGTTTCAGGTTATGATTGGGGTGCAGATAAACAGTCATTGCTGGACATAGGGCCTTAATACGACCCCGTATTGACTATGGGTGTATGGTATATGGGGCATGTTCTTGAGAAACTTGAAAGAATTCAATCCACAGCTCTTAGGCTCAGTATTGGTGCTTCTAAAACAACTCCTATTAATGCATTACTTGTGGAAACTGAAGAACTACCTTTATGGCTAAGAAGACTAAAGTTTTCTTTGACAGACTGGGTTAAGCTCAAGAATCGTCTGAAAGCAATGCTGGTAATATAAAAAAAACAATCATGTGGGAGTAGTTTACAGTAAGCTACATACCATAATTTGACATAACCATATGCAAAATAATTAATGATAATTAATTAATGATTGTTTTCATATGCTCGGACTCTATCACAGCTCTTAATAGCTTGGAATCAACCAGCAAGATGATTTATCTTAGCAGAAGATTATTCATGATAATGTTAAGAATAGAGATGTTTGGAATCATTATTATATTCTGTTGGATCTCAGCTCATGTTGATGTAGAGGGCAGTGAGACGGAAGATTTCACTGGAAAAATGCTCTTAAAAATACAGAATGATGAAATTATAAACATGCTATTTGGGAAAGATGAGGGAGACCAAGACAATAATTAAAACAGCGGTAAGAGAAACATGGCAGAAAAAAAGGGATATTGTTTAAAGTCAACCAAGGTCAAGGCATTAAAAGGGAAATGTAGAAGAGAAGTTAAAATCAATGTTTTTATTGGGAAAGTGCACGTCAGATAAATCAATGTGATATGCATGTAATGTTCCAGAGTACGTGTTTGAAAGGGAATCAAGAGTTCATTAAATATTATTTAAATACCTGAAAAACACAGGAACAATATATAGAATTTAGCATATTTATATATTTTTTGTATTTCTTCCTTCCAATTCTATGTACACTTCAGATCAGTAAGTGGCGGTAATGCACCTTTTCGTTGGTTTGCCAAACCGCCATAAAACCCCAGAAGAAGAAAAGACGCGACAACGGTCAACGGCGCTGAGACAGGAGCGCGAGATCGAAGGGTCCCAGAAACGCTTCATTGGGTTTGATGACGAGAGTGTATTGCGCGTACTCAAGGTAAGTGGATATTTTCCAATCGTTTTCTGTTTTTGCTGAGAAGCAGCCTTTTGGTGATGAACTCATTGTAGATCATATCGTTGCTGATACTCCGTCAATCTGTAATTTATTTGAGTTTTATTTTCTAGTGAGGTGAGTATGAACTGCACGATGTGATATTACACTATGAGGTGTTAATGAATCTGCAACGATTAATGGATAAAACAAAGAATTGACTGGTATATAACACACATGAACTATTTAAGTGAATCTCGGTATAAGAAACACGTAGGTGCATGTGTATGTGAAAAAGTTGCTTTATTTTTGTTCAATTTATAGAAACCACAAATGTACATTCAATCAAGTGAAGCAAGAGAATCCTGTAAACTGCGCTACTCTTTAACATAGAATCTATTCCTTCAGATATGATCGCCTGCCTGGTGTCAACCTATACGGGAGCCTTGTTCACTTCAGCCTACACCACACCAGACTTCTGTCCGGCTGTATTGTGATCTTGTGAAACCTGTATGCATGTTTTGGTCACAGAATGTATGTGTCTGTGAATAATGTGAGTGATGAGAGATTTTTGGAATAAATATGTCATGTATAACACATATTTTCTTCTAGTTTGTATATGTTACATGTCAGTTTCAGACAGTGTTGTTCAATAATTTCTGTAACAAATTAAAAGAAAAAAGGAAAGTGCAAGATGATTTTTGACTAACCTCGGCGTGCATAAATGTTATGTATGCTTCACTGTGGACATAAGATGTTTATATCTAGCCAGATAAAGCTTTAATTGATGATAATATGTTGAGTGGCTTTAAAATTAAACAATGAGCTGGCTCGATTTAAAAAGACATTGTATGGAAATATCACTTTATTCTTGAATATAACCTCAAAATTGCGAGAATGAAAGCTGATGATTCTTCATTGTATTGTATTTTTATTTGAATGTATTGACCACTGATAGACACAACAGCAGTTGACCATAGTGCTGTAGGCCTACAAATAAAATAAAAACAATGAGAAATGAATAAAAAAAAATTTAATTCAAGGTTTTTAAAAGCCGAGGAAAGAAACTAAAATGTTGGTGTAGTTTTAATGGAAAAAATAAAACAAGTTTAAAACCGCACGGAAAACAACATAGCAACCATGGACCGCACTTGCTGTGAAGACGAGGAGGTTTCAACCACAGACATGAATAACTGGGACGCTATACGTAGGTCGTCTGCCATATTAGAACGGTGCGAGCCATTCGATGTTGCGACAATGTTTGATTATGAAAAATATGTATTGTCGTGTAAACTCGAACATTAGATATGCTACACTACAAAATGACAACAACGAAAAGGCTAGCTCATTTTTCGGGAATTAAACCCTAGTGGTTTTCACAGCCATAGCTGCGCGTCGTTAGGACAGCTGTGAGTGACGTAGTGGATCGTTCCAAGATGGCGGACACGTCTACGTGCCTGGAACGCTTGAATGCGGCGGCATCTAGTTATTTATATCTATCAAAGATAAACGACATAAACAGACGACAGGGAGGACGACATATACAGACGACAGGGAGGACGACATAAACAGACGACAGGGAAGACGACATATACAGACGACAGGGAGGACGACATATACAGTCGACAGGGAAGACGACATATACAGTCGACAGGGAGGACGACATAAACAGACAACAGGGAAGACGACATATACAGACGACATATACGTGAATGCATACTAAAAACCATTTAAACACAGGCAAAAACAGTAGACATAGACAAGTGTATTGTACAAATCAAACAACACATTTTTGGCACAAATGGAACCCCATAGGTAATGTCACAAAGACTATTCTAGCGGAGGTAGAGGTCGTCTCTGGATGCGAAAGAAATCCGTGCAGATGTTATGTATTCTGTTATAAAAGCAGGCCGTTTTATTAAGTGTAATTCTTCTTTTTCTTCCACTTCTCTGTGTTGCTGAACACACCGCTTTTTTATAATTCTGAGCTGCATTGTCTTTCTCATGGATCAGCATAGTCGTGGCTGTTACACGAGCAGAGCATCATCATGCAACAAGTCTGCGTTATTTTTGGGGCAACTTGTTTGACGTGACCATCGACACACAGTGCACATTTCATTAATTTTAAACACTGTGGCGAGACTGTACACTGTTAAAAAAATCCGTAAATTTAGGGGTCCCTTTACCGTGGATTTGCTACGGATTCGCTCCGTTTTGTGAAATACGGAAAGTTTGCTGTTGTGCAAGGCAGTATGGGTAGAATTTTCTCCCCCAGCCAGAATTTTCCGACGCCATTACACTCAGTGCGGTCAGTGCCAGCCTGAAGTTCTGCGAGTCACATGGAAAGTTGGAAACAGGTTGGTTGTGTGTAATGAGAATAGGAATGGAGTACCAGCTCTCAAACAAAATATATTACGTTAAACACGTGATAAGCACGTTTTCTGTTCATTTACATCTGCATGGCGGGCATTCTCTTCTGGCACCCCTCGTTAGACAGTTGCCTTTCCCCCATGAAATGTAGGACAAATTATTAGTTGGTTAATTTTGTCTCGAAGGTTTCTAGGTTTTTAGCAGCATTCCAACCGGAGCTATACAGGGTAGTGTGGCTCGCAGCTGAGCACGGGACCTTTGCTGCTAGCTGCGTTAGCATTGGCATGTCGGCTGCGCTTCCTAAGTACCAGGTAGGCCTACGTCAAAACCCATTTTTTGTTCCCCCTCGTACATTAAATTGGTCTCGATAGGCAGTTGGTAGTCGTGTGTGTTTCATGTCGACATCTGAATGTGTGCGTTTCGCGTAATTTTGAAGCGTGAGTGGACGTTTGCTGCTAGCTGCGCTAGCATTAGCCCGCCGCCTGCGCTTCATAAGTACGTCAAAAGCCATTTTTTTGTTCCTCCTCGTACATGAAATTTGGTCTCGATAGTCAGTTGGTAGCCGTGTGTGTTTCATGGTAACATTTGAATGTGTGCATTTTACGTTATTTTGAAGCGTGGGTGGACGACGGCCCGTTTGCCCAGCTAAAGTTAGCCCATAAGTTTTTTTTTTTGTTAGCCCATAAGTTGGGCGTGCGCGCGCGTGTAAATTAGCCACGTGTGTGTGTATTGTTATAGCTCGCTGTGTTACGTTACCATACAACTGAAAATGGCAATAATTAAAAGGGGTGATGATTAAGTAGAATCAGATTTCCCCTGTGCATTATAAGACTTTCCATTCCCTAAAGTGAAAAAAGCAGTGAGGAAAACATTGCAGCCCAAAGAGTGGCCCATGCAGCCCAAAGCAGATTGCTTATTTGAATGTATCTGAAAAGTGAATGTGCTTCACTGTGCTGATCTGAATTTGAAGAGTTCAGATGCAAAAGCCTCTAAGTGCCATCTTAAATTTTTTGGCAAATTCAATCTCTTAAACATGTTGACTTGTAACATTTGTGGCTTTAACGCCCGGTCTTTGACTGATTACTTGAAACACTGCCGAACACACAGAAATAATAATAATGTATTTTTTTTATGTGGCCATAGGGATTGCAGAAGGAAGCTTAACACATACAGTAGCCTTGCTGTGCATATGTCACGAGCACATGTAGACAGTAGGAGCACACAAACATGGAACCGCAATGTGTCTGTACAGTTAAAGTGCTCGTTTAATTTTTGCAGCAGTGAGTATGCTGATCTTAAAAAGTTAAAGTGTCATTTGAGTGGTCACATAGATGAGGGTTTGACTGTAACATGTCCCTTTGATGGATGTTCTAAGACATTCAATGTAAAGTCATCCTTTTTAACGCATATTTCCAGATACCATAAAGGGTGGGATGTTACCAAGATAGCCCCAGTTCATATATGTGAACTAACAGAACGGTCTTTCCAAGGTGAAGGATCACATGTAGAACCTGTAGAACTTGAAGAACCTGAAAGTTTTAACATTGATGCAGAACAAAGTGATAATTTCTGCAGTGATCAAGTGAAAGACAACTTCACAGAGAGTCTTGCTCAGTTTTACCTGGGTTTACAGGCAAAATATTTGGTCCCAGCCTCCACAATAACAGATATAGCAAATGAAATGAGAACTATAAGTGATATTCAACAGGAATATACTGTGGATGCACTAGCCCGTGAACTGGGGCAGTATGGTGTTCCAAAGGAGACTGTAACATCTCTTGGGAATAGTGTATACGAGCAGAGCCCTATGCACAAGGCATTACATGAAAAGGGTCATTTAACTACGCAACACAAGAGGCTGAAATATTACAAGTCACACTATGACTATGTTGAACCTGTTGAAGTCTTTCTTGGACGCAATCGCAGTGGCCAGAAGAGGCACTATCATTACATCCCAATACTGGAAACCCTCAAAGTAATTCTGAAACAGCAAGGTTTAGATCAGCACAGTCCTAGTTCAAATTCTGAAGATGATGTAGTCTGTGATGTCACTGATGGGTGGGCCATCAAATCCAATGCCATGTTTTCCTCAGACCCAGACAGTTTAAAGGTAATGCTCTTTCAGGATGCTTTTGAGGTGTCTAATCCACTCGGATCTGCCAAGACAACGCATAAAGTATTGGCTGTCTACTTCACACTTGGAAATTTTCATCCACACCAACGATCAACTGTTGATCAGATACAGTTGGCATTACTCTGTGTAGAGAAAGATTGCAAATACTTTGGAATGGATAATATTTTCAATAAGCTAGTGTCAGACTTGTGTGAGCTGGAGGAAAGGGGCATATCTTTCAATGGAAAGATATATAAAGGCACTGTTGCGTGCATAATGGGAGATAATCTGGGCTCCCACATGATTGGTGGCTTTACAGAAAATTTCAGCACAGCTCAATATTTCTGCAGATACTGTTTGGCAACAAAAAGTGAATTTCAGTCGAACCCTCTCACAGTTTTCACTCATAGAAATCCAGCTGATCATAATGAGACTGTGCGGTTTCTGGAAAGTAACGATGAAGTACACACTCATCATGGTGTGAAATGTTACCAAGAAGGCTTACCAGCTTGTTTAGCTCATGATCTGTTTGAGGGGGTAGTAGATTATGATTTGGCATTGTTTTTGCAGTTCTTAATCAGAACACAAAAGTGGTTCAGTTATGAGGTTCTTAATGAAAGAATCAATGTATTAATTGATTCGTAACAATCGTGATGTGTTTAATTTATGGAGATGTGTGTCATGTCATCCATAGATTCACAAGCTCCACCGCAGTTCACCAGGCCTGGCCCCTCATCAACACCTGAGCCACAGAGGTTACAGCTGCCCTCAACACCACCTGAGACAGCCGACTCCCCATCCCAAAGACACATTTTCTGTTCCATGGCACAAATTTCCCTCAAAAGTCATGGATGACTTGCGTGAAAAGAAGTACATAATGGGGAAAGACAGACGAGAGATGGTTCGGATCGTCGCTGAAGATTACCTCCACAAACACCCAGGAAGACCTGGTAGACAAAAGCTGAGGGAACTCGCCAGTATGATTGTAGGACAATATCCTGCCTCCTTCAAGCTGACAGAGCCGTTTGGAAACAAACCTTTTGCAAAAGATGGTTCTGAAACTGTCTTTCGTCAGCTGGAACACAGAATTGAAAATATGAAGAGGCCACAAAGCTCACTGAGGAGGCGAGCAGGGGGTGAAAATTCAACAAAGAAAAGGCCCAGGAATTCAGATCTGTATGGATGTGTGGCGTGGGATCCAATCATTGAGGGGATTGTGTGTAGAGAAGACCTGCTGTCTAAACGAGATGACTTGAAACGTGCCTTTCAAACCCGGGATCTTCAGGTGGGTCTGCAATCATCCATTATTTTCTTGTGTTGTAAGGACATGTGAAATTGTAGGACACATTGTGAAATTGTAGATCGTCTGACATCACTACGCCCATAGTCTATTGAAATTGATACCCTGTTTTATTATTTCAACTGCCTCATATATTTAGGAGTCATCTGTTCTGATGACTGAAACATATCCCATTCAGCGTGAAATCCTCAACGATGCTGATACCCCTATTGGCGTTGTAAAGGACGAGTGGCCGTTCCTGTTTGAAGTTCCTCACCTGTTTGATCATGCATCTAAACTTCTTGGCTTCTCTGTACAAAACAAGCTGGCACAGGTGTGTTGTTACTGTTATTAATATGATTGTGTTGTGCTGCTCCGTATGGAGAGAATTTTGTCTTTATTAATCAATCAAAAAAAGATTTGCAACCAAAAAGAGAGTTGAGACCAAAAAAGATAAACAGGCAACCAATCAAATAGAATAAATTTGATGAACAATCAAATAGAATAGATTTGAGACCAAAAATCAGGAAGTGGCAATCAAAAAAGCAGAACATTTGAGATCAAAACAAAACAGGTTGCAAATGAAAATGAAATAATTCGAATTTTGTTTTTTTCAAATGTAAATGTAAATGTTTTCAAAATTCTCTCCATAGCTGCATTTTTTGGAGGCCAAACGAAAATGAGTGTTCGTCTTATGTACCTGTACAAATATAACACCTTGAACAGGAACTTTCCAAAAAAGAAAAGGGGATCAATGACTTCCTTGACTCCAAAGGGATGAAGACGGGCGAAGGTCCAATACAGCTCATCTGTGGCATTGCAAAATACTTCAAGGAAGACTTTTATAAACTCTTCGACAAAAAAGAGGTAGATGTTGTAAATTTTAAACTGTGTGCAATATAATTATTTGCATCCAGTGGTGAACCAAGTAACCAATCATAGTATGAAGTATAGATTCCCCTAATTGTGCTGCTGATATTCTCTATAAACTCTCTCTCTATAAACTATTTACATTAATGTCTGTGCTTAATGGCTACCTCTGTCTGATGAAGACACTAGCAGATAGTCAATTTAACAGCAGGTTTGTGTGCACTGGAAACATTGATTCATTTGTCATGTCTGATACTCAAAACAGATCTCTGCAGATCCTGAATTCGAACTCCCAGTGACCCCATGCATCCTAGTAGTTAAATATTTTTTGTATCTCAGCGAGCTGTTTTATAAGCTGTTGTTTTGTCGTATTTATTAAAGAAATGTTTTGCTTGCCTTAAAATATAGGATTATTTGTTTTTGTACATGGTGCTCAGAATTGTTGTTTTTTTTCTTTATCTTTTTTTTTTATATGTGTTTAAGGTGACCAGCAATTCAAGATTGCTCTTGATGGGTTACTTGTCAATGACCACATCACCTCTCCCATTGTGGCCTTGAGCTACGTCTTCTCCATGTTTTATGTCTGCAACATCCAATACCCACCGGAGATGGCTTTTACTCTCGAATTCATGCAAAGGTAAGCACTCATTGTTTGGAAATACTTTGTAAATGTGACTTTGCCGTGCCTTTCTGCACCCGACCTGCTTTTTGTCAATCTACACCGAGATGTACAAGCTCAAAATGTTTCGCCACATGCTGTGAGCTTTTAGATCAGCTGTTATTGGCTTATGATCCCCCTGAATATGGATTTGTTCGTAGATTTTGTAGCTCCCTGTTGAAGACTATTGTTGGAATAAATGTGTCATATTTTTTTAAAATGGCAGGTAACATGCTTTTTGCTTTACATAGTGTCCCAAGTCAATCAAACAAAACAAACATAACATGATTCTAGTTGGGAAATGGAGCAAAAACTTTTTCTTAGAATGGTTTCTTGACACAAAATTCGTTTGAGCTATCTCTTTAAAACCATTAGCACTTGAGACCAGGTTATGTCAGTGGTGGTCAAACCTTTGAAACTGAAATGTATTTGGCTGCAGACTCCAACCTCAAAATATGTTGTTCCAGGGACCCGCCCCAGAAGCAAAGACTAAACATATTCATTTAAAAAATAATACATGCTGGATTCATGCCCAAATGTTAACACTTTGATGTGTAACATGCACTGAATGTCACAGTTGCTCCACTCCATGTTTGAGTAACCCCCAGGACAGTCCGTGTTCAAATGTGCTGTTACACCTTTTGATAGGACGATGTCAACTGTGTTTTCTATCCCCTTCTGTGTTCTGTGCATTTATAATATTACTGCACACATGTTGAGGATGCATGCTGTCATGTGTTGGCGATAAGCAGACATTTCTGTATATGCGCAGTGTGAATGCATGTGTCTTGAAAAGACAAAGGAAGAGATAAGCTTAGCCACTGGCACCAGCACCACAACAACATTGGGTACAGCTCATCTGTGGCATTGCAAAATACTTCAAGGAAGACAAAAAACAACAACAGCACTTAATTTCATGACTGACTAATGTCTCTTAAATAAATGCATCAAACCTATGCTGTAAAACATTTCTGTGGACATTAATGTTGACTGGCAGTAGTTTGTTCAAAGATAAATGAACATTAAAGATTTGCAAATATTTATCTTGACAGAAAACAACTAAGCTGGTTTCTTTCTCACAATTTAAACCCTTTTCAACTCTTAAGCTATTATTTAGTTTTGCTAGAAAACAAGTCAAAAATGCTATACAAATTTAGTCAACTTACCTTTGAGAAGCCATGCTTGATTAAAGTTCAGTAGGTTCTCCAAAATGTTCAGCAGAAGGACTCTTCACAGGATGCTCTGGAAGAAAGTGAGTAAATGACCTTGTGAGGTCTCCTCATTTATGGAAAAAAAAATACATGAAAGCCCCGCCCACCTACCTGAGAGGGAGGGTCTGAAATGGGCCGGGTTTAATCAGTCATTTCAGTTTCAAACATGTTTTTAAAATAAGTTAAATCTAACCAAAATGTATTATAAATAAAGTAAAACAAATAAGATATGCATGAATAACAACAAACAAATGCAATAAGATTGTCTAGAGAAGAATAAAAAACCAAGAACTGTACTTATCTGCTTTGTCCTGGTCGGTTATTCGTGCATCATCTGACTGCATGTTTTTTCTTAAGCGCAAATGCAATAAGATTGTGGTTAATGAACAAACAGCAAAACTGTTTGAAATCTTAATACCTTAATATAAATGAAATCAACTTTATGTGAAACTCACTAGTGTTGAGAGTTTGCAAGAGTTTGAGTCGCAGGAGTGGGTCATTAAGCAGGGTTATTAAGTATTAAGATGATATATTTGCAGATATATAGTGAATGGGGGCAATCTGAAGCTGTGAATCAGGGCTATTAAAGTATTAAGATGATATATTTGCAGATATATAGTGAATGGGGGCAATCTGAAGCTGTGAATCAGGGCTATTAAAGTATTAAGATGATATATTTGCAGATATATAGTGAATGGGGGCAATCTGAAGCTGTGAATCAGGGCTATTAAAGTATTAAGATGATATATTTGCAGATATATAGTGAATGGGGGCAATCTGAAGCTGTGAATCAGGGCTATTAAAGTATTAAGATGATATATGTGCAGATATATAGTGAATGGGGGCAATCTGAAGCTGTGAATCAGGGCTATTAAAGTATTAAGATGATATATTTGCAGAAATATAGTGAATCGGGGCAATCTGAAGCTGTGAATCTTTTTTTGACACTTAACAGTTATTTGGTCAAGATGTTTTTTAAATGCCATGGCTGTATTTGTTATTCATCTGTAACAAACAGGACAACCGTATGCAATCCAGTACATGACACCACAACAAAACAACGTATGAAACCCCTTTAGTTTATTTCCTTCAAGTTTAAGTCATTTATGTTCTGCTGGGGTGGGTTTTTGGTTTAAAAAGATGTGAGTCACAAGTACACATCTGCTTTGCCCTGGGCTGTTCTCCCGGACCTTCTCACTGAAAGATATCATGTATAAATATAAACACATACATTTACACAACACAATAACAAACATGAACTTTCATCATGACACCGCTGCGAAAACACTCACAGTGGACACCAGCAGACGGACATCTAAATGAACCTGACCTCTCGCGATTGTACAACACTGCAGAATTGTTTTTACTGCAAACCTGTGGGTCCCAATAAAGAATAACTTTGTTGAACTGTTCAAACTCATTCATGCACGGGTGCCGCCATGTTTGTTTACGATACAAGGCATTCTGGGAATTAGAGTTTCGGGAAATGACAAATAACAAATAACCTGCAACACAACTTCAAGGTAAGAATCATTAGTTTGATTTGAATACAAAAGTAAAATGGCACTGAAGAACAAAACATGAACTATGAATCTTTCTTCAATAGACTGTTTTGCGCACTCGTATTGTATTGTCGTTTTTCATTAACGTATATCTTATTTGTTTTAATCTATATCAGCACTAAAGCTTTCATTATATTTAAGGTGTTGTACATGAAGTGAATTGACTCGTTTTAAAGTTACAATGTTTCTTTACCCTTGATCAGAAGTAAAGCTGCACATACGTAATATATAAAGTCCAACAGCTGTGATGACATACAGCTACATACAAACTCTGATTGTATTGCTATAATAGTACAATTGGTTTGTATGTAGCTTTTAATGTTTTTGAAAGATTTATTTTGTGCTCGCTGAGCGTCTACAAATGTATCTCATGAAACCACACAACCCATCAAAGTCAAATATTGCTTTAAATTAAGCTTTCATGGTTCATCACTTCTGGTAAAACATTCTCACAATCGTGAATCCCATCATATTTGGTCCAGCGCATTGTAAAGCGTGAAAGCTGCTGCTGCAATACACATTATAGTTATCCACACACATTAAGGTTTTGTGCTTTTTATTTAATATGGTGAAATACAGATCAACTTTACTGAAACACCAGCAAATGTGTACAAGATGAACTCTTGGCAAAAATAAGAATTGTAGACAAAAACCAGTTTAACTAAAATCTGTTTTTATTTGTCAGAAATGAGAATGACAGACAGCGGCATAGACAGCTTTTACAGTGAAGTGAGCTTAAATTTTCAATTATAAACATGCAGATGTCCAATTGTAAATGTACACTTCAACTCTCTATTGTATTATATTTTTCCAGGCACCCACAGATCTCATCAGCCGGACAGTAAGATTAGTCTGCATGTTCTTCCAAAGCCCTTAGAACCCTAACAATGGATTTACAGCAGTTAAAAACAGACGTGGTTTTGTCTTGTGTTTCAGGACAGAGAGCACACATCGTCAGATGATGAGGAAGAGCCACCAGACCCAAACCCTCCTCTTCCTCTTCCCCCTCCACCTCAGCCATCACCACCTCATCGGGACATAGAGGAGGCATGTAATGGAAATATTACACATTATCTGTAACCCTATGGTTTAAGCATTGCCTGGTTATTTTTTGTCTCTCAATTTCGCTGATGATGAGGACGATGATGAGGATTAACAGTTTTTAATTGAATAAAACAAATTGATTTTACCATTGCATTGGTTTGCTTGTTTTCTTGTGGCTCTCTATGGTTGCTCTCCTGAAGCTACCGAATAATCTAAGAAACAGTGTGCATCAGTTGAATTGTAAAGGTATTAATAATACCAATAATTATTATTTAGGTTCTCTGTTTTGTGCTTTTTAAATGTGATGAAATACAGATCAACTTTACTGAAACACCAGCAAATGTTTACAAGATAAACTCTTGGCAAAAATAAGAATTGTAGACAACAAACAGTTTAACTGAAATCTCTTTTTATTTGTCAGAAATGAGAATGATAGACAGCTTTTACAGTGAAGTGAGCTTAAAATTTCAATAATAAACAGGAAACCACCGATCTCATCAGCCGGAAAGAAAGATTATTGTGTATGTTCTTTTACAGATGTCTGGAAGGGTCTGGGGATTCTTCTCACTGCAAGAGATTAAAAGACGGTGTGAGCATATATGTATTAAGAATAGACAAGAAAAAAATGAGGAATGTACTTATTTCTCCAGGACAAAGAAGATAAGATGAAGAGACCAGACCTTGGCACTGCAAGAGATTAAAAGACGGTCTGAGCATATGTTTACAAAGAAGACTAGAGAAGAAAAAAATGAGAAATGTACTTATCTGCTTTGGTTTTTCATGGATCATCTCACTGCAACATATCATACATTTACAAAAAACAATAACAAACATGACATTTCATCATGAGAAATTCATCCAATTCTCTTTGGTGCAGGACAGGAGAAACAAAGTTTGCTGGACAAAATGTCAATGGTTTGAAAGCCAGCTCATTCACAGTTGCAAGTGTGGTGTTCCAGTAGTGAGAAACAAGGTTTGCTGGACAAAATGTCAATGGTTTGAAAGCCAGCTCGTTCACAGTTGCAAGTGTGGTGTCCAGAAGTCGGGGTCTATTGCCAGTTGAGATCTAGACCCTCTCCCCTGTAGGACTTCTTCTTGTCTCCGTAATCAAAGCATAGTGCTTCTTTGGACGGAATCTTTCTGATTGCCAGAAACAAGATCACGTCCTTGTCCTTCCCATCCTCCTGAACTGTAAACAGCCTGGGACGTATGTTTGCGTGCTTCCCGGAGTGTCGAATGAGGTGACAGAACGGCTGCCTGTCGGGGTGGCATTCGCAGCGGCTGGAGTCTATGCACATCGGCTCGCCCTTCCTGTTTGTGTAGAAGAACAAGCCTCCAGATTCACCCTTGCCAGTTAGGATTTTCTGGCCCTTCCTCGCCGTTACTACACGTCCGTGGAAGTCACATATGACCTCTCCGACCTGGAAAGAACGTTTCGGGACAACATCCTGATCAATCCGTTCCACGCCTTTCCACTTCTGTGAGTTGGTGAGTTTCTGGATGTGCGTGCAGTTCATCACAGCACGGACGGGTCCAGGCGCCTTCCAGTCATTGGCGATGCGGCCGAAGGAAGGAGAGTTGCTTTTCCAGCCCTGGCTCGTAATCCAACCAATTACATGTCTCTCTTTGGGAAGTCGCCGGCCAAAGTGTGCTGCAAAAAAACAAAAAGCACAATTTTGTTACTTGCAGTGTACTTAACAACCTTGAGTATCATACACAGCTGTGCAAGACCTTTCCCAAAATCAAAACAAAATACTTACAGATGACAGATTGCACTCGCAGTCTCATCTGTGCTTTAATCCAGCGCTCATAGAGCTGCCTCTGGAATGTCACAGACACCACGGAGCGCACATCTTTGTCAGGCACTTCCCCATCCAACGTCACCGGGTGTGCGAGGAGAAGCGTGTCGTACGCTTCCTGTACGTCAATCTTCTCCGCTGGGGCATGCGTGATCGCAGCCTCACTGCCGGAAGAAAGGGTAAATGGAGCTCTTTCAGCCTGTGATTCAGGCTCAGATTGTGCTTCTGGTTCAGATCTAAAAAAAACAATATAATATTATTAGAATAATGATAACAAAATGCAGTTTTTACAGTGGTGTTGAGATGATGCAGCCATGCTTACCCAGATTGACCACCAGCCAGCTGGTCCAGCAGTTTGCGAGCAGATACTAAACTCTTCAGTGTCTTCACGCGGTAATACATTTCACTGCTACAGCAGACAAGCGTCAGGTAATCTACCCTTTGGGAGTCATCCAGAGATTTGGCGGCAGTCTCAAACACCTTCCTCGCCGTCTGACTGTTGACCGGCTTCAATCCATATCTAAATAGAAATATGTAAACACATTTTATTACAAGACCTGAGACAAAGAAAATACATATCAGAGTGGTCACGATGGTGAGCTTACTTCTCGTGAAGCCGATTGATGTCATTGGAGGCGTTGTAGATCGGCCTCCCAGTGCTGGAAATGAAGAAGCGCTGTAGTCCTTCCGCCTCATCCCATGTCCTCTTCCGTGATTTGCCGCTGAGGAGTTCTGGCCTGATCTCGTCATAGTAAGCACCAAACCACTGTTGGCAGAGGACAAACATGAATGAAGATCAAGTTCTGTTTGTTCTGGTAGATAAAAACAATGTACATGCATCTGATGAACTTACGCTCTCCTCCTCGGTCGACAGAACAAATGTTGCCACTTGTCGAGCTGACGATTTGTGCTCCTTTACCCCAATAACAGCCCCGTCCTTATTGGGAATAGCCATTCTGCTCTTCCACTCATCCACCTACACCAAACAAGAATACAACACCGGTTAAAAAAAAGGGAAAAAAGTGACAGGTACACAATGCAGACACCGCAATAATACGCACCGTCATGTGCTCGACAACTCCCGGCCGCTGGAGATTTTTGAGTATGACAACTGCCTCCAAGTAATAGAGAACCAGTGTGCACTCTGACATAGCCAGAGTTTCGTCAAACGCTCTCTCCGGTAACACCTTGCCAATGACGGCAAGGAAATCGCTCTTGGCCTTCTCCAGCACCGCCCAGCAGTCCCTTGGTGTAAGCTGCCCTGGCTGCATCAGAAAATCAAGACTTTAAAAAAAGATAAAGTGAAATTAAATAACTTGCTCGTACATATCTGTTATGTGATCGGATCAAGCGATTAAACTTACCGCTTCTGGTCGATTTCCTTTCTGACAAACTTTGTACAGCTTTTCTGCAGAGTCCCGATGTACTCTATGAAATGTTTGCAGTCTCTGTGCAGCAGTTCGTCGCTGTGAATTAGGTCTGTGTTGACCGTGTGGTGATGGAGAAATCTGTAGCAAGAATGACAAGCGTTTAAGTCATGACATGCATTTAAGACCATTGAAGTGTCAAAATCATACAAAATATCGAAATCATACTAACCTTTTCAGGCTCTTCAGGTAGGTGAGCTGAGTCTGCTTGGTCAACTTGGCCTCAGTGAGCTCACGCAGATAAAGTTTTGATTTCTCCCTGTTCCTGACAAACAACAGGGACGGCTGTTTGGGGTCCATGAAGTGGAGAAATCTAGCCACATTTTCTACCTGAAAAGAAAGAAAATCATTTTACATTTAACACGAAAAAAATTATTTTCCGTGTGGTTAATGAAACACTTTCTAATTATATTCTCACCTCCTGCTTGAAATTTTCATTCTGGAGGTCTTTCTCCAGGTAAGTGGCGAAGTCTTTCAGCAGCGGATGGTCCAGGGAGTGTTTCTGATACAGTCCCTTCTCTGCCATCAGTTTCCTCGCCTGACTCTTCCACTGCATGGTGGACTCACTGAAATGTGAAGATCAAAGCATGTTTTAAAAGTGCCTGTACGTGAGTGTAATAATGTCCAAAACAAAGAGCTTTATTCTCACATCTGAAATGTCTCGCCGCTGCTCTCACTGCCGACCTCAGAGGACTCAGTCTCCTCATTCTCCACCACAGCTGGTGGTTCTGGGGTCGCGGTGACAGTAGCTGGTCGCGGAGTCGTGCCGGTGGAAGGTGCCACTGCTCCTGCCAGCACTGGGGGAACATTGGTCACCACCATGTGGCGACGCTCCAATTCCTCAACCATCCTTTTAAAAACAATTAAAAAAAGCTAAGCTTATGGAAATCACACAAAGAAAAAGCAAGACACGGCATTTTTGCTTCACCAACCTGTCGATGGGACAGGAGTCCAACATGATTCTTGCCAGGTGTCCATAGCTGAAGACTACGCCGGTCTTCAAAATCTCATACGAATTGGCCTTGGCCTTCTCGACCACCGCAGCTACAGCCTCCGATGTCGCATTTTTCATGCACACCCTGCGCAGGTGAACAGACAGGATGGCCTGGGTCTTTTTGCAGGTTGGGCACACCAGGAAGTGCCTGTTGTGAACGGTACTACAAAAAACAACAACAGCACTTAATTTCATGTCTCTTAAATAAATGCATCGAAAACCATACAAACCTATGCTGTAAAACATTTCTGTGGACATTAATGTTGACTGGCAGTAGTTTGTTCAAAGATAAATGAACATTAAAGATTTGCAAATATTTATCTTGACAGAAAACAACTAAGCTGGTTTCTTTCTCACAATTTAAACCCTTTTCAACTCTTAAGCTATTATTTAGTTTTGCTAGAAAACAAGTCAAAAATGCTATACAAATCTAGTCAACTTACCTTTGAGAAGCCATGCTTGATTAAAGTTCAGTAGGTTCTCCAAAATGTAACTCCAAAATGTTCAGCAGAAGGACTCTTCACAGGATGCTCTGGAAGAAAGTGAGTAAATGACCTTGTGAGGTCTCCTCATTTATGGAAAAAAAAATACATGAAAGCCCCGCCCACCTACCTGAGAGGGAGGGTCTGAAATGGGCCGGGTTTAATAAGTCATTTCAGTTTCAAACATGATTTTAAAATAAGTTAAATCTAACCAAAATAAAATGACCAATGTATTATAAATAAAGTGAGGGCATGAGAGACTCAGTTTCACCAGACTGTGGACCTAATGAAAACACATAAGATATACATGAATAACAACAAACAAATACAATAAGATAGAACAAAACTGTCTATTAAAGAAAGATTCATCAGATACCCAAATGTGGTTAATGGACAAACAGCAAAACTGTATGAAATCCTGGACATGACAGCACATTAAACAATAAACACAAAACCTTAATATAAATGAAATCAACTTTATGGGAATACACTAGTGTTGTGTTTAAAGCAAGAGTTTGAGTCGCAGGTGTGGGGCATTAAGCAGCTATTAAGCAGAACAATAGACGCATGCAGACATATTTACAGCCGTGATGAGAGTCAATCCAAAGTTGTGAATCAGGGCTATTAAAGTATTAAGATGATATATTTGCAGATATATAGTGAATGGGGGCAATCTGAAGCTGTGAATCAGGGCTATTAAAGTATTAAGATGATATATTTGCAGATATATAGTGAATGGGGGCAATCTGAAGCTGTGAATCAGGGCTATTAAAGTTTTAAGATGATATATTTGCAGATATATAGTGAATGCGGGCGATCTGAAGCTGTGAATCAGGGCTATTAAAGTATTAAGATGATATATTTGCAGATATATAGTGAATGGGGGCAATCTGAAGCTGTGAATTATTGGGATTATGATGTTTTATGTATTATAAATTCATGTTTACTGTTGTTTTACTGTTAAATATAATGATATGAGTATGTCCATGCTGTGCTGGGTTCTTTGTCTTGAAAGCTAGTTGGCAGAAGTGTGTAACATGAGCTCTGAGGAATGCAGAAGCAGGGTCTCAGATAACAAGTGTGTGAGTGTATGTGTGTGCGTCAATCGCATCTCTCGGCAGGACCGGCTATTTTCAAAATGTTTTGCAGGAGCCAATAGTTGGGGGAGAATGGAGTCAGATTTACATGTCCCGAGGTGATTGGTTCCGGAGGATTCAACGCCCGCCCGATGAAGGGGAGGAGCCCGAAGATAGAATCGACGTCACATACTTTATAAATACTTGTAACCCAGAAGTGTGGGTGCTGTTGTTTTGTCTCATATGTATGTTGAGAGAACAGCCCCAGCTGGAAGAAGCTTTTACATCTGATAATAAATTCTACTTAAACTTATTGGGAAAAACGATCTCTTTGACTTTTCTTCAAATTTTGAACACGCAGGACTCGAGATTCAAAAGTCCGATAGTTGGTGACCCCGACGTGATTTGAAGGACAAAGAGAAGTTTTGGCGCCACATTTCGGCGGACCCCGTGGGGGAGGGAAAAGATATCGAGACGATTCAGATTTAACACAAAAGGCCGGCTAAAATACATAAGGTAAGCAGAAAACCTGTTATTTCGAATTCTGCTATTGGATATACTAAATTTCTGTGTTAAATTTGATGAACATCTCGATGAATAGACGAGTAAAATTGAAATAAGGAAAATCAGATTTAAAAGATTCTTTTAAAACAAGTTAGAGTCTTGTTTTAAAACAGATTAAACTCTGTTTACGGGTTGGAGTCCCTTGGCGAGAAAAAAGCCATAAATTAAATACAGATTAAAGTTCTGTATAACTGGAATTAAAACAGTTAGAGTCTGTTTTTAAGGTTAAAGTCCTTCGGACAAGAGATCCGTAAATTATTTACTTTGTATGAATGGTATTGGGGATGAAAGTATTTAGACGTGGTGTTTAGTTGAATGCATAGGTGAACGGAAAATTCGCACGTGGTGTGTAGGCCTTGTGTATGTGTATAATCTAAGTTGGTGTAAGGAGACGATCGTAAAGAAACTAGTAGGAAAGTTATATTGAATACATATATATATATATATATACAAGTAAATAAATAGAATGGCAGAGTTTCAAAAGGAGTGTGATGAATACGAATGTCCGACCGTATTAGCGCAATGGCAGAGTATCGCTGAGATGATGATAGCACAGGCTGAACCAAAAGACAGAAAGGAGAGACAAAGAGAGGTCGAGGAATGTTTTGTAGAATTGTGTGATAATTATGCATGGACGAAAGAGGCAGAGACATTCAAAGTGCCCCTGGCCCCGAAAATAAGAAATATGGAGAAAAAGGCTCATTGTAGGTTAGTCAGACATAAAGGTGATGAAAAAACGATTAAATGGTATAATGCAAGTAGATATAAAAGTAAAGGGTGTGACTTAGAAAAACATTTAAGAAAATGGAGTCGTCTTGCCCTCGTGGCAACAGCTTTATCACCCATTAGACAAAGGAAGGAAGGGAAAGTCACAGAGGATGATTTTAGACTGAAAGTGAAGGATGGAAACAGGGAGACCGAGTCACTAGCACCGCCCCCTGAACAGTACCGCCCATTGTATCCGCCTCTTGCCCCGCCTCTTGCCCCGCCTATTGCTCAGCCCCCCCCCTACATCTCACCAAATACGACTCACAGCAAACAACAGGTCGTGCTTGAGGTACGAGAGGGAGTTTTAGACTGTAATTTAAAAGAATTAGAAGAACTTCGACAGGAAGTACAACATCTGGGCAAGGTAGTGACAGAACAGGTACATGCGGCACGAGCTCAGGTGAATGAGACAATGCGCCACATGGCAGAAAATATGGAACTTCCAGAGGGAAGTGATGGTAGTGAGAACGGAGTAGGAAGTGAAGATGAAAGGGGAAGTTGTAGAGCAGCTGGCCCTATAGAAACAACAGGTCAGGCCCAGGGCACGATGCATACAGTATGTATTAAGGGAACGATGGTAATGGATGAGGAGCCAATAGCAAAACGAACTAGGGGAAGGGAAAAAGAACAGCAGCTGTCTAATTTTTCAATTGATCATTGCCCCCCTAACGTACCAGAGCAGAGAGAGCAGGCAATGAGTCATCATACTAATCAATTATATCCAGGCGTACAAGCCCCATTGTTAGCAAAGAGCACTGGGGTGCAGTACCAGCCCTGGTCACACAGTGACATGACTGCTATTTCCAGTAAACTTCCTCCAATTACATCAGGGGGCTCTAAGTGGTTAAGTAAATTAACGGCCTTGAGTCATGGTACCGTTTTGGCTTTGGGTGACATAAGGTGTCTGTTGGGTCAGATTTTGACAGCCTCTCAGATGGGGAGTTTTGAACTCGAAGCCCAAACATTACAATATCCAAATGATCTTGATTTTTCAAAAGTAATCACAATGGTGGGCAGGGCACTCGGTCGATTGTACCCATTGCCACCCACCGTATACCAAAACATAAAGTTTCGCATAAAACCAGGTGAGACAGGTGCAGCATATTATTTCAGGTGCGCTGCTGAGTGGGAACAGATGGTGGAAGAAAATAGTTTAACCAACCCAATTACACGAGACATATTCAGAGCAGCGGTTATGGCAGGTGCCCCTAGTGGTGTTAAGCAAATAATGGAAAATAACCCTGACATTCCAATTGCTAGTAACGAAATATGGGAAAGGCATTTAGTCCACCACACAGATAGGGCTGTAGAGAAAACAGGAAAAGAGGAAGAACAATTAGAAAAGATAAAAATAGAGTTGCTAAAACTACAGTTAGAACAAGCAAAAAATGAGGGAGGGACAAAAAAGAGTAAGCAAATGCCACAACAACCCTATCAGCCACCCCCTTACCAATATAACGGCCCACCCTATGGTACAGACGCCCATGCAGCAGGTGGGAGGGGAAATAGACAAAGGAGCAATTGGAGGGGTAGTAATAGAGGGAGGGGGTCTTATGGAGGGAGGCAGCAGGGCGGGGGAAATTGTTACGTGTGTGGTGAGGCAGGCCACTGGATGAGAGAGTGTCCACAGCTTTCAGGTCAGTTTAACGGACCACCTGCGGAGGGATGGGGTCCTCGAAGAGGTGGTGCCGGTGGTCGCGGCAGGGAACCACAAACCCCATACAACCCGGGGCAATACCCTCCACCACCCTCCAACCTACAGGTGCCGATGTTCCCGCCATCGGGCCCGGAGGATGGCGCGAGCGTTTATTGAAGGGGCCCCCAGAGAACCGAAATGAGGGCTAGGGCCGAACCTCTCATTTCGTTAATGGTAAACAACAAACCATTAAAAGCTCTGGTGGACACCGGAGCCACCTATTCGACTGTCACAGGCGGCATAAAACAATCTGATCTGAGTGACAAAATTGTGACAATAATCGGGTTCTCTGGGGGAAGTGAAAGCTTGAAAATGACACAACCATTCAAAGTAGAAGTGGCAAATCAATGTTTATCACACTCGTTCCTTTTCTCCAGCAATGCTCCCATTCCTCTTTTGGGTAGAGATTTATTAATAAAATTAGGGGCTAGCATTCTGTGCTCAGCAGAAGGGGTAATAGTTACATTTCCAGATGGTACAACCATTAACTGTTCCCTATCAGGTAATACGACAGACAGCCAGTGGATGCTGACCTCGTGTGGGGAGGAGGAGGCAGCTGATCTATACTGGGTAAAATTAGATGATGATACACAGTGGGGCACAGCAATGGAACTGTATAACAAATACCGTTCATGGATTTCAAATTTAGATATCTATTTACCCCCCATAGACCCATTGCATTGTACATTGTTTTATGACAGAAATGACATAACCATTTATGAAGACATGTTTCAGGAAGTGGAGGGAGACAGATGGGTGTTGGAGGGAGCTGGAATTTTTGTGAGTAAAGAAGGAGTGATGGCTCCAGTGAAGCTGACAGAAGAGCAGTTGAAGTGGTATGAGATGGCAGACACAGCAGCACCTCACATATCGTTAGCCTTACACCCAAGCCATGAAGCCAGGGAGCTAGGTAAGATTACAAAAACACTGTTGGCCACCCAGGATTGGGAGCCCACGGAAAAATCAGATGTTAAATATTCACCTAAACACAAAGCCTATTGGATAGAAGGTGCCACACGAGACACTGGAGCTCTAGAGCATGTGCAGGTTTCTAGATTCCATGGCAGGGAGCTGTCAGATAGTGTGGGAGCACCAGACATCATAAAAAATTTACCTGAGGATCTTTGGTCTCAGGGCCCAACAGATGTAGGTTTTTGTAACATGTCTCCAGTTTACTTTCAGTTAAGCACACCTGACCCCATCTGGATTCCACAATACCGCAACAAACCTGAGGCGGACGAGGGTGTGGCCGCAACAGTAAAAGGTCTCCTAGAGAGGGGTGTTATTACACCATACAAATCTAGGTGGAACACACCTATTTTTCCGGTGCCAAAACCAGGCACGAATAAGTACAGGTTGGTACATGATTTGAGAGCAATCAATGCTGTTGTGGCTACACCATCGTTAACAGTGCCTAATCCGTATACTGCACTCTCTGTGATAACACCTGAGCACAAGTGGTTTACATGTATTGATTTGGCTAACGCATTTTTCTGTATCCCTTTAGCAGAGGAATGCAAGGCGTGTGTGGCTTTTACATACAAAGGTTGTCAATATTCTTACAACAGATTACCCCAGGGGTTTGTTTTATCACCAGGAATTTTTAACCATGCATTAAAACAACAATTACAGGACTGTAGTTTGCCTGGAGACTGTGTGTTGATCATGTATGTTGATGACCTCCTTTTGGCAGCCAAAACAGAGCAAGGATGCCTGGAGGGGAGCGAAGCTGTGTTAAGACAATTACACAAAAGTGGCTTCAAGGTAAGCAAGGAAAAGCTGCAATTTTGCAGACCTTGTGTTACATTTCTAGGTCGCATGATCACCCCAGAGGGCTCCACGCTAACTGTAGCCCATAGACGAGGAATTTTGAGTCATCCAAAACCAACCACGGTTAAAGAGATGTTGTCATTTCTAGGCCTAACAGGGTATAGTAGACACTATATTCCAATGTATGTTTCATTAACAGCCCCTTTGAGAGATCTTGTAAAACAACAGGGTATGAAGAATTTGAGAGCAGACATTGAGTGGACACAGGAAGCTGAACGGACGTTCATTAACCTGAAACAACAGATGGCACATGCAGCTAATCTCAGCAGTGCTGATTACAGATCACCATTTCACTTAGACGTCTCTGAGACAGGGTCAAGTGCACATGGGGTACTTTATCAAAAAGACCAGGGGGGCAGAAAAGTGTTGATGTATGTTAGCATGTTGTTGGACAGTGTAGAACAAAGACAGCCACCATGCAGCAGGTTTGTCGCAGGCCTGGCAAAGATAGTGAAGAAAACGTCTCACATTGTTATGGGCCACCACCTAATTGTTTTAACCACGCATTCAATCGCATCTTTTGTTAATTCTGAATCATTCACATTTTCCCCTTTACGACAGCGACGCATTGCAGCAATTTTGCTCGCCGACCATATCATATACACGCATGAGGGCATTAACATGGCAGATTTGGTGGAGGAGGGAAAACCACACGACTGTGCACCGATCACAGAGAGGGCATCGGTGGTCAGACCAGGTTTGTTTGCAAAACCATTGACTGGCCCTGAGCCAGTCATGATTTTGTTCACTGACGGGTGCTGTTTCAGGGCGGAGGACGGAAGTTTGAAAGCGGCTTATGCAGTGGTAGAGCAGGTAGGACATGAGATGATTACGAGGGATGCAGCAAGGTTAGATGGGAAGCAGTCAGCACAGAGGGCAGAAATGATAGCAGTGATCAAAGCCTTGCGACATACTGGTGGACACCGTGTAAACATATATACTGACTCTGCTTATGTTGTTACAGCTGTACACGTAGAAATGCCGTTGTGGAAACGTTGTGGCTTTATCACTTCGTCAGGTCGACCAATAACACATGCATGTGAAGCCAGAGACCTTTTAGAGGCTCTGATGATCCCCTCAGAGGTGGCAGTGATTAAATGCGCTGGTCACTCTAAGGTGGATAGCTCTTTGAGCAGAGGCAATGACGCAGCAGACTTGGCGGCAAAAGCTGCTGCTGGTTATGCATCCTCGCAGATGATGTGCACATCAGAAAGAACATCTAATGATCTATTGCCGAGATTCACAAGGGAATACCTTTGTAAAGAGCATCAGCGCTGTACCCCTGAAGAAGTCTCTGTGTGGGCACAACATGGAGCTGTTCGTGCCTCTGACGGACTGTGGCAAGCTCCGGATGGACGTCCGGCGCTCCCAGCGAGTCTGTGTCATTCCATCATGGTAGAGGTTCATGGAGTGAGCCATGTCGGGGACAAACAGATGATGAGAGCGCTTGAATATTGGTGGCATCCTTTTTTAAAAGCTATGGTCTCAGCACATGTGAGCACGTGTGAAGTTTGTCAGGGATATAACGTTAAACCCACGATTAAACCAACAAGGGGTTCGTTTCCTTTGACCGGTGGTCCGGGGGACGAAATCGTGATTGATTTCACAGACATGATCACGAGGATACAGGGTAAGCGTTATCTTCTGGTAATCGTAGACTATTTCACTGGATGGCCTGAAGCTTATCCTGTAGGCAGAGAAGACAGTACGGCGGTGATAAAATGTTTAATTAACCATTATATTCCGCGCTATGGTTTCGCCCGGCGTTTACGATCAGATAATGGCAGTCATTTCAAGAATGAACATTTGCGAGTCGTTGAAAAGGCCCTAGGCCTCAAACATGCATTTGGTGCAGTCTGGCATCCTGCCAGCCAAGGTAAGGTTGAACGAATGAATCTCACACTAAAACTCAAATTGGCTAAAATCTGTGCACAGACAAAACTAAATTGGTTGTCAGCTTTGCCATTGGCCTTAATGTCAGTAAGATCATCTGTTAACCGAATCACAGGATTCACCCCTTTTGAATTGTTTACAGGTCGGCAGTTTCCAGGGCCACGGAATGCACTGTCGGATGCCATTGTGACACCATTATCTCACGCTGTCTATTTTGATAAACTGACTGCTCTCATTAAGACTTTTTCATGCCAGGTCAATCCATCTCCAGCAGCAGACCCCCCTCCAACGACGGTACAGTGGGTGAGGCTGAGGACGTTCAGGAGAAAGTGGAATGAGCCGAGGTGGTCGAAACCCTATAGGGTGACAGCGAGGACATCACATTGTGTTCGATTGCAGGGCAAGGGTGACACTTGGTTTCATTTAACCTCATGTGTAGCTTGTGACCCCCCCTCAAGGGATCTTGCAGAGACACGGGTGGACCTGCGTAGACAGGTCCAAGAGAGGGAAGGAGAATCAGAGGCTGAAGAAGCCACAGGTGAAATCACAACACCACCAGTACAATAACAATTTGCAAATCATTCACAAGACAGGTGTCCCGGGTGAATGAGCTGCGACCAAAGAGAAGGACAGTAGAATCATTTTCCAGTGCAATAAATTTTGATAACCATATTATATATTGTTCTTATTGTGATTTTCATATTTATTATTTTCATACCTATTGTTTTCCATATTTTTTAATATTTACTATTTTTTATACCTTTATATTACTATTGTGATTTTTATATTGTCATTCCTTACCATTTTATTTTGTGTGATTTTAACCATATATTTTTCCTTAATTGCATATTCCCATTAAGTATATTGTGTGTTTAACCATTTTAATTTCCAAGAGTGTGTTTATTATTCCTTTAAAGTCCAAGAGAGGGCAACAAGATGAAGCTGTGGGAAAACTGTAAGCTGTCGGGGATCCTATTAATAATTTCAGGAGTTATAGTAGGAATAATTTTTAGCCTAACTAAGGGTCAGGAAAGCAACAACACCATATCAAAATCGAGACACAAAAAAGCCATAGTCGATACGAGGTTACCGTGTGAACAACTCGTAATTAATTATGTTTGGGGTAAGACTACATCATTTACTTTCGACCTATGCGCTGTCATAAATTGTGGGGGAAAAAATAGTTCATGGAGGGGGTACAATATATATATATGCATGGATGGGAATATGGATAGTGTTTGTAAGGTGTCCCAGTCTAGGCAAACCTATAGGGGTGAATGGTGTCCATCATGGAATAAGGTAATCGCATATACAGGTGCTTGGACTCCGGAACAACCTAGCCTTTGGACCCGTACCTCGGCAAAATTTGATTTAAAAATGCAGAGAGATTACAGTGCAAGTCAAAATCCACTCACCCTTTCAATATCCACCAGAACGGGATCAGCCAATTATACAGGGGAGTTTTTCCTTATAATGGGGGTGCACAGCCCAGGAACAGATAAAAAAGCAGTAATAAAATTTGTTATAGACAGTTCACCTGAGGAGGAAAGAAATGAGACAATAGCTGAGCCATTATCGGTAGGACAAAAGAATGTAGTGGTGGAAATAGATTACACCATGTTAAAACCAGAAGATATGATAGAGAGAGCTACAGGATATGGGGAAAATAATTTGTGGCTGGAATGGATAATTACCACAGCCAGAGAACAGAGGTTAGACGATTGTGTTGGATGTGCTAATGCAAGACCACATTTATATATTGAACCAGCCCCGTTGTACCAAAATGATACGTGGGGCTATGAGTGTATGCTGGCATTGACACGGATGGCCAGTCCAAAAAATTGTACCACATTGGCAGCAATATTCCCACCAATAACTAACCTTTCACGGGCAGGTCCATTTACACCAAAGAAAGCAAATTATACCTGTTTTGATATTAAACGTCTATCACCAACCAGCAACCTGGGGGAGATAAATAAGGAGTGGTGTGATCACATCATAGTGGATAATGGGACTGAAATAGGTACGTGGGCTAGAGCAGGTTTGTATTATTATTGTGGAGATCGAAGATTGTTTACTAGGATACCTGAGAAGGCAAAGGGAGTGTGTGCTTTGGTAAGACTGGGAGCCCCAATAACTCTGATAGGTGACAGAGCAGTCAGAACGGAAACCATAAATTCAGCAACATTGACAAGAAGACGTAGGAGACACATCATAAAACGGAGAGCAATAGGTTCAAGTGTAGATTTATCATTAAATAGCCCGACATACATTGATGCATTCCACGAGGTGTGCCGGATGAATATAAACTAGCGAACCAAGTGGCAGCAGGTTTTGAGAATATCCCCATAATAGCTGCTCTTTTTCCAGTCACCCCAAACAAGAATGTAGATAGGATTAATTATGTGCATTATAATGTGATGAGGTTAGCGAATATGACAAGGGATGCCGTAGATGGTTTAGCGGAGCAGCTAGCACCAACTTCACTGATGGCTATACAGAACCGTATGGCTCTGGACATGCTGTTGGCAGAGAAGGGAGGAGTATGTGTAATGTTTGGTGATCTTTGTTGTACGTACATTCCCAATAATACTGCCCCAGATGGATCAGTGACGAGGGCATTGGAAGGTTTGAAAACTTTGTCTATAGAGATGAAGGAACATTCAGGAGTAAATAATCCTATTGGAGATTGGCTAGACAAAACATTGGGAAGATGGCAAGCAATAGTAATGTCTGTTGTGATGTCCATAGGGGTATTTGTAGCGATTTTGATTACGTGTGGTTGTTGTTGCATTCCTTGCCTTAGATCACTGTGTAATCGTTTAATAGTTTCAGCTATTGAGAGACCGGAAAGCCCCAAACCATTTAATATGCCATTGTTATCCAGCTATACTGACGACCCAGAGGACCAAGAATTTTGACCTCTGTCGAGGTCAAGAGAGGGATTATTGGGATTATGATGTTTTATGTATTATAAATTCATGTTTACTGTTGTTTTACTGTTAAATATAATGATATGAGTATGTCCATGCTGTGCTGGGTTCTTTGTCTTGAAAGCTAGTTGGCAGAAGTGTGTAACATGAGCTCTGAGGAATGCAGAAGCAGGGTCTCAGATAACAAGTGTGTGAGTGTATGTGTGTGTGTGTGTGCGTCAATCGCATCTCTCGGCAGGACCGGCTATTTTCAAAATGTTTTGCAGGAGCCAATAGTTGGGGGAGAATGGAGTCAGATTTACATGTCCCGAGGTGATTGGTTCCGGAGGATTCAACGCCCGCCCGATGAAGGGGAGGAGCCCGAAGATAGAATCGACGTCACATACTTTATAAATACTTGTAACCCAGAAGTGTGGGTGCTGTTGTTTTGTCTCATATGTATGTTGAGAGAACAGCCCCAGCTGGAAGAAGCTTTTACATCTGATAATAAATTCTACTTAAACTTATTGGGAAAAACGATCTCTTTGACTTTTCTTCAAATTTTGAACACGCAGGACTCGAGATTCAAAAGTCCGATAGTATCAGGGCTATTAAGAGATATATTTACAGCCCCTGATGATTGGCCTTGGGTCAGTTGGGTTTTGAGACTGATTAATACCCTTAAAAAAGAAAGTATATACAGAATATAACTATCATTGATAATAAGCAGAAAATAAAAATATAATTGAACTAGAATTATAAATATTCACTGGCTGTTCTCCTTCATACTATAATGTGGTTTGAAGCTTTCACGATTTACAATGTAATGTACCAAATGTGATGTGATTTCATGATTGTGAATATGTTCACGTACCAGAAGTGATGAACCATCAAAGCTTTATATGAAGCAATATTTGACTTTGATGGGTTTTGTGGTTTCATGAGATACATTTGTAGAAGATCAGCGAGCAGCTGATAAATGTTTCAAACTCAACTGTATAATAACCGTACAGTTGGAGTATGTAGCTGTATTTCATCACTGTTGAACTATATATATTGTGTATGAGTAGCTTTACTTCTGATCAAGGAAACCAAACATTGTAACTTTAAAACGAGTCAATTCACTTCACAACACCTTAAATATAATGAAAGCTTCAGTGCTGATATAGATTAAAAACAAATGGCCATGTAAGGTAATGCCTTCCAGTGCATTTCTTCCAGTGCTTTCAACTAGTATGCTACTTGTGATATTTGGATTAAAGACGATACCGAAAAAGGTTCTGCAAAGGTAACTTCTTCATTTAAAGTATATGTTTGATATTGATTTGACACAGTCACTTGCAAATTACAACTTTTGCCACAAAACAAATAGCAAGATACACACTTTTGTGTAAATGTTGTACTATTGTTATAATAATTTCATGTGTCAGTAATGATGAACATTTCTTCAATGTTCTGCATGTAAAAGCACGTTTAAACCATAATAAAAATCACAATAAAAATCCTTCAGTAATCACTAATACCCCATCTGTGTATGAGAACTACTTCAGTTCAATGATAAATGTGTGTTAGTGTTGTGGGTCGAGACGAGTCGAGGACTTGTATGCAGAGTGTGTAATAATCTTTATTGAACAATGACAAAACCTTAGCAGAATCCTTGCCAATGAGGGAAAACACAGTCCTCTCAAGCACTAATCTTTAAATAAAGAAATGTACACAAAATATCACGGATCAGGACTCATGCAGCAGAAACATGGAGAAAAGACAAGAAACACAGGACACAGAACAAAAGTAGAAACATGGTAAAAGAAATGAGGAGGGAACAAATAATCCAAGTAAGTAATAATTCAAAGGGGGATGCATGCATGTCTGTATGTATACAAAATGTAAGGCATACAGATGCAGCAGCAAAATGATGGAAATAAATCTCTCCCCTTTTAAAAAATCCAGGATTCCTGTTCATCAGAATATGGCATGTTTTGCTTACTGGGACTATCATGATACGAGCATTAATTGGCTTTTGAATGCTGGTACGTCAAAAGCTGCCCTAAATAAATTGCAGGTAGTGCAAATCTCAGCTGCTAGAATCCTAACTATTACATTTTGATGACACAAGGCGTTACATGGGTAATAACTGTGAATACTTGACAGACAAATGAAAAATAAAATGTCTCTCTTCTCAACAGGTAGTGGTCTAGCTTTTGTTGAAACTATGAACTTTGTATTAGCACCTATCGTATAATTGCTCTTGTTGCTCCCCTTTATTCTTTGTAAGTCGCTTTGGATAAAAGCGTCTGCTAAATGTCATTGTATAACCAGTAAAATAAGGGAGATTTCTGGAATAGAGAACAGTGGTTACTTCACATTTCATATTTACACAAGAGGACACACACACAGGCATATGTTGTTTATGAGGCCACTGTGTTTTTTCAATGGTTTAAGGGGACACACATTTCTCACCATCCAAATGAGGTTAAAGTCATGTCAAAACATTTCATGTGAACTACAGAAGATACATCTCACTTCAAAAACATTATTTAACTTTCAAAACAGATTTATATTACATATGTGACATTTCACAGGATTATAGGAACAGAACCACATTGTGGTATATGTGGACAACAGGGTTTCTGAGGTCTCTATATACACAACACAACACACACACAACAAACTACTAGGTGTTATAAGGGGACAATATGGTTTCTGAGGTCTCTATATATACACACAACACACACAACAAACCACTAGGTGTTATAAGGGGACAATATGGTTTCTGAGGTCTCTATATACACAACACAACACACACACACAACAAACCACTAGGTGTTATACTGGGACAATATGGTTTCTGAGGTCTCTATTTATACACACAACAAACCACTAGGTGTTATACGGGGACAATATGGTTTCTGAGGTCTCTATATACACAACACAACACACACACACAACAAACCACTAGGTGTTATACTGGGACAATATGGTTTCTGAGGTCTCTATATATACACACAACACACACAACAAACCACTAGGTGTTATAAGGGGACAATATGGTTTCTGAGGTCTCTATATATACACACACACAACAAACCACTAGGTGTTATACTGGGACAATATGGTTTCTGAGGTCTCTATATATACAACACAAACAACAAACCACTAGGTGTTATACGGGGACAATATGGTTTCTGAGGTCTCTATAAATACAACACACACAACAAACCACTAGGTGTTATACGGGGACAATATGGTTTCTGAGGTCTCTATATACACAACACAACACACACACACAACAAACCACTAGGTGTTATACTGGGACAATATGGTTTCTGAGGTCTCTATTTATACACACAACAAACCACTAGGTGTTATACGGGGACAATATGGTTTCTGAGGTCTCTATAAATACAACACACACAACAAACCACTAGGTGTTATACGGGGACAATATGGTTTCTGAGGTCTCTATAAATACAACACACACAACAAACCACTAGGTGTTATACGGGGACAATATGGTTTCTGAGGTCTCTATATATACAACACACACAACAAACCACTAGGTGTTATACGGGGACAATATGGTTTCTGAGGTCTCTATATATACATCACACACAACAAACCACTAGGTGTTATACTGGGACAATATGGTTTCTGAGGTCTCTATATATACACACAACACACACAACAAACCACTAGGTGTTATACGGGGACAATATGGTTTCTGAGGTCTCTATATATACACACAACACACACAACAAACCACTAGGTGTTATACGGGGACAATATGGTTTCTGAGGTCTCTATATATACACACAACACACACAACAAACCACTAGGTGTTATACGGGGACAATATGGTTTCTGAGGTCTCTATATATACACAACACAAACAACAAACCACTAGGTGTTATACTGGGACAATATGGTTTCTGAGGTCTCTATATATACACACACCACACACAACAAACCACTAGGTGTTATACGGGGACAATATGGTTTCTGAGGTCTCTATATATACACAACACAAACAACAAACCACTAGGTGTTATACTGGGACAATATGGTTTCTGAGGTCTCTATATATACACACAACAAACCACTAGGTGTTATACGGGGACAATATGGTTTCTGAGGTCTCTATATATACACACAACACACACAACAAACCACTAGGTGTTATACGGGGACAATATGGTTTCTGAGGTCTCTATATATACACACAACACACACAACAAACCACTAGGTGTTATACTGGGACAATATGGTTTCTGAGGTCTCTATATATACACACAACACACACAACAAACCACTAGGTGTTATACTGGGACAATATGGTTTCTGAGGTCTCTATATATACACACAACACACACAACAAACCACTAGGTGTTATACGGGGACAATATGGTTTCTGAGGTCTCTATATATACACACAACACACACAACAAACCACTAGGTGTTATACTGGGACAATATGGTTTCTGAGGTCTCTATATATACACACAACACACACAACAAACCACTAGGTGTTATACTGGGACAATATGGTTTCTGAGGTCTCTATATATACACAACACAAACAACAAACCACTAGGTGTTATACGGGGACAATATGGTTTCTGAGGTCTCTATATATACACACAACACACACAACAAACCACTAGGTGTTATACTGGGACAATATGGTTTCTGAGGTCTCTATATACACAACACACACAACAAACCACTAGGTGTTATACTGGGACAATATGGTTTCTGAGGTCTCTATATATACACAACACACACAACAAACCACTAGGTGTTATACGGGGACAATATGGTTTCTGAGGTCTCTATATATACACACAACACACACAACAAACCACTAGGTGTTATACTGGGACAATATGGTTTCTGAGGTCTCTATAAATACAACACACACAACAATCCACTAGGTGTTATAAGGGGACAATATGGTTTCTGAGGTCTCTATATACACAACAAAGATCCTGACGGTTGTCCTAAATATAAGCTCTTCAATAACAATTTTCTTAAAGGGGCAGTTTCCCAGACAGGGATTAGATAAAGCCAGGATTAGGCCTTAGTAACGTTGGGACATTTAAGTAGTTTTTACAAACATGACAGCCTACTTGTATTTATTATTAGAAATGAACAGTGAAAGCTGTTTTCAATTTAGACAGCTCTTAGAATAGTCCTTGAATTTAGTCAAGGACTAGTCTTAAGCAGGTTTAAGTGTTGAAATAAGACAATATCAGCACCTTCTTCAGTTCCAGTTGTATATTTGTGTAGTAGGCAATTTTTGTGCCTGCAGATAATGCCAGCCTTTTCCATGGTTATTAACTCAAGGATATTTCAAAAAATCTGTAAGAAACAATGATTTTTTGGCAATATCCAGTAATAGATTTATTTAATCAATAATAACATGACCTCAAAATGAGCCAGGGTCTACAATCGTGGCTGAATCTTGTGAACACAGAAAAGACCCTTTCCAAGATATGAAGTGTATAAAATATTTATTTCAAAACATTACACATGAGGATATTTAATTCATCAATGTAAAATGCAATTTGATTACAAACAGTAAACCTTGCAACAATACATTTAAAATCTGTTAAAATTAACCATAGTTTACATGAGCTCATGTCATGTTTAAACTGCTGTCACAAAAAATGTTAGAACACTAAAACTTACGAAAATAAACTTCAATAATCACAATCCGTGGACACATTTAATATTTGTAAGACAGTTGGATGTCAGTCAGATTCCAGAGTTGCGGTCAATTTGCGCTTCAGGGTTAGTCCTCGGTTTCGAACAAAATCTCGGATGTTTTGCAATGTCCTGTTCTGTAGGACTGGCTCACACTCCCTTAAAGATGCCAGATGACCTTTTGCTTTGTTATTGTGTTATTAAGCTGTATTGTTTTTAGTTATTATGGCTTGAATCAAAACAAACTAACTGCAGTTTGATTGATATTAATCGGAATGCACGGTTCAATTTCTTTATGGAAATTTCTTTACGGTTTATTCTCTTTTATTTTGGTTCTCATTATGGAACCAAACTCTTCATAAACGTTTTTCTTTTTATTAAACTACATTGTCAAGTCAAGTCAAGTCAGCTTTATTTATATATAGCGCTCTTTACAATTTTCATTGTTACAAAGCAGCTGTACAAGAAAAAATGACTATAAGTAAAACTCAAAAGGTTATGGAATTCAAAACACAGGTCAAATATCAGACACACAATAAATTACTATATGCAGTGTTAATTAAATAAGACTACCAAATTCTAGCAGCCCCCCCGGCCAGGCAAAACAGTATGCAAACGGTGGCGAGGAACCCAAAACTCCATTGGAGGAGAAAAAAAACCTCGGAGGGAAACCAGGCCTAACCAGGGGATTCCAGTTCCCCTCTGGCAAAAACTGCTGCCTCTGCACAAGCTGTTGTGCTATTTGTTTACAATTAGTTAATGGATTAGTTAACATAAACTAACAATAAACAATATTAATACAGCATTTATTAATCTTATGTTTAAAATCAATTGTTGTATCTGTTTACATTAGTTAATGCACCATGAACTAACATGAATAACTGTATCAACATTAACTAACATTAACAAGGATTAATAAATGCTGAAAACCTTTTTTTTCATTGTTAGCTTTGCATTTACTGCTGTAAACGAATATTCACAGTAGTCACAACAAGAAATTGAGATTACATTATCTAAAAAATATGTTATACTAAATACAAATTAAATTCCAACTTGATCATACCATTGTGTCGACAAATATATCTGTCGGCTGTACTGCACGTAGAACGTTCAGATATGTCCAAGTTATTGCCTGAAAAATATGAAAAGCAGGACAATATAACAGATTAAATGTATTAAGTTTTGATGTAGGTCTGTTTTAAAGTATAGAGAAATAGGTTAATATGTTTAATATTCCAATAAAAAAATCGAACTTCATACAATTTTGTCCAGATATATGTCTGTCAGCCTCCCTCACTCTGTCAGATGTGTCCATTTGTTCATCTTTCAGTTATGTAAAATAAGTGTAGTTAAAGTCTGATGGCATCTGTCCCAGCACCCAAGAAATGTTAGCAAAAACTTTAAAACAACATTATACAATAGTTAAAAAAAACTGTAGTACAACTTGTTTGATGAGCACCAGTATCAGTACACGGTGCCCATTTCATTGATTTTAATCAGGTACGATAGTTTTTGTCAGAGTTTACATGCAGAAGCGGTGTGGTGTCATTTGCCTGTCAAATTAGCGCTTTACAGGTTTAACAAATTTGAACAAAAGTTCAGAAATATATGAGAATGCATGAAAGGAGTTGCGTGCAAATAAAGTGCATTCTCTGAATTTATCGAAAGGGAGAGAACGAAGCAGATAATGCCAGCTATAATTTATTTGCCTTTACCGATGAGGGGAGTAATCAACAGGTAAGTAACCCACAGGTAAACAAGTAATCCACAGGTTAAGGGCTAAACAATAACTACAGTGTCGGCACTAGACGATACATATATAGGACGAGTAGACCTGACAACAAACACACCGCATATAGTGTCCATGGCGATGAGGTTCAGGTGCGAGTGTGATCATGGGTCTCAGGTAAGATGGTGTCCGGTGCAAGGGGGTGATGGGAAATGTCCAGGCACTGCTAATCTCAAAATTGGACTACTGCAATGTTCTCCTTGCTGATCTTCCTGCAAAGGCTATCAAACCGCTCCAGCTGGTTCAGAACGCAGCAGCACGCCTCTTCTTCCAACAGCGCAAAAGAGCTCATGTGACACCCTTTCTCATCTCTCTCCACTGGCTACCGGTTGAAGCCTGTATCAGATTCAGGTCACTGATGTTTGCCTACATGACTATCACTGGATCTGCACCGGCATACTTTCCCACCCTCCTGCACCCCATCAAGATCCCTGCGTTCAGCAAGCCAGCGGCGTCTTGTATTGCCTTCACACAAGGGCAGTAAATTGATTTCCCGCTCATTCTGCTTCACGGTGGTTTGCTTTACCTGAAACATTCTTCCCAATGCGGTCCAGTAAACCACAGCTCTCACAACATTCAAAAAACTACTTCAAACCCATCTTTTCTGTGAATACTTGACAGTGATTTTTTTTTCATTTGTCTAACTCTCTTCTCTCAACAGGTAGTGGTCTAGCTTTTGTTGAAACCAGTCACTTTGTATTGGCACCTACTGTATTATTGCTCCTGTATGACATATCATACAACTCTCTGTAACTTGCTTGGGATAAAAGCTTCTGCCAAATGACTAAATGTAAAATGTAAATGAAGTCTATGAAATTAAAGGTCAACTGAAAGGGAGTCAACTGGGTGAAAACACAGGGAAAACTGGTAGGGGAGCATAAGGGGGCAGACAGGACTGTGAATACAGTTAAACTATTTATGGATATGTGCACTGCTTGTTAGCGTGTGATAACAGAAAGGTCCTCCCATCCATTTTAGTTCAAAAATATTAATGTAATCCTTATTATAGCATGGAATTTAAAATACATACCAATTTCATCTGCAGCATCTTTGCCCAGTGTTGCATCTTCCTCACTCTCGTTATCATCACCATCTGTGAGATCTTGGAAAAAAACAATTACATTTTTAGTCAAACACCTGAAGAACAAAATATCATAAAGCACCTCTGGAATTGATGACAAAAGCCACACAGATGAGGCACTGACAAAATCAATTTTTGAAGCGGGTAATGGGTAGTGCTAAACATGAATTATGATTTCCTGAAATTCATTAATAACATTATTATTAACAAGTGAGTCAAACTTTTTTTTCATTAAGGCTTATGGAAAAACTTTACAATAAGTTAAATGTTTTCACAATTTAAGAAAATTAATTTTAATTTAAGCATTTGTTAATCTTTGCTAGTTAATACACATTTTTTTTCATGTTAGTTAATTGCGAATTAACTCATGTAAACATGTGGATCCTTACTGTAAAGCCTTAATATTATAAGAACTTAAATACCTCCAATTTCATCAAGTGTTTTCCCTCGTAGCTCACTCAGCCTTCCCTTTTCCAGTGCAAGAAGCAACTTGGAAATTTTTGCACTCTGAACGGTGGGCTCAGACAGACGGTAGAATTGTCTGTGCACTGATATGTCGTGTCCCAAAAAATCAGCAAGTTGATCCATTTCATTGTTCTTTAAGTTTAAAATTTGAGAAGTGGTCGCTATTTCTTTGCGCAGCTGAGTAGATCGTAAAAAAATCTGGTTTCTTCGCACCACATTCATCTGCAAACTTTGAGACTTTGATGTCCTCTGTAGTAAGTCAGCCAGCTTGGAAGCACAAATAAAACTCATTTTTGCCTGGCACACCACATTCCATTCTCTTCTCAACCATCAGGTTTAGTGCTTTTGTCATCTCAGGAGTTAGTAGCACTGCTACCTTTCTTCCCCTTTTTCCTTTCAGCTCAACACGCTCAAAATAACTGCACGATTTCAGTTCACATTTTGACAGACCCATTTCTTTCTGGGTAATTGCGCACTGTCGTTCCATATAATTTTTCAGTTTCATTTTTGAAACCTCTCCAACACGTCTTCTGTTAAAAAGAACTATCTTTGTTAGTGTTGTTCTTGCAACATTGGAATAGTTCTGTGGTGTTGTGTCATCCTCCAATGCTGCGGTTGCTGACTGTGCATTTTCATAATGATGCTTGTTCAGTTTTATGATGTCTTCGGTGAGGGGTAGTTTTGCTGGTTTGTTATATTTCAAGTCACTAATGGTGCTCAGAGCACTGTGTGAAATCTCCTCTGACCACTTTGCCCTATAAAGCTTCTGGAAGGCATCTGAGGATTTAATTAGGTTCTCATCTCCAGCCATGAGAGCATGGCAATGAATAATGTCACTCACTTTCAACAGGGAGTGACCAATCTTTAAGGCAAGACTTGGAGTTTTGTAACTGTTACGATCCTTATCAAATCCTGCAGTCTCTTTTACTGCTTCAATCACATTTAGGGAATTTCCAGGTTTAATAGCATCCTCTAAAGTAAGTATTGGAGAGCTTTTGCGCATGGCCTGTAAGAACCTTCCAAGCTGCCGAATGTTTTGGCGGATATAATCATGCTTTGAAGGGTCATGTCTGCTGTAAAGGGACTCAGCAAACCTTATAAGACAAAAGTCATTGCGAACTACACTTGCAATGTCGTCATCATGCATGTGGCTTAACATCTTAAGTACCCCATCTTCAACTGCGCTTGAATAAGTTGATTTGACCACTGCAGCTAGACCAAGTACTCTCTTCCTTCCTGGGTGGTCATGGTCCTCCGGTTTGGAACAACACCTTCTCATGTGTCTCCACAGCTCTGCTCTCAAAAACATGCCCTTACAATGGATACAGTATTCATATTTTTTTATAGTCGCCCTTGGCTCTTCTCTTGACTTTAAGTGAACCAGCTCCTTCTTTTAGAACCTCACAGTTATGCATGAAGTTTCCTTTGTTCCGAAGTTTCTCTAGCCACTCTTTTCTACTCTTTGAGCCTGCAGGGAAACTAAGAGCTTTGGCGCTGTCTGCATTTTCCTTAACATGAGCTTTGAAATGTCGAGCTATTTTAAACTGAGCTTTTTTGCCAACAAAGCAAAAATGTTGCCCCTTCTGTGCTATGGTTGTTGAGTCTGTTCTGTTTGTGGATGTTTTATTTGCAGTTATTCCACTGATGTGACTTGTATCCATTATTGGTGATTGTTTATCTTCCAGAACTGTAGATTTTGTCAAGGTACTTGGTGGTACATCATCTTCTGAATCAGTTACTGAAGCTGGAACATATTCTGGATCATCATCCGATCATCCCGTCCTCTTCACTGGATTCAGATTCATTCTAATTGAAATTCAAAGAAAACCAATCAAAGAAAACCAATCAAAGAATATGTAACATTACAATGATAATTGACAGATTGCATTTTGAGGTAAAACAACACGTTTGGGAAAAACGTATGTATTTTGAGGTTATTTAACAGTCATGTACCATCACATATTCATGGTAACCACCTGATAAGCACACCATGTTAAATATGGCATCAACTTGATGGCATGGAATAGCACTGGTTCTCATTATCATGAATTACTGTGATTATGTGACGATGGATGATCGCCAAAAAACTCAAAATATTGTTTTCCATCACAAATGTATTGTTTTGCTTCAAAAGACAGACAGCAATTTAATATAAATTTTTTGTGTTCGGCTAAAGAAAGATCTGGGATGACATGAAGGTGAGTAAACTATGAAAGAATTTTCAATATCTGAATGAACTTGTTACTTAAATGGTTTTTAAGTAAAGTGTTCATCAGGTTTCCCCCTAGACCATGTCATTTTAATAGTAAAATATGAGATATAGATATTTACAGCCTACTAAAACTACTCACTTGGCCTAAAAGGTTATGTCCAATTTTCTAAATGGCTCTGTTTTTCTCACTTCTCTGTGTTTGAGGTGTCATAAATACTTTGAAATGTTTTCAAAATACAACACTTACCCAGATCTTTAGTCTTTCATGTTTTTTATGGTAACAGTACACATGCCATGTAGTAGTGCACACTGTTTAAGAAATAAGAATGTTTCATTAGAAAATTCATAAACAATTTCATATATAAAACAAAGAATCTACTGAGTAAACCTAAAATAGCATATATTTGGATATTACAGTAAACAAGTCGACCATCAAAATGAAAAACAATAAAAATGCATTTAGAGTTGTGTAGTAACTTTTTAGATTTTTAGATTAGATTCAACTTTATTGTCATTACACATATACAAGTACAGTGTAAGGAAATGTAGTTTAGGTCTAACCAGAAGTGCAGTTAGCAAGTGCAGGATATACAGTTAGAATAAATACAGAATACAATAGTGAGAATGTAATACAGTGGGCATGGATTATAAAAATATTTAGCAGTATGTGTGTTCTATGAAAATATGAAAGTAGGTATATACTATGAACAATATATACAGATGGCTATATACTATGAACATTAATGTACAGGATGGATGTGAACAGATAATAATTTAGACTAAGATAGTGCAAAATAGTGTAAAATAGACATTGGCTATTAAAGTTGCAGTGCAATAGGTAAGTTAATGCAGTTGTTGAAGTTAATAGTAATTAAAGTTACGGTGCAGTATACGAGTTAATCCAGTTAATAGGTTGCAGTCCAGAAGATGAGTATATGCAGTTATTGAACTTGGCCATGATATGAGCCGTTTAACCAAAACATGATAACAAGTAGGGGTGGGAATCGCAGAGTAGGGTTCGATACGCGGTACAGGGCTAGTAGTATAATCATATACTATGTGTCGAAATGTTTGATTGATTTATGACCCTCCTGTCAAGGGTCTGTCATCCTGTCAGTCAGATCTCTTTTATGGCCTGTCAATCTAATTGACATTTGATGTTTTATGACTGTTGTAGGGGGGCCTATGGCCCCCACTTTTCCTGCAGGGTTAGTCCCCCAAACCCCAACACATTTTCAACCTGGCTGCTTTTTCTATCAGGACACCTGCTGTGAAATGTGTTTTGTGTATTAGCAAATTAGAGAGCGATAGAGGCATGGATAGAGGCATGGATAGGGGCATGGATAGGGGCATGGATAGGCTAACTCATGTAATATGTTCGATTGTCACAGCGGACTTAGTTAATTTTTGTAACAAAAGTGATAAGACATGCCCCATATCATTCAAAATAGTTTTTTGTAACATGGAATGATTTGTCACGGTCGGTCTTAGTTAAATTTTGTAACAATGTGATAAGACATGTCCCATGTCATTCAAATTAGTTTTATGGCCTGTCAATCCAAACAGGATAGTTTTATGGCCTGTCAATCTAAAAGGATAGTTTTATAGCCGACTTGTCTATCTAAAACCACGTACCATCAATAAATGTGTTTTCACCCTTTTGACATAACAGCTAATGTAATGTGACCCCTCGGTGATGTCGTGTATTTTAAATGAATGAGAGAAATCATGTAAATGTTTGTGTGATGTTTCTTCTAAGAGTTACTTTGAAAAAGTGTTCAAGACAGACATCTAGATTTAATTTAGGATATAGCCATGCCTAGACGAGCCGTCTGTATGTGTAAACCTAAGTTCTTGTTATGCTAACGGTTTGTTTGATAGAGACATTTGGTAGACAAACACCGTTACATGTCTACTCGTGTTAAGACACTTATAAGAGGTGCTACTTTTGGTTGATTTACCAATAAATAGTTTTGTAGTTGTTATTGTAATGTTTTAGTGACTTTATATGTTGGTTTTGGTTATACCTTAATCAAATTACCTACTAGCTATACAGGGAATACACACACTACCACACAGCTTTTGGGTGTAAATTTTAAATATGTTAATGACGGACCCCCACTACGTTCACAAATGGTCTGGTTTCTTTAAAAAGTTTAAGAGGGTTCTTGTAGTTACGAGTCCTTGTGTCGAGACATACGGACGTGTTGTGGTAACAGATATTCAATACTCTTTTGTTGCATTGAAAATAACGTAGTTTTCTAAAATGACAAGCTTTCTGACCGGTATGTTGGTTTTAATTTTCTCTTAATAACTAAAATAAATAAAAATGTCTGTATATAACTTTTAGTTATGGTTGTCGGGGGATTGCTTAACAGGTTGTATCATACCGTAGGTGCATTAAACGATCCGAGATATTCTTGGCTTGCAGAAGAACTAAACGCTCTTAATCACGCAGTAGGTACGTGTGTTTAAAATTCTTTTTTTTTATATATAAATCATTGTTCGTAGAAAAACACCGCAACGTTTGTTACATGTTATTTTTTATCAAAATAGGACCAACACGGGGGTCTGCCGACACAGCCCCGCAAAACCCTGACGTTAGAAGGAGACTCATTGGTAAAGTAGATATGTCTATAGTTGTTCAAAAAACCCTATATAAACATGTTAGTCAAACATTTTCTTTTTACATATGTCAACAGTATCTGGAGACATACAAAACGACGAAACAGCTCAGTATGGCTACGGCGATAACGACTCACTAAGTAAAATATACTTATTTGTTATATGTTTTGGATAACCCCTAGAAATGTAGATATGCGTTTTAAATAATGTGTTTTGTAGGGTCTTTATCGCGATTGGTGGCAAACATCTCGAATGATGTAAACATTTATACAGACCCTGCGGTACCAAGTACCTCTATTGCTCCAAGGACATTTGTAACTGCTGCTCAAATTCACACGGAGTCCGGCGACATTAACAACGAACGAACATCGCAGGCTACAACTCCGCTGCAAAATCTAAATAACAGGTCCGGTGAGTCTAAGGCTTTTTATTTTTATTTATAAACATCTCGAACATTTTTGGTTCTCTCTCGCCTAATACATATTTTGTTTACTATTTATTTCAGAGGCTGTGTGGGACGACGATTTAGTTGAAGTGTGGGAAGCGGCAGAGTTCACCCAGGCCGAACCAACAGGGGCTTCGGCTAATAACACAGAGGTTGTTTCTGGCCCTGACACATCGGTGTTGCCATCTAATCAAGAGGCGTTCAGAGAGGAATCTGGTACGATACCAACCCCGCATTCTGTCTTTGAGGCAGCGGATTGTGCAACGATTTTACATCGTTTGGATCTGATTAGCGCCAAATTGAGGATCGCGAGAGATGATCGGCGGCGTTTGCGTGATGAAAGACGGAGAGACATACAGGACTTTGAAAAGTTAAGGAGTGTCATCACCGCAACTTCAGTATCGCTGAGAGAAGGTCTTGCGAGACAACGGTTGATTCGTAAGGCGCTAAAAGACGTTCAGGACGGTCAAGCGCAAAGTGTTGTATTATTTATGGAGATCATTAACATGGGCAGACACAGATCTGGTGAGTAAACACCGTGTATATAAATCACTTTGCACATGTTTTAATGTTTTATTGTTTTTGTTTTTATTGATACTGTTTGTGTGTGTTATTGTTTTTAAAAGTGTGTATATGATGGTTTTCAACAGTGTTTTTTAAAAGTTTAAATAAAATATTGTGAAATGGCCGCAAAACGTTGTCAGGGGTCAGATGATTCTGAAAGTGAGTCAGCGGCAAAAATATTTAGATACCACAGTGACGGTGATTCACACCCCCCCACAAAGTGTTTCAGACGCGTTACAGAGTTTAATTTACACAGTCAGGTCGATGCATAGACCGACGACCACAACCGAGTCTCTTTTAGCTTTAATTAGTACCGTTCGTTCAATGTCAGATGTACAGCCAGAACCAATTGTAGCTCTAGATGCACCTGTTTTAAATCAACATCAAGTTGGTTACAGATTAGATGATCAGACAAGCGAATCCACTGACGCCCCAGAATGTTTAGGTCCTGATGTTGATGACGATATTGGTGATGCAGATATTGTTGATGCGGATATTGTTGGTGCTGATATTGTTGGTGCTGATATTGTTGGTGCTGATATTCTTGATGATGATATAGTTGTTGATGATGAACCGGTTGTAAGAAACGTTCAGACAAACGAAACAACCATACCCTCTGTTTGTTTAAACCCTAGTGAAGCTCAGCGAATAGTAAGAGAGGGTGATAGTGTTGGTGATTATACTGTGGTCCCCAGAAGAAGGTTTAACAGCTTGGAAATACATAGAGTATTGAATCTGCGTTCGATAACATCCACCGATATGGCAGACTATGTTCGGCTTTTACATGAGGCATTGACTGAAATAGTTCAATTTTCGCGACATCTGGCTGGTGATGGTGGTTTGATTAATATCACGTTACGAGGTGCTAGTCTGACAGCTGATGTTAATACACTATTGTCACCTAGCAACAACTATAGCGTAGAGCTTCTTTAATACCAGATCGAAAAGATAATGCAGAGCAACGCAGACGTGTGCGTTGATGATAGATTGGAATTGAAAGTGTCTATAGCCACGTGTAGACAAGGTGGTGCGTATAGAAAACTCCGTGACACAGCTCATAACGAGGTTATTGCGAGAAACAGAATGAATCTTTTCTGCCCCGTTAATATCTCAAACAATCTGTGTTTTGCTATTTGTCTGGCACATTTTCTGAACCCCCAAAAACAACACACAGAGTTAATACCATTAGCTTCAGCATTGCAGAATGCTGCTGGTCACACGGATCAGGATATGATAGGCTTTAATGACATAGCAAAGTCTGAACGTCTGTCTTATGTTATAATAGTTGTCTTCCACAGGTCAGACACTGGTGTGTTGGAAAAGTACAACACAAAAGATGCGCCACATAAAAGAACAGTGTTTTTGTACCTGCACGATGGTCATTATTTTATGATTAAGAACTTAAAAGCTTTCATAGGTACGCCTTAAGTTTGTGAATTTTGTTACAGGGGTTACACATGCCGTAGAGATCACAGCTGTAAATATGTGCGTGATATCTGTAATGGGTCTGAATGTTTCAGACACGCTGTGAAAAAAAAGACAATGTGGTGATTGTCTTCGTTACTGCAGATCTGACTATTGTTATGACATGCATAAGAAACCACCGCTAGGTCAACAGTTTTCGCAGTGTGTTGACCAAACATTGTCCAAAATGCAATAGACGTTATCACATTAGCGGCACAGATCCTAAACCCCACAAATGCCCAGCAAGTTGTTGTGTCCATTGCGGTGATGTGTTGGTTGCTGATGGAGCCCATCAGTGTTTCATACAACCGATAACCCCTAAGGAACCTGGTGTGAAATACATATATGATTTTGAAACACGCTACCAAGACGGTAAACATGTTCCGAACTTTGTGTGTGCTATCACTTTTTCTGGTGAGGAATTCACAGCAGAGGGTACAGATTGTGTCGACAGACTCCTCAGACGTTTCAGACAACCGCGTTATAAAAATTACACATGGCTTGCACATAACGCATCAGGGTTTGACAGCTTCATACTTTTGGAACATTTCACAAAAGTAGGGCTCACACTTAAAATCACAATGCAGGGGTGTCGTTTAATTTTATAAGAAACGTTTTATTGATAGCTACTCATTCATCCCCATGCGTCTGGCCAATACAGCGGCCGCGTTAAACCTATCCTGTGAGGACAAGGGATACTTCCCACACCATTTCAACAGGGTAGAAAACGAAGATTATACAGGCCCTTCTCCAGACAAGCATTTCTATGGGTACGAGACCATGAGTGATAAAGACAGAGGTCAATTCGATGCTTTGTACACAAGTCACCGATAAGGTGTTTGATTTTAAAAAAGAACTAGCCATGTATGGCAAGAATGACGTTGTTTTGCTGAGGGAGGCATGTATGAAATACCGCGATTAATTCATGCAATGTACCGGGATTGATCCGTTTACATGCACCACATTAGCATCATGCTGTATGGCTGTGTACAAAACACATTACCTCCCAAAAGACACTCTAGCTCTTACCCACAACAATGCCTACACCAATCAGAACAAGGCCTACTCAGATGTCTCCATCGAATGGCTGGAATATGTAAAAAAAAAAACACGGGGCATAGACATTCGACATGCTTTAAACTACGGTGAGGTGTCAATTGGTAAATATTTTGTTGATGGGTATTGAGACGTCAGATGTAAAGATAGTTTGTGAGTTTTTTTGGATGTTTCCACTACGGATGCCACAAAGTAAAGAATAATATTCTGATTTAATGGTGCTTTAATCATTACAAGTAGTTATGATTGTAGTGTACCAACAAGATAACTAAATACCAGTTTAAGACATCAGACACATTCAGAGTAGCCCCAAGTTGCATACTGGTTTTTCATCCATTGCTCTTTTAAATTTTAATACATGCTGCTTTATGTGACTATAAAGGCACTCCATGGTCTCCGGACTCCTTTTGGAGACAAGATCATTGCATGTTGTGGATTTGGTGTTTTCAGTGACATGTGACCGCTAGTAGATGGTTGGTTGGTTCCCTGACCTGGGCCCCAGAAAGTCAAGACTTTGTGCCATATTTTGAGACACGAGATCAGCCCCGGATCGAGAGCTCCTCTGCCCCAAAACCCCTTCCAATTATGTTCAACTTGTATTACTCCCATTCGTGATTTGTAAACCCTTAAAATGGTAAAACCTTTAACTCTTATTGGCTCGGCTCGGGTGTTTTGTAGACCCCATGAAATCACCAATTTGCCACAGTTTACTTTCTAAAGTTGTGTGTCTCTGAAACAGCAGAACAACTTATAAATTCTGGCTGAATAATGTGATCTCAGAAGAACCAGTCATGAGCTATGAGGAGCCCTTATGAAGCTTCAATCTAATAGTGTTTGTATGAGACACAGCTGCTCTCTAATGTCCAGTTTAATGAGTAAATTGATATGTGACGTCATCAGTTCTTCCTTCACCAATGAGAACACATAAGATCTGATGATGATGATGATGATGAGCAGCAGCTGTACACATTCAGAAGCTCTTGTATTTCAGCACTTAAATACACCGACTCAACACATGTATTCGGATGGCTGTGTAAGTTTAAAACAAGCAAGAAATTAATTGAAGTCATGCCAATTTGAGTGATGGCATTGATGAGATGAATGATATGATTGCTAAGATATTATTGGCATATAAAAGAGCACAGGCTAAAGCCAGAAGAATTATAAGAGAAGCTAAAAGGAAATATTGGAGTATTTCTGTAGTAACATTGGGACAGGAATAAATATTAAGGATATATGGGGAATGATCAGAAAGATGGGAGGCATAAGAAGGGATTTTTCACTTACCAGTATTAAGAGATCACGACACTGAGGCAGTAACCAGTAGAGAAAAGCTGAAATGCTTGCAAAATCCTTTGTACGAATACATAGCTCACTGAATCTCTCCAGTGAAGAGAAAGCTATGAGAATGAGGATCATTGAAGAAAATAAAGATGTGCTGGGGATGAAAATGATGGGGAGAGCACTAGATGCAGATTTCACACTGTTTGAATTAAAAAACACTGATAGGTGTTAAAAATACATCACCTGGGAGAGATGGGATACGATATAAAATGATTGAACTATCTGATGTGGCAAAAAAGTGATACTGGTTTTATATAACAAAATTTAGGAGTAAGTAAAGTTGCCCAATGGGTGGAAACATTCAGTAATAGTCCCTTTAGGAAAACCAGGAAAGGATAAAACAAATGTCAAAAGCTACAGGCCAATAGCTTTAACATCCAATTTATGTAAACTCATGGAGAGGATGATTACAAAAAGGTTTGTGTACAAATTAGAAAGCAAATGTAAGAAAGCAATCAATATTCTGAAGTGTCTCTCGGTGTATAGCTGGGGGGCGTCAGGTTCTTTAAAAATAATTTATAGTGCAATCCGATCGGTGTTGGACTATGGATGCTCCGTATACAAAACAGCAGCAAAATCTACATTAGCTGAATTGGACAGGGTGCTGGCTAAAGCTCTCCGGCTGTGTAGTGGAGCCTTTTGAACATCACCTAACCCAGCGCTGCAAGTAGAAGTAGGGGAGATGCCTTTAAATCTCAGGAGATTAAAGCTTTCGCATATTGGGTAAATTTACAAGGGCATGAAAATACACACCCTACAAAATTGGTGTTCGAAGATTGTTGGGAATATGGTTGCAATGGTAAAAGTGGTTTTGGATGGAAAAGCAATAAAGAGGCAGATGACATGGGAATCCGTACTATAACTTGCAACAAGACTGTTGTGCAACTCCACCTTGGTTTTTCTGCTATCATGTAGTTAATCTAGAAGCAAAACATAGTCAAGACAGGACTTCATCAAAGTGTACAGCAGTATCTAGAAGTAATGTATGATGATGACAGTACAAATATTTACAGATGCATCCAAAGAACCAGCAGGTAAAACGGGGGTGGCTGTATACATTCCTAAATATAATATCATAGAAAGAACCTCAAACCATCTCTTAATCTTCTCTGCAGAGATGATGGCCATCATAATGGCACTACAGTGGCCGCATTCATCCAAAGATCTTTGCCCGAACGGCCCTAAGGTCGGCAGACTGCTGCCGTTTGGTGCACAGGGAGAAGCGTCTGACCCTGGCCTCATGAAACCATTTCTGTGTTACGGCCCCTACAGGGCCACCTCTCTTGCCTGTGAGGGAATGACCAGCAAACGTGCCTATGAGTGGCCGGTACAGTGAACTACGAATGGCTCATTAAAGATCCCTCCCAGTTACTTGGATGACTGTGGTTGGAATACCCGGAGATGAGTCTAATGAAGGCAAGCGTGAAGTGCACACGACCTATGTGCTTGTTGACTAAGCAGTACCATCGGCCACGAGGGCAAGAGAGGTCCCATAGATTTTCAATGATTCTCCCTCTCACCACACGACCTGCACCCCGGTCCACATTTGGCAGACGCTTTTATCCATGCTTATGTCAGAGAATCGAAAATCATCCCGGCTGGTGGGTCGCCCGGTTAAACAAGTCACCATGGGGAAGCGTAGGGGCTGCGCAACTCCATTAGGGCCAAGCCCCCACCGTGATCCTGGGCCCAGGGATCATGATGCTGATGGTGGCCAACCTGGTAGACTCCGACTCTTGGAATTGACGGATGACTACGAGAGTGCTATGTCGAGCTCATACGTAATCGGGAGGGGCCAGATACGATGACGATGCTGAGAACGGCTGAAGCACATGCAGCCATCTTGGTGCATATGGTGATGCTTGAGAACGCACCAAAGCAGTGCAAACTGCTGCTTACCCGGGGGGAGTCCGCCAAACAGCCGGAGGGCGGTCGGCTTGTGATCTGCTTGCCTACAGCGTTGTGCCTTGTGTGTCGTATCGGTGGGGACGATGGCCCAATTGAGGAAACACACCTCAAGAAGGCACAGTAAAGTCCCTGTAAGATACTGCTGCAACTCATGTGGAAAAATCTCACCTGCCGCATTCGATCGTGTATCACGTCCCTAAGTGTAAGGGCTGCGCCTCAGGGCCCAGTCCAGTGTGATGCATGTGAATCTTCATTTGCGACCAGGAGGGCTTGCAGTATCCACGAGTTGCAGACCATCCCGGAAACCCGAAACAGGAGGCAGGGCAGGGAGTGGCCCCACAAGGGAGGAGGGTGAAGCGGGAACCGCACAGACCATGATGGGCAGACGAATGAAAAAAAAACATACACTAACCCTCTTCTCTCAACGGGTAGTGGTCTAGCTTTTGTTGAAACTAGTAACTTTGTATTAGCAGCTATTGAACTATTGCTCTTTGTGTGACATATCGCTTATTGCTCCACAAACTCTTTGTAAGTCGCTTTGGATAAAAGCATCTGCTAAATGTAAATGCAGTGACCCGGGCGTTGTGACTAGATCTAAACTGGTGAGCGAGGTTAAGGGCGATGGCGCGGATCATATTCTAGTCCTGAAAGCATTGTTAGAAGGCAGCATTCGGATACCCACACTGGTCACAGAGGCATCATCCTCAATACTCTGGGAATTGTACCTTGGAGTAAGAGTCAAACCGGCACCACAGAGATTTGGTGTTCCCCAGAGCATCATGAGGAGAAGTAACACAGGCTTCAACACCTGTTTAAGATCTTGGAGGGCAGTGTTCCCATGCGGTGTACGATCTCACTGGAATCAGTATATGACACCTACAGGCACAAGTTGGAGGTGTAGCGACAATGAGTCTTGGGGACAAATCAAACTCAAAGGGATTGAATATTCATTGATTTATTAATATAATCTGCTGATCGTTCATATTAAATCTAAATTTTTTAATTTAGTACAAGTAACCTCTATAGAATTGTTTAAGTTATATGACAATTTCGTTTGTCCTGCAAACCATAGTCATAGACTTCCCACTCAATTCTCAATAAGGGATTACTGCCTTACGAACGTCTAAAATAGTCTTAATTTTCTGATCAGGACAAATTAATACTTCCTAGGTTCGTACAGTTTATATCACTGAAATAGTAATACACTAAAGCGTAGGTAACGTTAATATCTTAGTTTCATTGACTTCGAGCATGTGGTGCAAATAACAGATTCAGTTCAAATGTACTTTTGGGGATTTTAATAAACACAACTAGAGAGTATAACACTACGGTTTCACACAGAGTACATATGCACAGACGTATCATAAAACGAAACTATTAAGACACTAAACACAATTATTCAGTAAGAGTAACAGGAAAAAGAGAGATAAACACATTTCACTCCGTTCTTTACAAGAGACCTCAAGCAGTTTAACTTATCCCAAAAAGGGAGCACTTAGACGACCTTTAAATGCAGTTTGATTGAAATAGGAAGATACTTGCTTTGGTCTGCTTCGTGCGTGTGTGTGTGTAATCGGGTTCACAATGTTTCGCGGCGTTCAATAGTCCTTTCCGGGGCCTGTGGGGTGTGGCTCCAGGCTGCGTCAAACAAGGTTGCGGTTGCTAAGCGATGGAAGTCCGTTCTTGCTCGCGGTTATACAGAACTTAGTCAAACTCAGATGACCAAATAAAAGAAGTTATAAACGAAACGAAAGTTACAGAAAAGCAACGAAAACTTCTTGCAAAAGGGTTTGGCCGTAGAGGTCTCCTGGAGAGATGTTCTTGGAAATTGGTGTTGTTTTCTCTTTTGGCGGAATGCCACGATTAACGTTCGGCATCTAATTTTATAGATAAGATCGGCTACCACCTCCCTTTTACGATGGCCCAATCAGATATAAGAGATCGAGGCGGGAAGAATTATCTGTTTCGCGGACTCTCTCCTCCTGGCTAATTTAATGGGGGTAGCGAAAAAAACATTTACCCTTTGAAAGCTGGTACTTTTGTAATATTGCATCGTGTGGTAATTTCTAAACGAAATTCGATACATTCAAGTTTTTGTGGTTACAGAGGTATCAAACACTATGATTCTGTGCATCAGGAATACGTAGATGCATGATTATCACAGTTGCCGACATACAGTTAATGTCGTGGCTGTTTTATGTATAGCATTTGAAAACATTGAATCATAAACATATACATTTAATACAGTTTCAGCTAGTTGTTTGTCAATGAAGTCCTTATATGGTCGTCCTCGTGAATTCTTTGGTGTGTGCGTAAATGCAGAGATCTTCTGACTTGGGTCATGTGGAGGACAATAGGAGTCACGCGGAGCAGCTATCTCCTGAGGCCATTTAAACTGACTGGTCGATCGTTCTGCCGCAGACATGGTGGCGTCTTCAGGTTAATTTATGTTGGTATGCTGGTGTGAACAAAAGGGCTGTGTTTAGCGTGATCTGACAACTCGCCTGCCAGATGGCCTACATCCTCATTAGTGTTACAGAGGACTGCTCGATCCACTGGCGGGTTCGGTCCATTCATGGCGGGGGAACATGCGAACAACGAACACCTTGCCGAGGTGCGTGATAGCCTCCACCAAGCATTAAAGAAATCCGCACCAGGCTCAGACGGAATACGTAAGGAGGATGTCCTTGAATGGGATCCTGGATGCGAGGCACTCACACGCATGAACAACATGTGGTGGATCACCGGAGTCGTAGCTGCCCGCCTGAAAAGATGTCGTACGATATTGCTACCCAAATCAGCGGACTCAGTGGAAGCGATGGAATACTGTCTAATGGGCTGGCTCTGGCCTACCCGCTCAGCTCTAATCAAAGGGGGTTCCGTCCCACTCCCAGGTGTTCAGAGAACATTGATGTCCTCCGGGGCCTCGTTCGACATTGCAAAACAGAACATAGCTGGCCGCTTGAAGTAATATCCATCGACTTCGCTCAGGCGTTCGACTCAATCTCCCACAGGCATCTGCTGGCCATCCTTGGGTTGATCAAGGTGGAGCGACACATGGTAGAGCTAATCCAGCAGCTCTACAATGACCGCGTGACGCGAGTTAAACTCTGAACATAGCACTGAGGATATGTGTGAAGCTACCAGCGACTGGGCAAAAGATCAATTCAGACACCTATGGTTGAGATCGGGGTGGGGCAAGGAGGACATTCCACAGTTTTGAATGCAAATGGAGACGACCCCCCTCTCGTGGACGCCAGTCTGCCCAATACCGTGTGGAAATTCCTGAGATGGGCGGAGTTGCCTGTCCAGGGTCATGGGATTGCCAGTTTACCAACACCACCATTTTGTTGAGCCTGTAATTGCGTTAACGTTGGATTACTGCTACTATAAGGAACTATAACCAGTGGTGGATGAAGTACACAAACCATGTAGTTGAGTAAAAGTACAGAAGTATTTGCCTTCAAATGTACTCAAGTATCCAAGTACTATGATTTGTTTTTATGGCTATAATGTCCTATTATCATTTTTGTCACACGACTCTGGCTTAACTCCATCTATGGGAAGACTCTAACGTCATTTATTTAATTTCCTTTAGAACAAAATTAAATTACAGGACTTGAGAGCAGTTTCGGTTTAATATTTATTTGTAACAGTAATCCAAGATTTTATTTAAATTTAAACTTGCAATGTACAAAAGGATCGTAAAACAAATATGTACTAATCTAAGGCGATTCACTGAACCGTATTACAGCACATTCTCGCTAAGTAATTTAACAATTACACATTTCTCCAATGAATAATTCTTGAAAGCAGACTGTTGGTAATCCAAGTATCTAGCCCATCTTCATTCCTGATAAATGAGACCGGTGTATTCCTCCTCTCTCATTCTTTTCAACGATTTCAGAAAAATCGCGTAAGGCCATGGGTGTTGTGGCAAGTTAGATTTCTTCCATGATTTCACTAATAAAGACATTGGCAGTCAAAATGTTATGCTGTTGTGATGTGATGTTGAATCCTATGTTCGTGCTAAGTAGACCAAGGCCACAACGGGGCAAAACAAAGAGCGCGATGTACTGTGATTGGTGGCTCGTTTTACCATTTAAGTTTTTACTGACTCATAAATAAAAAGGAACGACTGATTTTCATAATGTAGTAGACTCTTTACACTTTCTAATGGGATATTGTCAGGTAACTATTTTTCAGTAACAGCAATGCAGTTAGGCTGCAGATTCAGAGCATACAAAACCAAATCAGCTTGATGTTTACGTAAACTTCACACATTTATCAAAAACAGTGAATGCTTGTGTATTGACTTTCTGGTTTGGATATTATAAATACCAAATGTGGGCATTCACATTTGGTATTTAAATATTATATATATATATATCTCATAGCCTTTTCTTCAAACCTGATAGACTTCTAACCCGACAAGTTTAAGTGGAAATTGGCGACACATTTGCCCTTTATTGTCGAGCCTTTCCTCAGGTTTAATTCCAGTAGAACCCATTGCAACAGCTGGAGCGTATGTAGAAGATTTTCTCTTTTGTGCATCAACTTCATTATCAAATTTCACAAAAACTGTTTGAGGGAACTTGTTATCATTGAAATGATAAAGTATGTCTGTCACTATACCACATGCCCCATTAACTAGACCAGGGGTTCCCAAACTTTTCAGACCGCGTCCCCCAATATTAGACTGCTGACGACCCCCTCTCCTCCCCTCTCCTCCTTTCTCCTCCCTGTGTTTTCCTTCGACAGCTTGTGAGGATTTGGTTAAATACTGACAGAGCTAAAACAAAAAGGAACGCAATCTCTAAGCCAGGCTATTTTATAAACAAATTATGGACAAAAAAAAATGCATCCCATAACTGTGAAATGCTTACAGACAGAATACGAACAAGCTGCCTGTAACACGCATACAACAATAACTTTGTATTCAGGAAAAACGCCTAATGTGATGGATGGTCGCTGTGCACGGAGCAAAGCAGGTCCACTCTAGTTTTAATTTTGGAGATCGTGGATGATTTTTATTGTGGTTTAAACGTGCTTTTACATTTAATATGCTTTATGGTTTCATTATTGATCATTAACTGTGCATATGTAAAAAATATAACAAGTGTGTGTGTGTTAACCAAAGGACTTATTTGGAGTGAACTTTCTGTACCAAAATAATGTGTGTGTAAAGATCAGATTACGCAGAGCTCGTCGGAATTTGGTGAGGTATGGGGTCTCCACAAATAGTCAGGGAAAACAGTGTGAGCTGGTTGGCTGAGGCAGAACAAAGGAGAGGCAGCGGATTGGACGTGTTCCCAGGATTCCACGTCCGAGAAAGGACATCAGCTTCTCGGACTAAGAAAAGATGTCATAAATATTATAAATACCATGTAAAATTGTTCTTCGTTGTGGGTCCTTTGTAAGACGTCGCTTCTTTGTGTGAGACGTGTGCGTCTGAGGCAGCCCACCAAGCAGCTGTTGTATTTTTGAATCTTCTGATCAATAAACCTCAAGATTTTACTTTGACGGGCCTCTCTCCTATTCTGAACACGCAGAACATTGAGGAATTGTTCAACAGATGGTGACATCTGACGTGATTGGAGAAAGAAATTGGACAAAAATTGTAAAACTCGGGGATTGACCGAAAATCGGGATGTGACAACTTTAACTTCAACACCCTGTCGACAGAATAAGATAAGGTAAGCAGTGACCTGTTTAAACAAACTTCTGCAGATTGAATATTCCAAATTTATGTGTTGAGTTTGAAGTATATCGTACCATTGATTACAAATTAGAAATTGGTGATATTAATTGATCAGAATAAAATAATATTTTTTTATATTATATTACGGGTAACCAGGCCCGCGTTACGATTTTTATATTACGGGGTAACCAGGCCCACGTCACGATTTTTTATATTATATTACGGGGTAACCAGGCCCGTGTTACGATTTTTATATTACGGGGTAACCAGGCCCACGTCACGATTTTTTATATTATATTACGGGGTAACCAGGCCCGCGTCACGATAGTTAAGAATTTGTTGTTAAATACTTTTGAAACGCCTATAAGTAACCAGGCTTATTGCACGCCAAAAGGCATTTTTAAAACACCGTTGGTATAAAGTCCACGGCATGATAAAAATTAGATAATTGTGAAATCCTTTAAAACACCTGCAAGTATAGAAGTCTTGCGGCATGATAAAAGTGAATGAACAGGGATAAATGCTTTTAAAACGCTAAAGATACGCTAAAAGCCGATTAAACTGTGTATATTAATTGTGTATTGTATACATTTACATTTACATTTATTCATTCATTTATTCAAAAATCAGGGAAATGGAGGAAAAAGTGGTTAGATAAGAATAAGCATAAAAAGGAGGAAGAGAAACTGAGAATAATTACGTTTGTGGACACGCATTGCACTGACTGCAATTGCTTTAAGTTCCCCAAAAAAGAGCACAGAACATGTGCAGTCGGAAAAGTCAGAGAAAAAACTGATGAGAGAGTCAGGAAGTGCAGGGGCCAGTATCTCGTGTCATACTGAGACCGCCCCCTTATGTTCTGATTTGAATAAGCTGTTGCCACCGCCCTACATACCAGCATCACAGCAAGTGCAAGTGAATGTGAAAGATTCCAGGGTGGAGGTAGACATGCCAGATCTAGATGTTTTAAAGGATCAAATAAACGTGTTGACAGCACAATTAGAATTTATGGTAAATAAACAGGAAACCATACAAAGAAAAGCATAAAAATAGCATAAAAAGAGCACGAGTAGTGCACAATGAGGAGAAAGACAAAGACATGAAGGGACAGGGAGCATGTAACAACAGTGAGGATGGAGGGCCACTACAGGTATGTAGGGACGTAAAGATGCCTTTTGGGCCAAATTTTTACTGTTTTTTCAGATGGCAGAGAAGGATGCAAACCTTGAAGACGAACCCAATGACGCACGGTATACCACTGTCAGTACAGCGATCGCCAGGGCCCTCGGAGAAAAATTTCCAACACCCCCAACCGTATACCAAAACATTAAGTTCCGCATTAAGCCTGGAGCGAGTTACTATTTTAGATGCGCAGCTGAATGGGAGAAGAAAACAGTCTACGTAATCCAATTACGCGTGATATATTTAGAACTGCCGTAATGACAGTGTCAAGCAGGCAATGGAATGTAATCCTGACACTCCAGTAGCCAGCAACGAAATGTGGGAAAGACATCTGGTGTTCCATATTGACAGATCAGTCAATAAACAGGATAAAGAACAGGAGGAATTAGAAAAGACAAAGCAACAATTGTTAAAACTACAATTAGAAATGGCTAAGGCAGACAGTAAAAAACCAAAACAAATGCCACAACGTCCTGTGAGCAGCGGCTTTGACGGGCAGCCCGGGGTAAAGACCCCACCTTTTCCCATAGTCACACCTGAAACTTTTGGCTATGCTCAGGGAGGACATGTCCCTAATTTCCAATTAATAAAACCATGGGGAGGGTATAGGCCACGGGGCAATAGCGGATGGGCTGGGGGAAGCCGAATGGGGGAGGGGTGCACCCAAGGGGTGCATGTTATCAGTGTGGGGGGACTGATCATTGGAGGAGAGATTGTCTCATGGCAGGGGACAGCCAGTATAGGGGACCACCTGCGGGGGGATGGGATCCTCATAGAGGTGGGTCCAGTGGTCGTGGCAGAGGACCACAAACTCCAAAATACCCGGAGCAACAACACCCACCTCCCCACTCGATTCAGGCACACATGCACCCAACATGTGGCCAGGGGGTGGGTGCGGGGGATTGTTGAAGAGGCCAACAGCGAACAATCATGCGAGGTTTGGCTGAGCCTTACATGATTTTAGTGGTTAACAACAGGCCACTAACAGCTTTGGTAGATACCGGAGCAACATACTCCACAGTAACGAGGGGCACAATCACTGACAAAGATCTAAGTGATAAGACTGTTGGAGTTATGGGATTCTCTGGAGGGTTAGAACATTGGCATCTTACTGTTCCTCTTAGCACGAAAGTGGAAAATCAGTCCCTGTCACACTCATTTCTTTACTCCACAAAAGCACCTGTTCCCTTATTGGGCAGAGATTTGTTGATTTAAATTGGGTGCAAATATTTTATGCTCACCAGAGGGTGTCACAGTCACGTTCCCGGACGGCGCTAAAGTCGACTGTTCACAGGCACACAGTAGAGAGGGCCACCAGCAGGTTTTGTTGGGAGGACCCTTGCAGGAAATGGCAGACATATATTGGGTGGAACTAGATGATTCTCAATCAGGGGCCAGGGCACTGTATAAGAATCAGTGGCCCTGGATCAAAGGCTGTTTATTTGCCTCCCATCGACCCCCCTGCATTGTACACTATTTTATGACCGAAATGACACTGTCACATATCAGGAAATGTTCCATGACATTGAGGGCCAAATGTGGACAATCACAGGGGATGGCCTATATGTAGGACAAGAGGGTGTAGTAGTTCCCGTTACACTGACACCAGAACAACAGATATGGTATGAAATTGCAGACACAGCTGAACCTCACATTTCTATGGCACTGCATCCAGGCCATGAAGCTCGAGAGTTAGGAGCTATGACAAAGAGGTTGCGCTTGATGACCGATTGGGAGCCCTCTGGCATTGTTGGGGTTTTGCATTTGCGTATGACAGATTCATATTGGGTACCACAAAAAACGGCCGACAGGGGCCAATTGACTCATCTCGAAATTACAAGAAGCCATGGTCGCGAACTAACAGACGGTCCCAGAGCTGAGCAGTTAATTAACAGCCAGCCGCACAACCTCTGGTCACAAGGTCCAACGGATGTTGGCCTCTGTAACATTGAGCCAGTCACATTTCAGTTAAAATCGACAGAACCAGTTTGGGTCCCACAATATCCTAACAAAAGGGAGGCAGAGGAAGGCATTGCGCCCACTGTTCAAGGTTTAGTGGAGAAAGGTGTCATTATTCCATGGCGATCGCCATGGAACACCCCGATCTTTCCTGTCAATAAACCAGGCACAAACAAATATAGATTAGTCCATGATCTGCGTCGAGTAAACAGCCTGGTGGCAACACCAACAATGGCCGTACCAAACCCATATACTGCCATCTCAAATTTGACCCCAGCTCACCAATGGTTCACATGCATTGATTTGGCCAACGCTTTTTTCTGTATACCAATCTCAGAAGAATGTAAATCGTGCCTGACTTTTACCTACCGAAAATGTCAATATTCTTATAACAGACTTCCACAGGGCTTTATTTTATCGCCAGGTATATTCAATCAGGTCCTGAAAGATCAGCTGATAAATTGTGTGTTACCAGTAGATTGCGTTCTAATAATGTATGTTGATGATCTTTTGCTGGCAGCTGTAACCAACGAAGATTGCTTAAGAGCAACGGGCGCCATTCTGAGACAGCTGCATGCGTCTGGGTTCAAGGTTAGTAAAGAAAAACTGCATGTCGTTTAATCACAGGCCAAGGCACAACGTTGTCTGATCGCCAACGTGATGGCATTTTGTCACACCCAAAGCCACACAATGTGAAGGACATGCTTTCCTTTCTGGGATTGACAGGTTTCAGCAGAAACTATATCCTTATGTATGTAGCGGTCACCAAGCCATTACGAGACATGGTCAAGGAACAAGGCATGCGAAATGTACAGGCAAAGTTAACATGGACCCCTGAAGCAGAAACCGCGTTCATTAAATTGAAAGGGGAGCAGTCACATGCAGCATATCTGCATAGCCCTGATTACAGCAAGGCATTTTTCCTGGACGTTTGACAAAGATCATTGAAAAGACATCACACATTGTGATGGGTCGTCAGTTAACGGTCCTGACCACGCACTCTGTCATGTCGTTTGTCAACTCTGAATCATTTACATTTTCACCATTGAGGCAGAGAAAACTGTCCAAATGTCTAACGGCGCCAAACATATCATATAAACACGACGGCATTAACATGGCAGATTTGTTCACCAAAGGGGAACCACATGATTGTGCACCAATCACTGACCTGGCATCTCGTGTTCGCCAGGACTTAACTGCAACCCCTATCCCTGAAGCCTCGGACGTGATTACACTTTTCACGGATGGGTGCTGTTTTAGAGCTTATGACGGCTCTTTGGTCTCGGCATACTCTGTTGTGCAGCAAACAGACTTAGGTTACACCACCAGGGAAGCAGAAAAAATAGAAGGCAAACAGTCAGCACAGAGAGCAGAACTAATTGCGGTCACACAAGCACTAAAACTTGCAGGCTCTGGTAAAGGCAACATTTACAGTGACTCAGCTTATGTCGTGGGTGCTGTCCATGTCGAACTCGCAGTTTGGCAAAGGAGTGGATTCATCACTACATCTGGTAGGCCTATAGCACATGACGCAGAAGCACGTGCACTGTTGGACGCATTAAAAATCCCAGCAGCTGTTGCTGTCATAAAATGTCAGGGCCATTGTAAAACAGACATTTAAACATCGTAGAGAAATCGCTGGGCCTAACGCATGCGTTTGGAGCCGTCTATTATCCTGAATCGCAAGGTAAGGTCGAACGGATGAACCTAACGCTGAAACTTAAATTGGCTAAAAATCTGTGCACAGACCAAATTATCATGGCTATCAGCTCTTCCGTTGGCTCTACTGTCTGTACGTTCCTCTGTTAACAGAATCACTGGCTTTACACCTTTTGAATTGCTTACAGGTAGATCTTTTCCAGGACCATCAACACCGCTGCAGCCGGACACCTGTGATTGTGTATATTTTGACAAGATGACTGCTATGATTCAACATTTCTCTCAGCAGACTCCCTCTGACATTGCTGAAGAACCTGTCGAGCCCCGTTCACAGTGGGTGCGCCTGAAGAAGTTTCGAAGGAAGTGGAATGAGCCACGCTGGACGGAGCCTCTGAAAGTGACGGCAAGGACGTCACATTGTGTCCGACTATCTGGCAAAGGCGACACCTGGTATCACTTGTCGTCTTGTTAACTGTGATCCACCAAACAGGTCACTGTCAGAGACTGCTTTGGACCTGAGGGCTCAGGTCCAACAGAGGCAGGGTATCTCTGGAGCAGAAAGTGGAGCAGAAAGTGGGACACAAGCACCAACAACAGTGGCATAAAAAATCTAATCTAGTGCAAAAAAGGCTGTGGTTTGGACAAATTAGATTTTCAAAAAGTCAAAAGTATATTGAGACAGGTGTTCACAGGAGTACAGATAGTGATAACCATATACTCATTATAATCGAGGGTTATCAACATTTTCGTATTTATTTTTATCATAATCTCTATATCTTAATTTTCTTTCTAATTCTTTATAATCAATATACATTATTGCTATTTTGATTTGCATATTGCCATATTCATTAACGTATAACCATTTATTCCTTGCGATTAGGTACATTTCCTTAATCGCAGATTCCCATTAAGTTTACTGTGTGTTCAACCATTTAAATTTTCAAGATTGTGTTTATTGTTCCTATAAAAAAAAGCTCATGGAGGGGGTACGAGGTATATGTATGTATGGACGGGAATATGGACAATGTTTGTAAGGCGTACCAATCTAGGCAAACCCATAGGGGCGAATGGTGTCCGTCATGTAATAAGGTAATAGCATATACCGGTGGTTGGACCCCGAAAGAACCCAGCCTTTGGACCTGTACCTCGGCAAAATTTGATTTTAAAATGCGAAGAGATTACAGTGCAAGTCAAAATCCACTCACCCTTTCAATATCCACCAGAACGGGATCAGCTAATTATACAGGGGAATTTTTCCTTATAATGGGGGTGCACATGCAAGGAACAGATAGAAAAGCAGTAATAAAATTTGTTGTGGACAGTTCATCTGAGGAGGAAAGAAATGGGACAGTAGCTGAGCCATTATCGGTAGGACAAAAGAATGGGGTAGTAGAAATAGATTATACCATGTTAAAACCAGAAGATATGATAGAAAGAGCCACAGGATATGGGGAGAAAAATTTGTGGCTGGAATGGATAATTACCACAGCCAGAGAACAGAGCTTAGATGATTGTGTAGGATGTGCTAATGCAAGACCCCATTTATAGATTGAACCAGCCCCATTGTACCAAAACGATACGTGGGGCTATGAGTGTATGTTGGCATTGACACGGATGGCCAGTCCAGCAAATTGTACCACACTGGCAGTAATATTCCCACCAATAACCAATCTTTCACTGGCAGGTCCATTTACACCAAAGAAAGAAAATTATACTTGCTATGATATTGAACGTCAATCACCAACTAGCAACCTGGGGGAGATAAACAAGGAGTGGTGTGATCAGATAATAGTAGATAATGGGACTAAAATAGGTACATGGGCTAGGGCAGGTTTGTATTATTATTGTGGAGATCAAAGATTGTTTACTAGGATACCTGAGAAGGCAAAGGGAGTGTGTGCTTTGGGAAGACTGGGAGCCCCAATAACCCTGATAGGAGATAGAGTAGTCAGAACGGAAACCGTGAATTCAGCAACATTGACTAGAAGACATAGGAGACACATCAAAAGGAGAGCAATAGGTTCAAGTGTAGATTTGACATTAAATAGTCCCACGTATATCGATGCGATAGGAATTCCACGAGTTGTACCAGATGAATATAAACTAGCAAATCAAGTGGCAGCAGGTTTTGAGAATATACCAATAATAGCTGCTCTTTTTCCAGTCACCCCAAACAAGAATGTAGATAGGATTAATTATGTGCATTATAATGTGATGAGGTTAGCGAATATGACAAGGGATGCAGTAGATGGTTTAGCGGAGCAGCTAGCACCAACTTCACTGATGGCTATACAGAACCGCATGGCTCTGGACATGTTGTTGGCAGAAAAGGGAGGAGTATGTGTTATGTTTGGTGATCTTTGTTGTACTTGCATTCCTAATAATACTGCCCCAGACGGATCAGTGACGAGGGCATTGGAAGGTTTGAAAACTTTGTCAATTGATAGGAAGGAACATTCAGGAGTAAATAATCCTATTGGAGATTGGCTAGACAAGGCTCTAGGCAGATGGAAATCATTAATAATGTCCATTGTGGTATCAATAGCTGTATTTGTAGGTATTTTGGTCTCATGTGGATGCTGTTGTATTCCCTGTATCCGATCACTATGTAACCGATTGATATTAGCGGCATTAGAATAAACAGACATAACCCCTCCCAAATATACCATGCCTCTGTTGTCTGGTGACCACTTCCTAGATGAGGATGATAACGATGATTGTGATGATTTATGACCACTTTCAGTGTGTTTTTACATTTAATATGCTTTATGATTTCATTATTGATCATTAACTGTGCATAATATGTTAAAAATATAACAAGTGTGTGAGTTAACCAAAGGACTTATTTGGAGTGAACTTTCTGTACCAAAATAATATGTGTGTGTGTAAAGATCAGGTTACACAGAGCTCATCGGAATTTGGGTTTCGTGTGATGCACCACAAATGGTCGGGAAAAGCAGTGTGAGCTGATTTGCTGAGGCAGAACAAAGAGAGAGCGGATTGGACTTGTGCCCGGGCTTCCCCAACCTCCAGCTAATAAAAGACACCAGAAGGATTATAAATACCATGTAAAATTGTTCTTCTGGGTTGGTCCTTTGTAAGATATCAGCTCTCTTGTAAGACTGAGTCTGAGGTAACCCACCCAGCTGTACTTTGAATCTTCTGATCAATAAACTTCAAGATTTTACTTTGACTGGCCTCTCTCCAATTCTGAACGCGCAGAACATTGAAGAAATGTTCATCGCCGTCAACATCGACACTAGATTCTTTGCTGTGTTTAAGATGTCGCCTAATGGTGCCTGATGAACAGTTAAATTAGATTTTAACACTTGAATGAAATTAAGTGAAAACTTGTATTATATGAATTACAGTGCATGTAAATACTAGTTCAACACTTAAAATAGGTAATAATATTCTGCATTTCATCTCGCTATAGGCTGCAGTGAAGACCTCCTAAACCAGCGTTAATCAGTAGGTTTGCGAGATCCACTACCATAATGAAACCTGATTAAGCTTGTTTGTGTTTGTTTTATTAGGGTCGGGGGCTAAACTATTCTTTGAGCAGCTAAACGTAACCGAATCTGTCTCTATAATATATCTCCTATCGGTTACTAGAAATAAGTAACTGTTAATCGTGTCCGAATTAAAAGAAAAACTTACCTGAGACGATGAGTGAGCGCTTGGCTGTTGAGCTGTCATTTTGGGGCTAGTTGTTTAAGCGGGGGCGCATGCGCACTACGTGTAATCGATCAATCTTCCTTCGGATAGTAATGCCTGTGACCTGATGACGTATTTTTGGCAGTCTCTTCGCACACAGTGCTTCGTGTTCGTAATTCGCACTTCATGCATGTAACGGAGTTGTGGTTGTGTCTGTAAAATGTCATAGTCGTAGAATTTGAAGTTGTAGTCCAACAAATAAAACAAAATGTCGTACTTGTAAATTGTTGTGGCCGAAGATTTTGGAATCAAAGTCTCACAAAGTTGAATTACATAAAAAAAATTAAATTACGCACAAATAAAATAATATTACACACACATACATTTCTTTTTGACAGTGATTTTATTTCATACATCTAGAGCCAAAATGGTTCTGCCTGTACATCTGACATTGAACGAACAGTACTAATTAAAGCTAAAAGAGACTCACCAGTAGTTGTTGGTCTATGCATTGATCTGACTGTATAAATTAAACTCTGTAACGTGTCTGAAACACTTTGTGGGGGGGTGAATTGCCGTTGTCATGGAATTTTCTTATTCCTTAGTCTAGATGAGTCAATTTTGACAAACACACAGAGAAAAATAGAAGTACTTTGCAAAGTATTTTATTGTCGTTTAATCTGCATCATAAGCAATGAGATGGTGCAGAGCAAAGGCCCTCTTTCCTCCTGCACCCAGAGTATATATTAAAACATGACACCCCCCTCCCTTTGCCCCCCAGCAAGAATCCCGAGCTGGTTTACGAGAAGTGATGCCCGTTATTCCAAACAGAACATCTTGGTCCCTGCTCGAGGGCAAAGGCAGAGTGGTATGACGTGTATAGAGAAAAACATTATAATTTTTTTAAAGAAACATAGATAAACACTTCATAAACATAGACAGACACATCAAGAAGCTAGACTAGAAAATTTCCATTACACCGTCACTGTGGTATCTAAATATTTTTGCTACCGACTCACTTTCAGAATCATCTGACCCATGACAACGTTTTGTGGCCATTTCACAATATTTATTTAAACTTAAAAAATCACTGTTAGTTGAAAACCATCAGAAACACACTTTTAAAACAATGATACACAAACCGTACCAATAAAAACAAAACAATAAACATTAAAACATATGCAAAGTGATTTATATACACAGTGTTTACTCACCAGATCTGCGTCTGCCCATGTTAATGATTTCCATAAATAAAACAACACTTTGAGCCTGATTGTCCTGAATGTCTTTTAGAGCTTTTCAAAGCAGTCGTCGTCCTTCTCTCAGGGATACTGAACTTGCGGTGATGAGACTCCTTAACGTTTCAAATTCCCTTCTGTCCCTCCGTCTTTCATCACGCATATGGCGCCGGTCATCTCTCGCGATCCTCAATTCGGCGCTGATCTGATCCAGGCACCCTAAAATCGAGCAATCCGTTGACCCAAAGACAGAATCCAGGGTTGATGTGGTATCTTACCAGATTCCACTCTGAACGCCTCCTGATTAGACGGCAGCACTGCTATGTCAGGGCCAGAAACAACCTCTTTGTTATTAGCCGATCCCCCTGTTGGTTCAGCCTGGGTAAACTCAGCCGATTCCCACGCTTCAACTAAGTCATCATCCCAAACAGCGACATCGTTTACGAAATGAATAATAAAATAATACGCATTAGACAAGAGATAAAACAAATGATTGAACTGTTTATAAAAATGTTAAAGCATTAGACTCACCAGACCGGGTATTTAGATTGGGTCTTGGAGTTGCTGCCTGCAATGATAGCTCGTTATAATTATGGTCGCAAGACTCCGAGTGTATTTGAGCCACTATTACAAACGTTGATGCACGAATAGAAGAGCTACGATCCATCGAGTCTGTGGATATAGCTACATCTTTTGAGATGTTTGCTAGCAATCTCAATAAAGACCCTACAAAACATTGTTTTAAAAAGATATCTACAATGCTAGTGGATTAGCCAAACATGTAAACAATGAATAAGTATACTTACTGAGCACATCGTTGTCGCCATAGCCAAACTGGGAGCTTTCGCCATTTTGTATGTCTTCCGATACTATGGGCATATGTAAACAAGGGTATTGAACAACTATACATTACTATCCAGCATGCCTACTTATCGACGAGTCTCCTTCTAACGTCAGGGGTTAATTGTCTCAGATTTTCCATCAATGTTTTCCTTTCACTTTTACTATTGCGTTTTCGAAATGTGAAGCCTGTAGAATTATCTGTTTGACCAGACACTTCCACCTTTACCAGGAAACCATCTGCATCTTTGGCAGGTTCCTCAAAAATGCTGAAATTAAACTGTGCACAACCTTCTTTTGACAGCTGTAATTGTAATTCAGGGGGGCACTGCTGAGCCTGTAACTCTCCTTCTGTACAAGTTGTATGCTTTTGTTCATCCTCCTCTCCCCCTTCATTTTCAATGTCACCAGACTGTGGTGAATCAGGATTCCTAAAGTTAACTTTGTCCCCCCTAATGGTAAACTTGTCTTTTTTGTGGAGCAGTCAGGACACAGCCATGGTGAAATCACTTTTATGTCTTCAATGCTCTCGTATCATACACACTTTCGGTGAAACCAATCTATGGTTTGTCCAAGGTGTTTGGTAGCTTGCAGACACAATATAGAGGTTCAGAAGAAACGGATTCCACTGAACTGCTCAGCCCTATTAGGTAAAAAATAGTTCATATTGCACAATACATTACTGACTATTTTTTATAAAGGTATACCTGTGATAAAAGGCTACTGTTTTGACAATGCCTGCACTAACTTCATTTTGCCCTGACCAATCAGGTCTCTTGCACGAGTAGTATGTTTAAGAAGGTGTTATGCGCATATATCTATATATATGTATGAACGCGGATTACTTTTTGCACGCATTTCAAAGATTTAACGGCACTAACACAACATCCGTTTTTTCTGTAATCCTTGTCAAGCGCTACATTATACAAGGTAAGAGGGACAGTTAATTATAGATATGCAAAGTATAACAAAACGGTGTATATCATATACAAGTAATTTACTTAATTACGCATAAACCGTGTAGCTGCAGGAGGATTGCACGAGGCAGGTGAAGTGAATGAAACACTAAAGGGAAAATTGTACAGGGACGGTGACATCCGACGGTCTCTGCTTGCATCACGGCATCTCTGAGTGACATCTCGCTCTGGATGAAGAATCATCACCTGCAGCTGAATCTTGCAAAAACGGAACTGCTTGTGATCCCAGCCAACCCAAAGATTCACCACAACCTTGCCATTCAACTAGGCTCATCAACTTTTACACCGTCCAGCACAGCCAGAAACCTGGGGGTGGTAACAGATGATCGGCTTAACCTCACAAGTCATGTTGCCAGCACCACCCGGTCCTGTAGATTCATCCTCTACAACATTAGGAAAATTAGACCTTTCCTATCGGAGCACTCTACGCAAGTCCTAGTCCAGGCTCTTGTCCTGTCCAAACTGGATTATTGCAATGCGCTTCTGGCTGAACTTCCTGCTTGCACAATCAAACCTCTCCAGATGATCCAGAATGCAGCGGCAAGAGTGGTCTTCAGTGAACCGAAGAGAGCGCATGTAACTCTGCTCTTCATCAGGTTACACTGGCTCCCTGTTGCCGCCCACATAAAGTTCAAAGCTATGCTCCTGGCCTACAAGACCAACACCGGGTCTGCACAATCGTATCTCCACTCGCTAATGCAGACCTATGTTCCTGCCAGATCACTGCGGTCTGCAAAGGAACAACGACTAGTTGTATCATCCCAAAAAGGAAAAAGTCACTCTCCCGTACCTTCTCTGGATCTGTTCCACATTGGTGGAATGATGATGTAAGTCGCTTTGGATAAAAGCGTCTGCTAAATGACTAAATGTAAATGTTCAGATGCTTCAGAAACTGTTAAACAAGAAAGAAGTTTTAGAAAAGGTCATGTCACAGCAATAACAATCCACATGAATATAGGACATGTCGAGATGGCTCAAGCTTTAGAGAAAATGCTCTTCTTAATTGTGATGAATTCACAATTGCTCTGGGTCTATACATTGATGATTTTGAGGTGGCCAACCCTTTAGGCACATCTAAAGCGAATCATCAATCGATTCTCCCACTTCAACACGGGGCCGCCAGCTCCGTCCATTCTACACCTCGAAAGGCTAAATCCAGAGGTGGCACTTCATCACCTGGCCCAATGAGACGTCCACCTTCTCCGGCTTCTCCTTACACCTCTACTCGCAACACAATCCCCGCCATCCAGAAATGGACTGTCCAGGGCCCACGACATGCTTTGTCCAACGCGGATGTCCAATTTCACAGGCGAATGACCAAGGCGGAGCTTTTCGGACTCTACGCCTCTTCCCTGGTGGATACCGCCTCACCGAAGTCCGCTAAGTAAAATACCACAGTCAAGCCGGGAACGGCAACCTAAGCAACCTTAGATGCCGCTGCTAGCGCAACCATGACTCCGCTAGCCCCTCAGGCGGCCGCCATCACCCCCTTTTCTCTCTTCTGCAGAGCCTTCTGTTTAAACTTCTCATTGGCCTCGGCGACAGGAATGCCAGTGCCGATGAACGCACCTCCCTTGGAACCGCATCCAGTTTCGGGGAACATCAGATCTCGACGGGTGCGGACACAGACCCTTATTCTCTCCTCTCGACTTCATCACCCCCATCAACCGAACGGCAGATCACTTAGGGCGATCTATCGCTCACGTTTAAAAATCAATCACCAAACCCCCCACCTGCACACTGTCTTTCCCCGAATTTAAAGTCGCCTTTTCCCGCTACACAGATGTGATCTGCACTGCATTCCCCTCATAGGAGACGCGAGCTGGGCGATACCCTCGCCATCGTGGCAGAGCTCGCTCTCTCCTATGGGGGCAAGCATTGCTATACATACCACAAACTTTTCTGTGCCAAAGTGGAACCAGTGCCCCTACTGAGCTGCATAACAGGGTTTTCCTAGGCGTTCGCAATATTTCCTGCGCGGTATATTGCTTAGTAGCGCATTCCACAATCGACTGCCCCCCAGTCACTCCCTCCCTTCCCCCATGCCCAGCTTCGCCTCCCAAATCCACTTCCTCTGTTCCGCGCCTGCCAAACCGCCCAGCCAACCAAACTCACGGGCAAACCCAGCAATTTGGAGGCTTGTAGGAACTTCAATGTAGGAAGATGTACCAGGCAGCGTTGTTGCTTCCTGCACGTGTGCTCATTTTGCAGCGGTGCACAAGCTTGAATTGTATGCCCTATTTCTCAAGTCCAGAATAAAAATCTAAAAAATTGCCTCTCGACTCCCATGAACGTTTCTTGTTTGTCTTTCGAGTTGTCTTCGCACCCCGACATACAGTTCACTGACTATCTTCTGACCGGTCTCTCGAATGTCTTCGACCCCGGCGTTATCAGTCTTCCGTCACACAGCTTAATATGACCCAACCTCCAGTCTGCGGTCGCCGAAAAGGAGATTGACGCTAAATTCCTTATCGGCCCCTTTGACATTTATCGCATTTCGCATCAGCCCCATCGTTGTAGCGGCGCGTAAACTCTCTGGCAAAAAGCGCCTCATATTCGATTCTCTCATCACCGCACGGCTCTGCCTTTCCAAGCATCAACAGTCTCATTCCAATTGAGGAATTTTCCTTGCACTATCATAAGATCGATCAAGATCAAGCCATTACTCTAATAAAACATGCTGGTCATGGTGCTTGACTAGCCAAAGTCGACAACACATCCACGTTTAAAGTCATGCCCATCCACCCAGACTTCTGGCACCTTTTTGGCATTCGATGGCGCAATAAATTTTACATTTCTGTCCACCTTACTTTTGGCAGCAGAAGCAGCCCCAAAATTTTGCTGGATTCTCTCAAACAATTATGCAATTCCCTACCTCATCCACCTACTAGACGGTTTTTTAATGATCTCGTCTCCCTACTCATTTCAGGCTGCCCTTCTAGCAAAAGTCCAGCAGGTTTTTGAAAATCTCGGCGTTCCCCTTGCCCCAGACAAAACTTCAGGACGGAGCAAATCCATCGAACTTCTCACCACACAAATAAAATTAGACTAGCTTAAATTCCAGGCGTCTCTGCCAAAAGAGAAAAATCGACAGAACGATCGTGATCGCAAGCTCCTGTCTGTTCTCGGCCATCTGAATTTTGCGATGAGAATAACCCTGCAAGGCCGACCATTCGTTTCACACCTCCTCTCTCCCGTGTCCTCCACACACGCTTTAGAGGACACGTTATCCATATCCAGCCCCTGCTTCGACGAGCTGAGTTTATGGATAAAATTTCACAAACAATGGAATGGCTTGTCATTTTTCTACAGTGACATGTCTTCACTGATGCCGCCCCTTCCGTAGGTTTCGGAGGCTTTTACCAAGGTCTTTGGTTTGCATCCACTTGGCCCCCCCAGCTCTTAGAGATTCCCCAGGCTTTAGCATCTTCAGCACTTTTGGAGCTGTATCCACTGGTTGTCGCAGCATCCCTATTGGGAAAAGTACATTGTGATAATGAGGCAACCGTTCATTGAATTAACAAAGGCCACTCCCGCTTTAATGCCGTTCCTCAGACGCCTCATCTGGATGGACCAGTTCATTCTAACTGCCAAACACATTCCCGGATAAAAATAATCAGATTGCTGATGCCCTTTCTCGTTTCGCTTTCCAGAAGTTCAGGCTACTGGCGCCCGAAGCAGACCCCTTGCCAACACCGGTACCTCCCTATTCAGAGCTGATATTCCGGTAAACCATCCACTAAAAACCCTGCATCTCGAAACTCCATCATCTAAGCTGTCTCCCTTAGGACCCTCGAAGCTTTTCCATGCAGTGAGATAAGATTGAAGTCGTTTCAGCACGCGTTCAACATTCCCTTTCCCACTTTTTCTGTCCTCTCCATCACCTCCTACATTTCCTTCCTAAACTCGTCGAAAAACCTCCAGGCCAGCTCAATTAATGGTTACATGAGTGGAGTCAAGTTCTTCCACAAGCTCATATTCAACTCTCCATCCACAGCCATAGCCAGCTCCCAAACATCTATGCTTATCAAGGGCATTCAAAGAACCCAGCCCGCTCGCCCAGACACCAGGCAACCTATAACCCTGGATATACTGACCAGATGCATTCCTACCCTCCGTAAAGGATATCACTCCAAGCACGTCGATCGCACACTCAACACCATGTTTATCCTAGGCTTTTTTGGCTTTCTAAGATGTTTGGAAATTTCCACCACATCCATCTTCAACCCCCTGATCCATCCAACGTTATCATATTTACAACCTCTACGGGCACTAGGCCTACTTCCAGCCGCTCATGGGTTCCAACTTCTGATCACTCCAGAAGGCACCCTCACTCCATATCACTCTCAACCATCCTTGGATGAACCCCTACCCTATTCTTGATTCATCACAAACCACACCTCCTAAGGAGCCATCATCCTCTTGTCTTTACCCGAACGCAGTCCAACGCCTCCGTACCATTCAGCATCGCGTTTAGGAGGTATGGTTACTCAGACGGCTGTCCCACTTCGCGCTTTATGGGGGTGTGCTCTGGGCTCATACTGGTTCTGAGCTCGGCGCACTCACCCTGACCAAGTTGTACTGTTTCGGGTTCGGATAGATCTGGCGAGCTCTGAGCCTGCTTCACGGACAGCACGCCAAATACGCATAACCTTCATAACCAAGCTCTATCTTTATTATCCTGTGACGAGTCACCCCTGGCGCAATCAGTGTTGCCATGGAGACAGAGGAAATTAGAGCGGCACACCTGCCGATTGTTACCACCTGCAGCTACTTCTCAGAGGCTTTAAAAGCTGCTCACAGGAGAAGGAGGGTGAGCAACGTCTTCTTACGATATGGCCATAGTGCGACTGACTTTCTTGTTTCTGCAGGAACGGACGATTAAACGACCGGCAGGAACGCGCCGCCACGAACCCGGAAGTAGACACCCGCAGGATCGCTCCTCTACAAACCCGGAAGTAGACACCAGGACAACTAAACCACTGGAACTGGACACTTACCTCATTATCCTCTTGTCTCCCTCGGGTTTGTCAATAAAAGATCCCCTTCGGGGTGGAATAGTGCATTCTCGTGTATGTGTTGTCACTTCGCCGATCACATATCCCTATCAACATCACTGTTATCTGCGCAGGTGAACTCGTGAAATTATGTTTAATTAACAAAGTTCGGGAGGAGCCGTAGCATAAATCAGCCGGGTGGTCTACAATCAGCAATCACCGCACATACACAATCAGCCATAGCCAGCTCGCTCATAAATAGAGAAACCATCTTACCTGCTCGATCTCCTAAGATTAAGCATCCCTCCTCCACCCCAGCTCCTCTCCCAAACTCATTTTCTTGCAAGAGCCCCGGGGGGGGGGTTTGCTCTGGGCTCAAACCAAGGTGTAGTGTTTCGGGTTTGGATAGATCTGGTGAGCTCGGAGCCTGCTTTCCGTACAGCACGCCAAATACGCATAACCTTCAAAACAAAGCTCTATCTTAATTATCCATATCAACATCACTATTATCTGTGCAGGTGAACTTGTGAAATAATGCATGCTTTGTGAAAATTAAACGTATTATGAAGAGAGAAGTGGTCCACGCACGCAGAACATGCATAATATAGAGACATCACGTCCAAAGACCCGTTCCTGTCCAAAATACACCAGAGTAACCAACCGCTCTTTTATAATGTTTACGAATATTAATGCCACGCTCAAGAATTCCGGTCCTTCGGTTAACTGGGAATAGAGATGCACATAGACCGAATTTGATTCACTTTTGCGTTCATTTACTTGACATTTTAAAACATCCTCTCACTTAAAAACAAATCAATGTCTGCAGATCAGTTAGGAGAGGTGGGGGAGTAGCTGCTCTTTTTAAAGATGTCTATCAATGTAAGCAAATATCATTTGGAAATTACACGTCTTTTGAATATCTGGGTATTGTGTTAAAAGGTGCTCCTCGCATTTGATTTATCACTATTTACAGGCCTCCAAAATACTCTTCATCCTTTGCTGAGGACTCTACAGAACTGTTATCAACAATTTCCTCAGAGTTTGACTGTTTTTCTATTGCGGGAGATTTTAACATTCACATAGATAATGCAGAAAAAAATATGGCAAAAGAAATCAAAACTGTTTTAAAAACATTTGACCTGACTCAGCATGTACATGGACCCACACACAATCGTGGACACACTCTAGATTTACTGATCAGTAAGGGTCTAAACATTTAATCTATTGTTATTAAGGATGTAGCACTATCTGATCATTTCTGTATTTTCTTTGATATATTGATCTCCCCTTTCATTGGAGTTAGATCTGTGTCTGTCAAGAAGAGATGCTTAAATGAGAACACTAGTGTACTATTTATGAAGGCCATATCTTTAACACCAAGCATATCTGCTGACTCTGTTGATTCTCTCCTTGATTCTTTTAACTCGAAGGTTAAAAGTGTAATTGATGATATTGCTCCTGTGAAAGTCAGGAAGAGTGGTAGAAAAAAAGCACCTTGGTGAAACTCAACAGCAGTGCAAAACATGAAAAGACAATGCAGAAAAGCAGAGCGCTTGTGGCGGAAGACAAAACTTGTAGTCCATTATAACATCTACAAAGACACCATCCATGCTTTCAATATGGAACTAGGCGAAGCTAGACAGACTTTCTTCTCAAATATTATAAACAGCAACTTAAACAACACCCGGACTCTTTTCGCTACTGTAGACAGACTGACAAACCCCCCAAGCCAGATTCCCAGTGAAATGCTCTCAGACAGCAAGTGCAGTGAGTTTGCATCTTTCTTCTCTGATAAAATCAATAACATTAGAAAGGTGATCAGCACATCCTTGAGTAGCGCTGGGGTCAGACAGATCACACCACAACCTGAGAAAGTAGTTACAATGTCTGATTTTGAAGAAATTGATGGCAAACATTTGGAAGAAACCGTTCAACACCTTAAAACATCAACCTGCACCCTTGACGCACTTCCCAGATCTTTTTTCAAAAGTGTGTTAAACTGTTTAGAAGCAGATCTCCTAGATGTGGTAAATGCCTCGCTTCTCTCTGAAAGTTTCCCAAACTCCCTGAAAACTGCTGTTGTCAAACCCCTCCTGAAAAAGAGCAATCTGGATAAGACCATATTAAACAACTATAGACCGATCTTAAATCTTCCCTTCATAGGTAAGATCATTGAAAAAGTTGTCTTCAACCAGCTGAACAAATTCTTAAGCTCAAACGGATACTTTGACAATTTTCAATCTGGGTTCCACTCACATCACAGCACCGAGACAGCACTCATTAAGATAGTAAACGACATTCGCTTAAGTACTGATTCAGGCAAATTATCCGTGCTGGTCCTACTCGACCTCAGTGCTGCATTTGACACGGTCAATCACAACATACTTATAGACAGGCTGGAAAACTGGGTGGGGCTTTCTGGGATAGTCCTAAAATGGTTCAGGTCATACCTAGAAGCAAGAGGTTATTATGTGAGTATAGGTGACCATAAGTCTGAGTGGACATCCATGACATGCGGAGTCCCCCAAGGCTCAATTCTTGCGCCTCTTCTATTCAACCTGTACATGCTCCCAATGAGCCAAATAATGAGAAATAACCAAATTGCTTACCACAGCAATGCAGACGACACACAGATATACTTAGCCCTATCGCCTAACGATTACAGCCCCATTGACTCCCTGCTCAAATGCATTGATGAAATAAATAGTTGGATGTGCCAAAACTTTCTTCAGTTAAACAAAGACAAAACTGAAGTCATTGCGTTTGGAAGAACATGCTGAAGAACATGCATAATATAGAGACATCACGTCCAAAGACCCGTTCCTGTCCAAAATACACCAGAGTAACCAACCGCTCTTTTATAATGTTTACGAATATTAATGCCACGCTCAAGAATTCCGGTCCTTCGGTTAACTGGGAATAGAGATGCACATAGACCGAATTTGATTCACTTTTGCGTTCATTTACTTGACATTTTAAAACATCCTCTCACTTAAAAACAAATCAATGTCTGCAGATCAGTTAGGAGAGGTGGGGGAGTAGCTGCTCTTTTTAAAGATGTCTATCAATGTAAGCAAATATCATTTGGAAATTACACGTCTTTTGAATATCTGGGTATTGTGTTAAAAGGTGCTCCTCGCATTTGATTTATCACTATTTACAGGCCTCCAAAATACTCTTCATCCTTTGCTGAGGACTCTACAGAACTGTTATCAACAATTTCCTCAGAGTTTGACTGTTTTTCTATTGCGGGAGATTTTAACATTCACATAGATAATGCAGAAAAAAATATGGCAAAAGAAATCAAAACTGTTTTAAAAACATTTGACCTGACTCAGCATGTACATGGACCCACACACAATCGTGGACACACTCTAGATTTACTGATCAGTAAGGGTCTAAACATTTAATCTATTGTTATTAAGGATGTAGCACTATCTGATCATTTCTGTATTTTCTTTGATATATTGATCTCCCCTTTCATTGGAGTTAGATCTGTGTCTGTCAAGAAGAGATGCTTAAATGAGAACACTAGTGTACTATTTATGAAGGCCATATCTTTAACACCAAGCATATCTGCTGACTCTGTTGATTCTCTCCTTGATTCTTTTAACTCGAAGGTTAAAAGTGTAATTGATGATATTGCTCCTGTGAAAGTCAGGAAGAGTGGTAGAAAAAAAGCACCTTGGTGAAACTCAACAGCAGTGCAAAACATGAAAAGACAATGCAGAAAAGCAGAGCGCTTGTGGCGGAAGACAAAACTTGTAGTCCATTATAACATCTACAAAGACACCATCCATGCTTTCAATATGGAACTAGGCGAAGCTAGACAGACTTTCTTCTCAAATATTATAAACAGCAACTTAAACAACACCCGGACTCTTTTCGCTACTGTAGACAGACTGACAAACCCCCCAAGCCAGATTCCCAGTGAAATGCTCTCAGACAGCAAGTGCAGTGAGTTTGCATCTTTCTTCTCTGATAAAATCAATAACATTAGAAAGGTGATCAGCACATCCTTGAGTAGCGCTGGGGTCAGACAGATCACACCACAACCTGAGAAAGTAGTTACAATGTCTGATTTTGAAGAAATTGATGGCAAACATTTGGAAGAAACCGTTCAACACCTTAAAACATCAACCTGCACCCTTGACGCACTTCCCAGATCTTTTTTCAAAAGTGTGTTAAACTGTTTAGAAGCAGATCTCCTAGATGTGGTAAATGCCTCGCTTCTCTCTGAAAGTTTCCCAAACTCCCTGAAAACTGCTGTTGTCAAACCCCTCCTGAAAAAGAGCAATCTGGATAAGACCATATTAAACAACTATAGACCGATCTTAAATCTTCCCTTCATAGGTAAGATCATTGAAAAAGTTGTCTTCAACCAGCTGAACAAATTCTTAAGCTCAAACGGATACTTTGACAATTTTCAATCTGGGTTCCACTCACATCACAGCACCGAGACAGCACTCATTAAGATAGTAAACGACATTCGCTTAAGTACTGATTCAGGCAAATTATCCGTGCTGGTCCTACTCGACCTCAGTGCTGCATTTGACACGGTCAATCACAACATACTTATAGACAGGCTGGAAAACTGGGTGGGGCTTTCTGGGATAGTCCTAAAATGGTTCAGGTCATACCTAGAAGCAAGAGGTTATTATGTGAGTATAGGTGACCATAAGTCTGAGTGGACATCCATGACATGCGGAGTCCCCCAAGGCTCAATTCTTGCGCCTCTTCTATTCAACCTGTACATGCTCCCAATGAGCCAAATAATGAGAAATAACCAAATTGCTTACCACAGCAATGCAGACGACACACAGATATACTTAGCCCTATCGCCTAACGATTACAGCCCCATTGACTCCCTGCTCAAATGCATTGATGAAATAAATAGTTGGATGTGCCAAAACTTTCTTCAGTTAAACAAAGACAAAACTGAAGTCATTGCGTTTGGAAGAACATGCTGAAGAACATGCATAATATAGAGACATCACGTCCAAAGACCCGTTCCTGTCCAAAATACACCAGAGTAACCAACCGCTCTTTTATAATGTTTACGAATATTAATGCCACGCTCAAGAATTCCGGTCCTTCGGTTAACTGGGAATAGAGATGCACATAGACCGAATTTGATTCACTTTTGCGTTCATTTACTTGACATTTTAAAACATCCTCTCACTTAAAAACAAATCAATGTCTGCAGATCAGTTAGGAGAGGTGGGGGAGTAGCTGCTCTTTTTAAAGATGTCTATCAATGTAAGCAAATATCATTTGGAAATTACACGTCTTTTGAATATCTGGGTATTGTGTTAAAAGGTGCTCCTCGCATTTGATTTATCACTATTTACAGGCCTCCAAAATACTCTTCATCCTTTGCTGAGGACTCTACAGAACTGTTATCAACAATTTCCTCAGAGTTTGACTGTTTTTCTATTGCGGGAGATTTTAACATTCACATAGATAATGCAGAAAAAAATATGGCAAAAGAAATCAAAACTGTTTTAAAAACATTTGACCTGACTCAGCATGTACATGGACCCACACACAATCGTGGACACACTCTAGATTTACTGATCAGTAAGGGTCTAAACATTTAATCTATTGTTATTAAGGATGTAGCACTATCTGATCATTTCTGTATTTTCTTTGATATATTGATCTCCCCTTTCATTGGAGTTAGATCTGTGTCTGTCAAGAAGAGATGCTTAAATGAGAACACTAGTGTACTATTTATGAAGGCCATATCTTTAACACCAAGCATATCTGCTGACTCTGTTGATTCTCTCCTTGATTCTTTTAACTCGAAGGTTAAAAGTGTAATTGATGATATTGCTCCTGTGAAAGTCAGGAAGAGTGGTAGAAAAAAAGCACCTTGGTGAAACTCAACAGCAGTGCAAAACATGAAAAGACAATGCAGAAAAGCAGAGCGCTTGTGGCGGAAGACAAAACTTGTAGTCCATTATAACATCTACAAAGACACCATCCATGCTTTCAATATGGAACTAGGCGAAGCTAGACAGACTTTCTTCTCAAATATTATAAACAGCAACTTAAACAACACCCGGACTCTTTTCGCTACTGTAGACAGACTGACAAACCCCCCAAGCCAGATTCCCAGTGAAATGCTCTCAGACAGCAAGTGCAGTGAGTTTGCATCTTTCTTCTCTGATAAAATCAATAACATTAGAAAGGTGATCAGCACATCCTTGAGTAGCGCTGGGGTCAGACAGATCACACCACAACCTGAGAAAGTAGTTACAATGTCTGATTTTGAAGAAATTGATGGCAAACATTTGGAAGAAACCGTTCAACACCTTAAAACATCAACCTGCACCCTTGACGCACTTCCCAGATCTTTTTTCAAAAGTGTGTTAAACTGTTTAGAAGCAGATCTCCTAGATGTGGTAAATGCCTCGCTTCTCTCTGAAAGTTTCCCAAACTCCCTGAAAACTGCTGTTGTCAAACCCCTCCTGAAAAAGAGCAATCTGGATAAGACCATATTAAACAACTGTAGACCGATCTTAAATCTTCCCTTCATAGGTAAGATCATTGAAAAAGTTGTCTTCAACCAGCTGAACAAATTCTTAAGCTCAAACGGATACTTTGACAATTTTCAATCTGGGTTCCACTCACATCACAGCACCGAGACAGCACTCATTAAGATAGTAAACGACATTCGCTTAAGTACTGATTCAGGCAAATTATCCGTGCTGGTCCTACTCGACCTCAGTGCTGCATTTGACACGGTCAATCACAACATACTTATAGACAGGCTGGAAAACTGGGTGGGGCTTTCTGGGATAGTCCTAAAATGGTTCAGGTCATACCTAGAAGCAAGAGGTTATTATGTGAGTATAGGTGACCATAAGTCTGAGTGGACATCCATGACATGCGGAGTCCCCCAAGGCTCAATTCTTGCGCCTCTTCTATTCAACCTGTACATGCTCCCAATGAGCCAAATAATGAGAAATAACCAAATTGCTTACCACAGCAATGCAGACGACACACAGATATACTTAGCCCTATCGCCTAATGATTACAGCCCCATTGACTCCCTGCTCAAATGCATTGATGAAATAAATAGTTGGATGTGCCAAAACTTTCTTCAGTTAAACAAAGACAAAACTGAAGTCATTGCGTTTGGAAATAAAGATGACGTTTTCAAGGTGAACGCGTACCTTCACTCTAAAGGTCAAACAACAAAAAATCAAGTCAGGAATCTCTGCGTGTCTCTAGAGTCAGACCTTAGCTTCAGTAGTCATGTAAAAGCAATAACTAAATCAGCATACTATCATCTGAAAAATATTGCAAGAATTAGATGCTTTGTTTCCAGTCAAGACTTAGAGAAACTAGTGCATGCTTTCATCACCAGCAGGGTGGATTATTGTAATGGACTCCTTACTGGCCTCCCCAAAAAGACCATAAGACAGATGCAGCTCATACAGAACGCTGCGGCAAGGATTCTGAGGATTCTGAATCTTTATCAGTAAAGTTTCCTTTTAGAAGAGTTGAACAAATATTCTTTATTGTTTCTATGGACAACTTCTCCTCTGGGGATGAAAGGAAGAATCTGTGATCATGTCAGTTGTGAAAGATCCTGACACATTCATCTTCCCCAAGAGCAGATGAGGATATCTTCCTAATGCGTGATGTTTGTGTATCTGTAATGAAAACGGGAAAAAACATGAGTCACGCATTAATAGGAACATGAAAATATTACATGTAATAAAATGAATAAGCTACATTAATCTTTTTTTGCAGAATATAAAGCTGCATTTGTTTCATCTTCCACCTTTTTATAAATGTTGTTAGAAAGTATCGTTGATAAGTTCATAAAACATTTGTTTAGACAATAACTGTGAATACTTGACAGACAAATGAAAAATAAAATGTCTCTTCTCAACAGGTAGTGGTCTAGCTTTTGTTGAAACTATGAACTTTGTATTAGCACCTATCGTATAATTGCTCTTGTTGGATAAAAGCGTCTGCTAAATGTAAATGTATAACCATTAAAATAAGTGATAGAGAACAGTGGTTACTTCACATTTCATATTTACACAGGAGGACGCACACAATTAATAAAGGCCAACTTCAACATTTTAATGCCTTTACTGACTTACCAGAACATCCGCTGAGTTTATGGGTTTACAGAAATTGTTTGCATCTTTCATATTTTTGACCCATCGCTCATTTATTTTTTGTTTTGCAACTTTTATGGCTTTTTTCATGTCTTGCTTTTATCCGCAGTGTTTACAGGTTTTGCAAGCCACAGAATTGTGGTCATAGCATGAACAACACTTTTTAAATGTGGACCCAGTGTGACAAACACAAAACACACATGAAGATACATGTAGAAGTCATTCAATGCAATGTTGTATTGATATGCTTCTGTAGACCAATACAATGTTTAGGAACATGTTCAATTCAAATCAAATCTACCTTATTTATAAAGCACTTTTCACAATGTGCATTGTTCCAAAGCAGCTTTACAGGGGAAAATAAGAAAAACACAAAAAAGGTAAAAAATAATTTAACTTGTTATATAAACACCTAGTAAATAATATCTAATGTCAGCAGTTTATTTAGCATATTTAGCATGAAGTGAATATTAATGTATTACTGTAAAGATGCGTCTTTAATCTAGATTTAAATTGGGCGAGTGTGTCTGATCCTCTAATAATATCAGGAAGGCTATTCCAGAGTTTAGGTGCTACGTATGAGAAAGCTCGACCCCCTGTGGTGGATTTAGTTATTCTAGGTATTATCAAAAGTCCTGAGTTTTGAGATCTTAGAGAGCGTGATGGGTTGTAGTGTGATAGAAGCTCTGTTATAGGGGCTAAACCCTTTAAGGCTTTATAAGTGATTAAAAGAACTTTAAAGTCAATACGATACTTAATGGGTAGCCAGTGAAGGGTTGATAACATTGGGGTTATGTGATCGTATTTTCTGGATCTGGTTAGAACTCTGGCAGCTGCGTTCTGAACTAACTGTAGTTTGTTTATTGATGATGCAGGACAAACACTAAGTAGCGCATTACAGTAGTCAAGTCTTGAGGTCATAAATGCATGAATAAGCTTCTCCGCATCAGCAACACACAGAATATTTCGTAATTTGGCAACATTTCTTAGGTGGAAAAAGGCTGTTTTTGTGACATTTGAGATGTGAATATAACGCCTAGATCTTTTACAGTATTTGTTGGAGTAACAGTACATCCTTCAACTTGCAGTTTATAATCCGAAATGTTTCTGTTTTATTAGAATTTAAAAGAAGGAAATTAGAAGTCATCCAATGTTTTATATCTTCAATGCACTCTGCCAATTTGGATAGCTGGGAGGAATCATCTGGTCTTGATGAGATATATAGCTGAGTATCATCTGCATAGCAATGGAAGCTAATTCCATGTTTTCTAATAATATTTCCGAGGGGCAGCATGTATATGGAGAACAGCAGGGGTCCCAGAACCGATCCCTGAGGTAATCCATAATTTACTTGAGTTAGATCGGATGATTCCCCATTTAAATGGACAAATTGATGTCTGTCTTATTTGTTTTTAATCTATATCAGCACTGAAGCTTTCATTATATTTAAGGTGTTGTACCTGAAGTGAATTGACTCGTTTTAAAGTTACAATGTTTGGTTCCCTTGATCAGAAGTAAAGCTACGCATACACAATATATATAGTTCAACAGTGATGAAATACAGCTACATACTCCCAACTGTACGGCTATAATACAGTTGAGTTTGAAACATTTATCCGCTGCTCGCTGATCTTCTACAAATGTATCTCATGAAACCACAAAACCCATCAAAGTCAAATATTGCTTCATATAAAGCTTTGATGGTTCATCACTTCTGGTACGTGAACATATTCACAATCATGAAATCACAGCACATTTGGTACATTACATTGTAAATCGTGAAAGCTTCAATCCACATTATAGTATGAAGGAGAACAGCCAGTGAATATTTATAATTCTAGTTCAATTATATTTTTATTTTCTGCTTATTATCAATGATGATTATATTCTGTATATACTTTCTTTTTTAAGGGTATTAATCAGTCTCAAAACCCAACTGACCCAAGGCCAATCATCAGGGGCTGTAAATATATCTCTTAATAGCCCTGATTCACAGCTTCAGATCGCCCCCATTCACTATATATCTGCAAATATATCATCTTAAAACTTTAATAGCCCTGATTCACAGCTTCAGATCGCCCCCATTCACTATATATCTGCACATATATCATCTTAATACTTTAATAGCCCTGATTCACAGCTTCAGATTGCCCCCATTCACTATATATCTGCAAATATATCATCTTAAAACTTTAATAGCCCTCATTCACTATATATCTGCAAATATATCATCTTAATACTTTAATAGCCCTGATTCACAGCTTCAGATCGCCCCCATTCACTATATATCTGCAAATATATCATCTTAATACTTTAATAGCTCTGATTCACAGCTTCAGATTGCCCCCATTCACTATATATCTGCAAATATATCATCTTAAAACTTTAATAGCCCTGATTCACAGCTTCAGATTGCCCCCATTCACTATATATCTGCAAACATATCATCTTAATACTTTAATAGCCCTGATTCACAGCTTCAGATTGCCCCCATTCACTATATATCTGCAAACATATCATCTTAATACTTTAATAGCCCTGATTCACAACTTTGGATTGACTCATCACGGCTGTAAATATGTCTGCATGCATCTATTGTTCTGCTTAATAGCTGCTTAATGCCCCACACCTGCGACTCAAACTCTTGCTTTAAACACAACACTAGTGTATTCCCATAAAGTTGATTTCATTTTATATTAAGGTTTTGTGTTTATTGTTCAATGTGCTGTCATGTCCAGGATTTCATTCAGTTTTGCTGTTTGTTCATTAACCACATTTGGGTATCTGATATAACACAAACATGAATCTTTCTTTAATAGACAGTTTTGTGCTATCTTATTGCATTTGTTTATTGTTATTCATTTTTATCTTATGTGTTTTCATTAGGTCCACAGTCTGGTGAAACTGAGTCTCTCATGCCCTCACTTTATTTATAATACATTGGTCATTTTATTTTGGTTAGATTTAACTTATTTTAAAAACATGTTTGAAACTGAAATGACTGATTAAACCCGGCCCATTTCAGACCCTCCCTCTCAGGTAGGTGGGCGGGGCTTTCATGTATTTTTTTTCCATAAATGAGGAGACCTCACAAGGTCATTTACTCACTTTCTTCCAGAGCATCCTGTGAAGAGTCCTTCTGCTGAAGATTTTGGAGTTACATTTTGGAGAACCTACTGAACTTGAATCAAGAATGAGGAGACTGAGTCCTCTGAGGTCGGCAGTGAGAGCAGCGGCGAGACATTTCAGATGTGAGAATAAAGCTCTTTGTTTTGGACATTATTACACTCACGTACAGGCACTTTTATAACATGCTTTGTTCTTCACATTTCAGTGAGTCCACCATGCAGTGGAAGAGTCAGGCGAGGAAACTGATGGCAGATAAGGGACTGTATCAGAAACACTCCCTGGACCATCCGCTGCTGAAAGACTTCGCCACTTACCTGGAGAAAGACCTCCAGAATGAAAATTTCAAGCAGGAGGTGAGAATATAATTAGAAAGTGTTTCCTTTACCACACGGAAAATATTTTTTTTCGTGTTAAATGTAAAATGATTTTCTTTTTTTTCAGGTAGAAAATGTGGCTAGATTTCTCCACTTCATGGACCCCAAACAGCCGTCCCTGTTGTTTGTCAGGAACAGGGAGAAATCAAAACTTTATCTGCGTGAGCTCACTGAGGCCAAGTTGACCAAGCAGACTCAGCTCAACTACCTGAAGAGCCTGAAAAGGTTAGTATGATTTCGATACTTTGTATGATTTTGACACTTCAATGGTCTTAAATGCATGTCATGACTTAAACGCTTGTCATTCTTGCTACAGATTTCTCCATCACCACACGGTCAACACAGACCTAATTCACAGCGACGAACTGCTGCACAGAGACTGCAAACATTTCATAGAGTACATCGGGACTCTGCAGAAAAGCTGTGCAAAGTTTGTCAGAAAGGAAATCGACCAGAAGCGGTAAGTTTAATCGCTTGATCCGATCACATAACAGATATGTACGAGCAAGTTATTTAATTCCACTTTATCTTTTTTTAAAGGCTTGATTTCCTGATGCAGCCAGGGCAGCTTACACCAAGGGACTGCTGGTCGGTGCTGGAGAAGGCCAAGAGCGATTTCCTTGCCGTCATTGGCAAGGTGTTACCGGAGAGAGCGTTTGACGAAACTCTGGCTATGTCAGAGTGCACACTGGTTCTCTATTACTTGGAGGCAGTTGTCATACTCAAAAATCTCCAGCGGCCGGGAGTTGTCGAGCACATGACGGTGCGTATTATTGCGGTGTCTGCATTGTGTACCGGTCACTTTTTTTCCCTTTTTTTTAACCGGTGTTGTATTCTTGTTTGGTGTAGGTGGATGAGTGGAAGAGCAGAGTGGCTATTCCCAATAAGGACGGGGCTGTTATTGGGGTAAAGGAGCACAAATCGTCAGCTCGACAAGTGGCAACATTTGTTCTGTCGACCGAGGAGGAGAGCGTAAGTTCATCAGATGCATGTACATTGTTTTTATCTACCAGAACAAACAGAACTTGATCTTCATTCATGTTTGTCCTCTGCCAACAGTGGTTTGGTGCTTACTATGACGAGATCAGGCCAGAACTCCTCAGCGGCAAATCACGGAAGAGGACATGGGATGAGGCGGAAGGACTACAGCGCTTCTTCATTTCCAGCACTGGGAGGCCGATCTACAACGTCTCCAACGACATCAATCGGCTTCACGAGAAGTAAGCTCACCATCGTGACCACTCTGATATGTATTTTCTTTGTCTCAGGTCTTGTAATAAAATGTGTTTACATATTTCTATTTAGATATGGATTGAAGCCGGTCAACAGTCAGACGGCGAGGAAGGTGTTTGTGACTGCCGCCAAATCTCTGGATGACTCCCAAAGGGTAGATTACCTGACGCTTGTCTGCTGTAGCAGTGAAATGTATTACCGCGTGAAGACACTGAAGAATTTAGTATCTGCTCGCAAACTGCTGGACCAGCTGGCTGGTGGTCAATCTGGGTAAGCATGGCTGCATCATCTCAACACCACTGTAAAAACTGCATTTTGTTATCATTATTCTAATAATATTATATTGTTTTTTTAGATCTGAGCCAGAAGCACAATCCGAGCCTGAATCACAGGCTAAAAGAGCTCCATTTACCCTTTCTTCCGGCAGTGAGGCTGCGATCACGCATGCCCCAGGGGAGAAGATCGACGTGAAGAAAGCGTACAACATGCTGCTCCTCGCACACCCGGTGACGTTGGATGGGGAAGTGCCTGACAAAGATGTGCGCTCCGTGGTGTCTCTGACATTCCAGAGGCAGCTCTATGAGCGCTGGATTAAAGCACAGATGAGACTGCGAGTGCAATCTGTCATCTGTAAGTATTTTGTTTTGATTTTGGGAAAGGTCTTGCACAGCTGTGTATGATACTCAAGGTTGTTAAGTACACTGCAAGTAACAAAATTGTGCTTTTTGTTTTTTTGCAGCACACTTTGGCCGGCGACTTCCCAAAGAGAGACATGTAATTGGTTGGATTACGAGCCAGGGCTGGAAAAGCAACTCTCCTTCCTTCGGCCGCATCGCCAATGACTGGAAGGCGCCTGGACCCGTCCGTGCTGTGATGAACTGCACGCACATCCAGAAACTCACCAACTCACAGAAGTGGAAAGGCCTGGAACGGATTGATCAGGATGTTGTCCCGAAACGTTCTTTCCAGGTCGGAGAGGTCATATGTGACTTCCACGGACGTGTAGTAACGGCGAGGAAGGGCCAGAAAATCCTAACTGGCAAGGGTGAATCTGGAGGCTTGTTCTTCTACACAAACAGGAAGGGCGAGCCGATGTGCATAGACTCCAGCCGCTGCGAATGCCACCCCGACAGGCAGCCGTTCTGTCACCTCATTCGACACTCCGGGAAGCACGCTAACAGACGTCCCAGGCTGTTTACAGTTCAGGAGGATGGGAAGGACAAGGACGTGATCTTGTTTCTGGCAATCAGAAAGATTCCGTCCAAAGAAGCACTATGCTTTGATTATGGAGACAAGAAGAAGTCCTACAGGGGAGAGGGTCTAGATCTCAACTGGCAATAGACCCCGACTTCTGGACACCAAACTTGCAACTTTGAACGAGCTGGCTTTCAAACCATTGACATTTTGTCCAGCAAACCTTGTTTCTCACTACTGGAACACCACACTTGCAACTGTGAATGAGCTGGCTTTCAAACCATTGACATTTTGTCCAGCAAACTTTGTTTCTCCTGTCCTGCACCAAAGAGAATTGGATGAATTTCTCATGATGAAATGTCATGTTTGTTATTGTTTTTTTGTAAATGTATGTTATGTTGCAGTGAGATGATCCATGAAAAACCAACCAGGACAAAGCAGATAAGTACATTTTTTTCTTCTCTAGTCTTCTTTGTAAACATATGCTCAGACCGTCTTTTAATCTCTTGCAGTGCCAAGGTCTGGTCTCTTCATCTTATCTTCTTTGTCCTGGAGAAATAAGTACATTCCTCGTTTTTTTTCTTGTCTATTCTTAATACATATATGCTCACACCGTCTTTTAATCTCTTGCAGTGAGAAGAATCCCCAGACCCTTCCAGACATCTGTAAAAGAACATACACAATAATCTTTCTTTCCGGCTGATGAGATCGGTGGTTTCCTGTTTATTATTGAAATTTTAAGCTCACTTCACTGTAAAAGCTGTCTATCATTCTCATTTCTGACAAATAAAAAGAGATTTCAGTTAAACTGTTTGTTGTCTACAATTCTTATTTTTGACAAGAGTTTATCTTGTAAACATTTGCTGGTGTTTCAGTAAAGTTGATCTGTATTTCATCACATTTAAAAAGCACAAAACAGAGAACCTAAATAATAATTATTGGTATTATAAATACCTTTACAATTCAACTGATGCACACTGTTTCTTAGATTATTCGGTAGCTTCAGGAGAGCAACCATAGAGAGCCACAAGAAAACAAGCAAACCAATGCAATGGTAAAATCAATTTGTTTTATTCAATTAAAAACTGTTAATCCTCATCATCGTCCTCATCATCGGCGAAATTGAGAGACAAAAAATAACCAGGCAATGCTTAAACCATAGGGTTACAGATAATGTGTAATATTTCCATTACATGCCTCCTCTATGTCCCGATGAGGTGGTGATGGCTGAGGTGGAGGGGGAAGAGGAAGAGGAGGGTTTGGGTCTGGTGGCTCTTCCTCATCATCTGACGATGTGTGCTCGCTGTCCTGAAACATAAGACAAAACCACATCTGTTTTTAACTGCTGTAAATCCATTGTTAGGGTTCTAAGGGCTTTGGAAGAACATGCAGACTAATCTTACTGTCCGGCTGATGAGATCTGTGGGTGCCTGGAAAAATAAAATACAATAGAGACTTGAAGTGTACATTTACAATTGGACATCTGCATGTTTATAATTGAAAATTTAAGCTCACTTCACTGTAAAAGCTGTCTATGCCGCTGTCTGTCATTCTCATTTCTGACAAATACAAAGAGATTTTAGTTAAACTGGTTTTTGTCTACAATTCTTATTTTTGCCAAGAGTTCATCTTGTACACATTTGCTGGTGTTTCAGTAAATTTGATCTGTATTTCACCATATTAAATAAAAAGCACAAAACCTTAATGTGTGTGGATAACTATAATGTGTATTGCAGCAGCAGCTTTCACGCTTTACAATGCGCTGGACCAAATATGATGCGATTCACGATTGTGAGAATGTTTTACCAGAAGTGATGAACCATGAAAGCTTAATTTAAAGCAATATTTGACTTTGATGGGTTGTGTGGTTTCATGAGATACATTTGTAGACGCTCAGCGAGCACAAAATAAATCTTTCAAAAACATTAAAAGCTACATACAAACCAATTGTACTATTATAGCAATACAATCAGAGTTTGTATGTAGCTGTATGTCATCACAGCTGTTGGACTTTATATATTACGTATGTGCAGCTTTACTTCTGATCAAGGGTAAACAAACATTGTAACTTTAAAACGAGTCAATTCACTTCATGTACAACACCTTAAATATAATGAAAGCTTTAGTGCTGATATAGATTAAAACAAATAAGATATACGTTAATGAAAAACGACAATACAATACGAGTGCACAAAACAGTCTATTGAAGAAAGATTCATAGTTCATGTTTTGTTCCTCAGTGCCATTTTGCTTTTGTATTCAAATCAAACTAATGATTCTTACCTTGAAGTTGTGTTGCAGGTTATTTGTTATTTGTCATTTCCCGAAACTCTAATTCCCAGAATGCCTTGTATCGTAAACAAACATGGCGGCACCCGTGCATGAATGAGTTTGAACAGTTCAACAAAGTTATTCTTTATTGGAACCCACAGGTTTGCAGTAAAAACAATGCTGCAGTGTTGTACAATCGCGAGAGGTCAGATTCATTTAGATGTCCGTCTGCTGGTGTCCACTGTGAGTGTTTTAGCAGCGGTGTCATGATGAAAGTTCATGTTTGTTATTGTGTTGTGTAAATGTATGTGTTTATATTTATACATGATATCTTTCAGTGAGAAGGTCCGGGAGAACAGCCCAGGGCAAAGCAGATGTGTACTTGTGACTCACATCTTTTTAAACCAAAAACCCACCCCAGCAGAACATAAATGACTTAAACTTGAAGGAAATAAACTAAAGGGGTTTCATACGTTGTTTTGTTGTGGTGTCATGTACTGGATTGCATATGGTTGTCCTGTTTGTTACAGATGAATAACAAATACAGCCATGGCATTTAAAAAACATCTTGACCAAATAACTGTTAAGTGTCAAAAAAAGATTCACAGCTTCAGATTGCCCCGATTCACTATATTTCTGCAAATATATCATCTTAATACTTTAATAGCCCTGATTCACAGCTTCAGATTGCCCCCATTCACTATATATCTGCAAATATATATCTTAACCTTAATAGCCCTGATTCACAGCTTCAGATTGCCCCCATTCACTATATATCTGCAAATATATCATCTTAATACTTTAATAACCCTGATTCACAGCTTCAGATTGCCCCCATTCACTATATATCTGCAAACATATCATCTTAATACTTTAATAGCCCTGATTCACAGCTTCAGATTGCCCCCATTCACTATATATCTGCAAATATATCATCTTAATACTTTAATAACCCTGATTCACAGCTTCAGATTGCCCCCATTCACTATATATCTGCAAACATATCATCTTAATACTTTAATAGCCCTGATTCACAGCTTCAGATTGCCCCCATTCACTATATATCTGCAAATATATCATCTTAATACTTTAATAGCCCTGATTCACAGCTTCAGATTGCCCCCATTCACTATATTTCTGCAAATATATCATCTTAATACTTTAATAGCCCTGATTCACAGCTTCAGATTGCCCCCATTCACTATATATCTGCAAATATATCATCTTAATACTTTAATAGCCCTGATTCACAGCTTCAGATTGCCCCCATTCACTATATATCTGCAAATATATCATCTTAATACTTTAATAGCCCTGATTCACAGCTTCAGATTGCCCCCATTCACTATATATCTGCAAATATATCATCTTAATACTTTAATAGCCCTGATTCACAGCTTCAGATTGCCCCCATTCACTATATATCTGCAAATATATCATCTTAATACTTTAATAGCCCTGATTCACAGCTTCAGATTGCCCCCATTCACTATATATCTGCAAATATATCATCTTAATACTTTAATAGCCCTGATTCACAGCTTCAGATTGCCCCCATTCACTATATATCTGCACATATATCATCTTAATACTTTAATAGCCCTGATTCACAGCTTCAGATTGCCCTCATTCACTATATATCTGCAAATATATCATCTTAATACTTTAATATCCCTGATTCACAGCTTCAGATTGCCCCCATTCACTATATATCTGCAAATATATCATCTTAATACTTTAATAGCCCTGATTCACAGCTTCAGATTGCCCCCATTCACTATATATCTGCAGATATATCATCTTAATACTTTAATAGCCCTGATTCACAGCTTCAGATTGCCCCCATTCACTATATATCTGCACATATATCATCTTAATACTTTAATAGCCCTGATTCACAGCTTCAGATTGCCCCCATTCACTATATATCTGCAAATATATCATCTTAATACTTTAATAGCCCTGATTCACAGCTTCAGATTGCCCCCATTCACTATATATCTGCAAATATATCATCTTAATACTTTAATAGCCCTGATTCACAGCTTCAGATTGCCCCCATTCACTATATATCTGCAAATATATCATCTTAATACTTTAATAGCCCTGATTCACAGCTTCAGATCGCCCCCATTCACTATATATCTGCAAATATATCATCTTAATACTTTAATAGCCCTGATTCACAGCTTCAGATTGCCCCCATTCACTATATATCTGCAAATATATCATCTTAATACTTTAATAGCCCTGATTCACAGCTTCAGATTGCCCCCATTCACTATATATCTGCACATATATCATCTTAATACTTTAATAGCCCTGATTCACAGCTTCAGATTGCCCCCATTCACTATATATCTGCAAATATATCATCTTAAAACTTTAATAGCCCTGATTCACAACTTTGTAATGACTCTCAGCAGAGGCTGTGCATGCATCTATTGTTCTGCTTAATAGCCTAACCCTGCTTAATGACCCACTCCTGCGACTCAAACTCTTGCAAACTCTCAACACTAGTGAGTTTCACATAAAGTTGATTTCATTTATATTAAGGTTTTCAGATTTCATACAGTTTTGCTGTTTGTTCATTAACCACAATCTTATTGCATTTGCGCTTAAGAAAAAACATGCAGTCAGATGATGCACGAATAACCGACCAGGACAAAGCAGATAAGTACAGTTCTTGGTTTTTTATTCTTCTCTAGACAATCTTATTGCATTTGTTTGTTGTTATTCATGCATATCTTATTTGTTTTACTTTATTTATAATACATTTTGGTTAGATTTAACTTATTTTAAAAACATGTTTGAAACTGAAATGACTGATTAAACCCGGCCCATTTCAGACCCTCCCTCTCAGGTAGGTGGGCGGGGCTTTCATGTATTATTTTTCCATAAATGAGGAGACCTCACAAGGTCATTTACTCACTTTCTTCCAGAGCATCCTGTGAAGAGTCCTTCTGCTGAACATTTTGGAGAACCTACTGAACTTTAATCAAGCATGGCTTCTCAAAGGTAAGTTGACTAGATTTGTATAGCATTTTTGACTTGTTTTCTAGCAAAACTAAATAATAGCTTAAGAGTTGAAAAGGGTTTAAATTGTGAGAAAGAAACCAGCTTAGTTGTTTTCTGTCAAGATAAATATTTGCAAATCTTTAATGTTCATTTATCTTTGAACAAACTACTGCCAGTCAACATTAATGTCCACAGAAATGTTTTACAGCATAGGTTTGATGCATTTATTTAAGAGACATTAGTCAGTCATGAAATTAAGTGCTGTTGTTGTTTTTTGTCTTCCTTGAAGTATTTTGCAATGCCACAGATGAGCTGTACCCAATGTTGTTGTGGTGCTGGTGCCAGTGGCTAAGCTTATCTCTTCCTTTGTCTTTTCAAGACACATGCATTCACACTGCGCATATACAGAAATGTCTGCTTATCGCCAACACATGACAGCATGCATCCTCAACATGTGTGCAGTAATATTATAAATGCACAGAACACAGAAGGGGATAGAAAACACAGTTGACATCGTCCTATCAAAAGGTGTAACAGCACATTTGAACACGGACTGTCCTGGGGGTTACTCAAACATGGAGTGGAGCAACTGTGACATTCAGTGCATGTTACACATCAAAGTGTTAACATTTGGGCATGAATCCAGCATGTATTATTTTTTAAATGAATATGTTTAGTCTTTGCTTCTGGGGGGGGTCCCTGGAACAACATATTTTGAGGTTGGAGTCTGCAGCCAAATACATTTCAGTTTCAAAGGTTTGACCACCACTGACATAACCTGGTCTCAAGTGCTAATGGTTTTAAAGAGATAGCTCAAACGAATTTTGTGTCAAGAAACCATTCTAAGAAAAAGTTTTTGCTCCATTTCCCAACTAGAATCATGTTATGTTTGTTTTGTTTGATTGACTTGGGACACTATGTAAAGCAAAAAGCATGTTACCTGCCATTTTAAAAAAATATGACACATTTATTCCAACAATAGTCTTCAACAGGGAGCTACAAAATCTACGAACAAATCCATATTCAGGGGGATCATAAGCCAATAACAGCTGATCTAAAAGCTCACAGCATGTGGCGAAACATTTTGAGCTTGTACATCTCGGTGTAGATTGACAAAAAGCAGGTCGGGTGCAGAAAGGCACGGCAAAGTCACATTTACAAAGTATTTCCAAACAATGAGTGCTTACCTTTGCATGAATTCGAGAGTAAAAGCCATCTCCGGTGGGTATTGGATGTTGCAGACATAAAACATGGAGAAGACGTAGCTCAAGGCCACAATGGGAGAGGTGATGTGGTCATTGACAAGTAACCCATCAAGAGCAATCTTGAATTGCTGGTCACCTTAAACACATATAAAAAAAAAAGATAAAGAAAAAAAACAACAATTCTGAGCACCATGTACAAAAACAAATAATCCTATATTTTAAGGCAAGCAAAACATTTCTTTAATAAATACGACAAAACAACAGCTTATAAAACAGCTCGCTGAGATACAAAAAATATTTAACTACTAGGATGCATGGGGTCACTGGGAGTTCGAATTCAGGATCTGCAGAGATCTGTTTTGAGTATCAGACATGACAAATGAATCAATGTTTCCAGTGCACACAAACCTGCTGTTAAATTGACTATCTGCTAGTGTCTTCATCAGACAGAGGTAGCCATTAAGCACAGACATTAATGTAAATAGTTTATAGAGAGAGAGTTTATAGAGAATATCAGCAGCACAATTAGGGGAATCTATACTTCATACTATGATTGGTTACTTGGTTCACCACTGGATGCAAATAATTATATTGCACACAGTTTAAAATTTACAACATCTACCTCTTTTTTGTCGAAGAGTTTATAAAAGTCTTCCTTGAAGTATTTTGCAATGCCACAGATGAGCTGTATTGGACCTTCGCCCGTCTTCATCCCTTTGTAGTCAAGGAAGTCATTGATCCCCTTTTCTTTTTTGGAAAGTTCCTGTTCAAGGTGTTATATTTGTACAGGTACATAAGACGAACACTCATTTTCGTTTGGCCTCCAAAAAATGCAGCTATGGAGAGAATTTTGAAAACATTTACATTTACATTTGAAAAAAACAAAATTCGAATTATTTCATTTTCATTTGCAACCTGTTTTGTTTTGATCTCAAATGTTCTGCTTTTTTGATTGCCACTTCCTGATTTTTGGTCTCAAATCTATTCTATTTGATTGTTCATCAAATTTATTCTATTTGATTGGTTGCCTGTTTATCTTTTTTGGTCTCAACTCTCTTTTTGGTTGCAAATCTTTTTTTGATTGATTAATAAAGACAAAATTCTCTCCATACGGAGCAGCACAACACAATCATATTAATAACAGTAACAACACACCTGTGCCAGCTTGTTTTGTACAGAGAAGCCAAGAAGTTTAGATGCATGATCAAACAGGTGAGGAACTTCAAACAGGAACGGCCACTCGTCCTTTACAACGCCAATAGGGGTATCAGCATCGTTGAGGATTTCACGCTGAATGGGATATGTTTCAGTCATCAGAACAGATGACTCCTAAATATATGAGGCAGTTGAAATAATAAAACAGGGTATCAATTTCAATAGACTATGGGCGTAGTGATGTCAGACGATCTACAATTTCACAATGTGTCCTACAATTTCACATGTCCTTACAACACAAGAAAATAATGGATGATTGCAGACCCACCTGAAGATCCCGGGTTTGAAAGGCACGTTTCAAGTCATCTCGTTTAGACAGCAGGTCTTTTCTACACACAATCCCCTCAATGATTGGATCCCACGCCACACATCCATACAGATCTGAATTCCTGGGCCTTTTCTTTGTTGAATTTTCACCCCCTGCTCGCCTCCTCAGTGAGCTTTGTGGCCTCTTCATATTTTCAATTCTGTGTTCCAGCTGACGAAAGACAGTTTCAGAACCATCTTTTGCAAAAGGTTTGTTTCCAAACGGCTCTGTCAGCTTGAAGGAGGCAGGATATTGTCCTACAATCATACTGGCGAGTTCCCTCAGCTTTTGTCTACCAGGTCTTCCTGGGTGTTTGTGGAGGTAATCTTCAGCGACGATCCGAACCATCTCTCGTCTGTCTTTCCCCATTGTGTACTTCTTTTCACGCAAATCATCCATGACTTTTGAGGGAAATTTGTGCCATGGAACAGAATATGTGTCTTTGGGATGGGGAGTATTGGACTTTTTGAACTCGAGTCCTGCGTGTTCAAAAATTTGAAGCAAAGTCAAAGAGATCGTTTTTCCCAATAAGTTTAAGTAGAATTTATTATCAGATGTAAAAGCTTCTTCCAGCTGGGGTTGTTTTCTCAACATACATATGAGACAAAACAACTGAATCCACACTTCCAGGTTACAAGTATTTATAAAGTATGTGACGTCGATTCTCTCTTCGGGCTCCTCCCCTTCATCGGGCGGGCGTTCAATCCTCCGGAACCAATCACCTCGGGACATGTAAATCTGACTCCATTCTCCCCCAACCATTGGCCCCTGAAAAACATTTTGAAAATAGCCGGTCCTGCCGAGAGATGCGATTGACGCACACACACATACACTCACACACCTGTTATCTGAGACCCTGCTGCTGCATTCCTCAGAGCTCGTGTTACACACTTCTGCCAACTAGTTTTAAGACGAAAAACCCAGCAAAGCATGGACATATATTTGACAGTAAACATGAATTTATAATACACAAAACATCATAATCCCAATATTACACAATGCTTGTAAGTACTGATGACCACTTATGAAGCATGGTAATGTGTTGTGGATACATAACATGATAGTTACATTCATGTGTTTCAGCCTCTGGAGATGAAGCCATGTCTGTTCAAGTGGAGTATGCAGACAATTCTCTGGGCTGCGAAATATCCACTGCTTGTGAGTATTTAAATCTCCACTAGCAACAACCATCCCATTGCAGAAACTTAAAGCAAATCTTACCTTTCTGGCACATCACAAATCACTTAGAACTTCATATCCATCCAAAGAACCTCCCTCTTCTCTCTGGTAATTATTAATTAAGTGTAAACAACATTAAAGTACTTACAGGCTGATGCATATGTTTCAGACTCTGTAAATGAAACATCGGATGGCCTCGATGAAGCTATAGGATCTCGGTGTAGGGAAATGTCGAGTGAGTATTGACTTTATCCACAATTGCTCCAATAATTTCAAAAGTCTATATGGGCAAAGTGCTATGATTTATTTACACACTAGAAAGTAGTTACATGCTCCATTATATGTTTAAGACTTGTCTGGCCTGGTGGAGCATGCCAATGGGGGAAGGAAATTGGTGACAGTATTCATCACAATTAATGCTTGCCGTTTTTGATACATTTCAATAATTTTTCATATTTTAAGATTCCTTGTCTTTTTCAGGCTCTCAAGATGCAAGCACAGCACCTCGGCACAGAAAGCTGTTGACACCCAGTGAGTATTCATCCATAAAATATTTTGTTAGGCCTTGTGAAATGTAGGAACATTATTTGTGTTTTCAGGATCTGGCCATGTAGCAAGAGGTTGTGCCAGGGATGGCTATCGCTCAAGGTAAAGAAAAAGGATAAGGTACAGCATCAGTAGTGGCTTGCTTCTACTGGTGTCTTTTTTGTTGTTGGCCAACCAGTAGGGGTAGACTGTTTCAGTATTGTGACATGGTATTGTATTATTTCATTTATAAAATGGTCAAGTGATTACAATGAATTTAAATGGTACTAGGTCCAGTGGTGGATCCAGCATCAGGTCCAGACACAGTGTCTCCAAACACAGGTCCAGATCCAAGTCCTGGTGCAGTGATGCTTCAAAGCACACAGTCAGATCCCCACATGGTGGGTCGAGGCACAGTGATGTTTCAAGGCACACCGTCACATCCAGACATGATGGGTCACGGCACAGTGATCGTTCGAGGCACACCACCAAGTCCAGAAATGACGAGTCACGGCACAGTGATAGTTCGAGGCACATCTCCAAGTCCAGACAAGGCCTGTCACGACACAGGTCCAGACATGAAAGGTCACGTCATAGTGACACCTCCAGATGTGATGACAGATCCTATAGTAATGCCTCCAGGCCCCCCGCTAGATCCCGTAGTGATGCCACCAGGTCAAGACATGATGAAAGATCACGACACAGTGATCTCACCAGCCCCTCCTATGACAGGCCAAGGCATGGTGAGTTATCTACAGACCACAATTGTACTTTAAAGTACTTTGCAATTCAGTAAGTAGTAAAGATGCACCCCTAATCGTTACAATATAACAGCTTTATAATTTATGTTTTAATGTGGCCCAAATCTGTTGAATGTTTTTTCATTTGATAATTTCTAAAACTTTCTGTGGTGCAGATGCAGTAACCGAGAATGGAAGATGGACATTCCCATTGCCTTGGGATGGTAAGTATTGATCTGTTTGCAGTGTGAGGCAATAGGACATGGAGCAATAGAGCAAGATACTTTTAATAGTACCACCTTCCCTTTTTCTCTACTATTTTCTCAGTCCACACAAAATTCTTTTTAATTATAGCAGTGGCTGTTGTGGAAAAATTGATCTTGTAGTTACAAAAAATTGCTCAAACAAAGAAGGTCCAGGTGTCAAAAAGTAAACTTTATTTGTTCGAATCAAACAAAGTGAGATCTTCCCAAAGCATCTGAAAATACAGTGTCTTCAAGCTCATAGTTATAGTAAAACTTGTGCAGGGGGTTCGTCTGTTACACCAATCAGGTACATTCCCGTTATCTCTTATTTTTGATGACCAATAACTCTGTTTCTGCCACCAATAAGTCCCAGACAACAGGACACGTTTTTAATTGTGGAATCTTGGTTGGCACATAGACAAATAATAATGTGCCCATATTTGAACACTTTTCCGGTTCTTTTCCGGCAAAACGACTTGGTGAACTCATAATGCATCTCTGACCCTATGCAATAACTCATGAGTTGTCCTTTAGCATACGATAGGGTTTTATTAAAACTGTCCTTATGTTTTGATATAGTAATGTTTTTTAGCGCATCAATGAGGCCATAAGTTAAATTTAATTAAATTTGTCTTCAAGAATGTGTCAGGGGTACGTGCAGACGCTCTATGTAAAAAGTGTTTTCTGCATGTCATTCTCTAAACTTTATTTGAACCTTAGGCCTTACAGACATCACTGGACTTTATATTGCTGTAAAACGTTGAAAAGTACTCTTTAAACATGCTATATAAGTATTTTTATGTAAGTAATCATTAAACTGGTATACTGATTGTAACATTAAGTCATTAAATCATCTTAATCATTTGCTCACAATCATCTTGACCTAAATGTGGTTAAATATGGTTTCTGATTATATCACTGATATACTAATAGTCTCTAATATCTAATAACTAATAGTCTATGCTATTGTTCCTATGAATACTTCTTAATGCTTCATGACTGATAAAAATCTAGTGTGATTAATATTCAAATGCATGCATAAATGAGATATATCATTGTGGTTAAATATATGTGTTATATTGTACGTTATATGTTAAAGAAAATACTCAATAGCAGCCCAAAGCAGATTGCTTATTTGAATGTATCTGAAAAGTGAATGTGCTTCACTGTGCTGATCTGAATTTGAAGAGTTCAGATGCAAAAGCCTCTAAGTGCCATCTGAAATTTTTTGGCAAATTCAATCTCTTAAACATGTTGACTTGTAACATTTGTGGCTTTAACGCCCGGTCTTTGACTGATTACTTGAAACACTGCCGAACACACAGAAATAATAATAATGTATTTTTTTTATGTGGCCATAGGGATTGCAGAAGGAAGCTTTACACATACAGTAGCCTTGCTGTGCATATGTCACGAGCACATGTAGACAGTAGGAGCACACAAACATGGAACCGCAATGTGTCTGTACAGTTAAAGTGCTCGTTTAATTTTTGCAGCAGTGAGTATGCTGATCTTAAAAAGTTAAAGTGTCATTTGAGTGGTCACATAGATGAGGGTTTGACTGTAACATGTCCCTTTGATGGATGTTCTAAGACATTCAATGTAAAGTCATCCTTTTTAACGCATATTTCCAGATACCATAAAGGGTGGGATGTTACCAAGATAGCCCCAGTTCATATATGTGAACTAACAGAGAGGTCTTTCCAAGGTGAAGGATCACATGTAGAACCTGTAGAACTTGAAGAACCTGAAAGTTTTAACATTGATGCAGAACAAAGTGATAATTTCTGCAGTGATCAAGTGAAAGACAACTTCACAGAGAGTCTTGCTCAGTTTTACTTGGGTTTACAGGCAAAATATTTGGTCCCAGCCTCCACAATAACAGATTTAGCAAATGAAATGAGAACTATAAGTGATATTCAACAGGAATATACTGTGGATGCACTAGCCCGTGAACTGGGGCAGTATGGTGTTCCAAAGGAGACTGTAACATCTCTTGGGAATAGTGTATACGAGCAGAGCCCTATGCACAAGGCATTACATGAAAAGGGTCATTTAACTACGCAACACAAGAGGCTGAAATATTACAAGTCACACTATGACTATGTTGAACCTGTTGAAGTCTTTCTTGGACGCAATCGCAGTGGCCAGAAGAGGCACTATCATTACATCCCAATACTGGAAACCCTCAAAGTAATTCTGAAACAGCAAGGTTTAGATCAGCACAGTCCTAGTTCAAATTCTGAAGATGATGTACTCTGTGATGTAACTGATGGGTGGGCCATCAAATGCCATGTTTTCCTCAGACCCAGACAGTTTAAAGGTAATGCTCTTTCAGGATGCTTTTGAGGTGGCTAATCCACTCGGATCTGCCAAGACAAAGCATAAAGTATTGGCTGTCTACTTCACACTTGGAAATTTTCATCCACACCAACGATCAACTGTTGATCAGATACAGTTGGCATTACTCTGTGTAGAGAAAGATTGCAAATACTTTGGAATGGATAATATTTTCAATAAGCTAGTGTCAGACTTGTGTGAGCTGGAGGAAAGGGGCATATCTTTCAATGGAAAGATATATAAAGGCACTGTTGCGTGCATAATGGGAGATAATCTGGGCTCCCACATGATTGGTGGCTTTATAGAAAACTTCAGCACAGCTCAATATATTCGGCAGATACTGTTTGGCAACAAAAAGTGAATTTCAGTCGAACGCTCTCACAGTTTTCCCTCATAGAAATCCAGCTGATCATAATGAGACTGTGCAGTTTCTGGAAAGTAACGATGAAGTACACACTCATCATGGTGTGAAATGTTACCAAGAAGGCTTACCAGCTTGTTTAGCTCATGATCTGTTTGAGGGGGTAGTAGATTATGATTTGGCATTGTTTTTGCAGTTCTTAATCAGAACACAAAAGTGGTTCAGTTATGAGGTTCTTAATGAAAGAATCAAATCATTTCCTGGTGAAAGCAGCGACAAGCTAAACACTATTCTCACTACAGGAGCAAGGCTTGGAAGGCATGCAGCCCAAAACAGGTGGCTTTTGAGATTCTTGCCTGTGTTGGTGCATGACGCAATTGAAGATGCTGATAATGAAGTATGGGGACTGGTACTATTTCTGAGGGAGCTTGTTGAATTTGTCTGTGCACCTCGGCTCTCAGAGTCGCAGATTGCTTTCATGAAGGGACTGATTGAACTGTATGTGGAATTGAGGCAAGAGTTATTTCCAAGAGTTCAACTTAGACCGAAACACCACTATCTGCTTCACTATGCACACCTGACTTTACAATTTGGCCCACTCATATATACTTGGACAATGTTCTTATTTCAAAAAGGTGCATTAGGGCAAGTAAGAACTTCATAAATGTAACCAAGTCTTTGGCTGAACGGCACCAGTTGCTTCAGGCTTATCAGTCGTGTGGTACCTTGTTTAGTCCCCAGGTTCATGTCTCAGACTCAACACGGTTCTATCCAGAGCTCTATGACCAGAACATAAAGACAGTGGTTGAAGAATTTGATTTGAACTCAAGTAACTCAGTTGTCACAGAGAGAGTGCAGGTTAAAGGCACTACATATGCAAATGGAATGCTTATGAAACTACTGTCCTACTTTTGCTTCGGGGGAAAACTGCCAGCTGGGTACCTGAGCTTGGACTCTATGACATTGATGAAAATGCTTCTGACCTGTTCAGTTGCCATGATTTGAACAAAATTGATGATTATCATCCACTTTATTCTTACCAGAGGGGTACTCGGTGGCTCATTCCTCTTAAACACACACCAACATGGAACTTGTGAAAAACTATGTCAAGAAAGCAATGCCATCGCTCAGTAGCGATCAGATGGATACACTAATGGCTAAACTGGAGGAATTAGGAGTTCTCTCTGTAGATGACCTGAGCCTTGTGGAACCGGAGGACATTAAAGACACTCTGCCATTCATTCAGTGCAAAAGATTCGTCAGAGCTGTCAAAGCATTGGAAGCAGGTGAGTTTTTGCCCCTCTGTTTTAATGCAAGTTTTCTGAGACTAAAAAGGTTTATTCAAAAAATGCAAAAAAAAGGTTGCGATCAGCTGTACATGTCAATAACTACCCTATAATTGGTTTTTGTAATTAGGTCCATTTGTATTCCTGGTGGACCCAAACTGGACATTGAGGACCAATGTATTAATTGATTCGTAACAATCGTGATGTGTTTAATTTATGGAGATGTGTGTCATGTCATCCATAGATTCACAAGCTCCACCGCAGTTCACCAGGCCTGGCCCCTCATCAACACCTGAGCCACAGAGGTTACAGCTGCCCTCAACACCACCTGAGACAGCCGACTCCTATTGGGATTATGATGTTTTGTGTATTATAAATTCATGTTTACTGTCGAATATATGTCCATGCTTTGCTGGGTTTTTCGTCTTAAAACTAGTTGGCAGAAGTGTGTAACACGAGCTCTGAGGTATGCAGCAGCAGGGTCTCAGATAACAAGTGTGTGAGTGTATGTGTGCGTCAATCGCATCTTTCGGCAGGACCGGCTATTTTCAAAATGTTTTTCAGGGACCATTGGTTGGGGGAGAATGGAGTCAGATTTACATGTCCCGAGGTGATTGGTTCCGGAGGATTGAACGCCCGTCCAATGAAGGGGAGGAGCCGAAGAGAAATCGACGTCACATAGTTTATAAATACTTGTAACCCGAAAGTGTTTGTTGAGTTGTTCGCTCGTGTATATGTATGAGAGACAACTCCCAGCTGGAAGAAGCTTTTACGTCTGATAATAAATTCTACTTAAACTTATTGGGAAAAACGATCTCTTTGGCTTTGCTTCAAATTTTTGAACACGCAGGACTCGAGTTCCAAAAGTCCAATACCGTACACAGAACGGCGGTTCGCGGTCAAACTAGTCCACACACACAACGGCGCTTCGTGGTTAAATAAACTTCTGCCCACATGCACGTGCACACACACACAGAACGGCAGTTCGTGTTTAAACGTCTGCCCATACACATAATATTAATTAACACAATACGTATTAATATGTGGCCAGAGTCAGGCACACTCAAAATGTATTTAGGAATTTTATAGTTATGAAATGTGACTTAACGTTTGAGCTTTTACCGCCAGATTCCGTCCAAACGGTCCAGTGTCAGAGAATCTTCTAGCCTGAAGGTGACGACACAGACCCACTTCGCGCATGCGCAATTGTCTGGAACCGTCAGAGCCAATAGAATCCAGTTCTAGTCACCGCCTTTAATTGTGTGATGGACAAGCGCCGTCCTCCAATCAAGTCCGTGTAATTGGTCTCAGTAAAAAAGGGCTTTTTTATGCTTTTAAATTGTCAACAACAGTATGTGCCATATCTCATATAACAAAAATAATTCACATGCCTCGACAAGAAGAACATAATAAAATAAAAAAATAGATATACATTATAAAAATTCCATAGGATTGCAATGCAATTTATACTTTAGGTCAGCACCATTCATTATATTTTTTCTTATTTATATTAAAAATGTTAAAAATTGCTTTACTATTTTTATATTTTGACATCACATCTACATACATTTTAATTTCAAGCACCATAAAAAGAGAGCTTGCATTTATGAATGTGAAATTTACATAGAAATAAAATAAAAATTTATAATAAAACCAAACTCTTTTAAAGAGTGATCCTTTAATACAAAAAAAGAAACCCAAATCACATGTTTGTAAGATAAAAAAATGTTTTTAAAATATGGGTATATTGGCAAGACCAAAAATTAGAAATTGTTTCAATTGAGCATTCACAGAAAGAGCATTTTAAATCAATGTCAATTTTAAATTTGTGTAGGAACACCTTTGTAGGATAAACTAACCTTATGAGGAGGAATTTTTGAGGTAATGACCACACTTGAGTCCACTTTATATTATTAAAGAAATTGTTCCAGTAGAAATTATCTCTCTATATGGATCTAATTTAAAAAATTGTTAGGCTTTAACCCAGAGAAACAGATATTGCCGACAGAGATATGTTCAGGTCTAGGAGGACAGACAGAGATTGTGGATGATACACTGCTTTTGAACAGCATACACCTGCAGGTATTGCCTTAAAGCACCTTAGAATTATTTGAATAGTTCAGTTCTAACCCTAACCTAACCCTAATTTCCATTGGAAATGGTGGAATACTGGTGTAAGTCTTTAAACTGCTGAATGGACTAGGGGACACAACTTTAGAAGATGCCCATAAGAATATCATAAATTTGTCTAGGCATTTTCGGCTTACAGGCCCACAGAGGGAGCTGTTGAGTAAGGGCCTTACCTTTGTTCCGGTGCCACGGTCAGACTACGAGGACGAGATGATGACTGATGTCCATGCATTTCACCGACGTATAAAACTTTTGGATCATTTTGGGTATGAGACCAATGGGGAGATAACACCTTTCATTGCTGCCTCCAGCTGGGAACCAAAAATGAACACCATTGATACCGATATTCAAAAATTCATTAAATCAAACAATAAATTCATAAGAAGTTTTCCACCAGTTTCAAACCTACCAGACAATCTGCCCTTTTTACAACGTAAGGCAATAACACAATTAGGTAAAAATAAGGACATCATTATCAAACCAGCTGATGTGGGGATTTTAATGTGTTTTAGAAGTGCTATTACATTTAATATGCTTCATATGCATTATTACTTTTATTCATTCATATGCTTCCTATGCAGTATTATTCTATATGCATTATTACTTTTAGAAGTGTTTTATTATTCTATTGCTTGCGTACAATAACCCTTGGCCTCGGGTAATGTGTTGGAAGTTAACCATGAAAAGTTAAGGTTTGATATTGAGCGCACTTGAAAGAGGAAGTGTGGGTGTCACATGCAAAAGAAAGAGGAAGTGGCAGAGCTGAGGTCTCAGAATATATGCATGAAACTGAAAAACATAAAGATGCACACACACATTACATTGTCTGACCTTTTAAACTATGTTGTTGCTGGGTAGAATTGGGGTGTGTGGGTTGTCATTTGATGTTTTGCAGAAACTCAGAGAATAATGGACTAAGAGCTGATTGGACGAATACCAGACAACACGTCACTCAAAGGCACGAAGATAGACCGGCGACAAATAATATAAATATATCCAGAATTGTAAAATTGGGGGTTGGTTTTTTGAGCCTTTGTTCTGAGGCAACTGACCCAACAGCGCTGTTGTATTTTTTGAATCTTCTGATCAATAAACTTCAAGATTTACTTTGACTGGCCTCCCTCCAATTTTGAACACGCAAGAACACATTTAGAATGGTTTATAGATGGTGACATCCGACGTGATTGGAGAAAAGGGGCATTTAGAAGAATTGTAAAAGTCGGGGATTGACCGAGAACTGGGACGAGATAACTTTGAGTCCAACACACGGCCGACAATATAAAAGGTAAGCAGAAAACCTGTTTAAACTAATTTCTGCAAATTGAATATTCCAAATTCATGTGTTGAATTTAAAAGTATATCCGTGTCATTGATTACAAAATAGAAATTGTTGATATTTGTTGATCAGAATAAAAGGAGGGTTTTAAATATTTGAAGACGAGGTTAGATTCCTGCGTCACAATAGTTAAGAAGAGAACTATTGTTGGTTTTAAACATTTGAAGACGAGGTTAGATTCCTGCGTCACAATAGTTAAGAAGAGAACTATTGTTGGTTTTGAACATTTGAAGACGGGGTGAGAGGCCCGCGTCACAATAGTTAAAGATAAAACTATTGTTGGGAAATACTTTTTGGACGCCTACACGTAACCAGTCGTGAGTACGCCAAAAGATAAAATTATTGTTGGAAAATACTTTTGGAACGCCTACACGTAACCAGTCGTGAGTACGCCAAAAGATAAAATTATTGTTGGAAAATACTCTTGGAACGCCTACACGTAACCAGTCGTGAGTACGCCAAAAGATAAAATTATTGTTGGGAAATACTTTGGAACGCCTACACGTAACCAGTCGTGAGTACGCCAAAAATAAGTAAACTGTATATATTGAGAAATTATTCTGTACTGAATATTATTTTACAAAAAGTATAGTAAAACATAAGTAAATTGTGTATATTTAGAGTGTATTGTGCATTGAATATTATTTTAAAAGAATAGTGAAAGACAATTACAGTGTATATATTGCTTGTGTATTGTGCAGTGAATATCAGTTTGTAGAATGTTTGAGTTTGAGAAAGAATGTGAGGGAGACGGGTGTGTCCCGATAACTACACAATGGGGGAGAGTAGTGGATATGTTGATGGCTCAAACGGAACCTAAAAATCATAAGAAAGAAAATAAGATTTGGGAATGTAAATGGAGTCAGATGTGTTTGGAAAATTTATGGCAGGAACCAGATAAATTATCAATCAGATTAGCGCCAAAGGTCAGAGAAATGGAAAAGAGAGCGCATTTAAAATTGGCTAGACATGTTGAAGAGGCAAAAGATGTGAAGTGGTTAGGAAAGAACAAACACAAAAATGAGGAAGTAAAACTAAGAGAAGATTTACGTTTGTGGACACGTGTTGCTCTCACAGCTACTGCTCTGAGTCCCAAGAATAACACAGACCGTGTGCACTCGGCAAAGTCACAGAAAGAACTGGTGAGGAAGTCAGGAAGTGAAAGTACCAGTATCTCATGTCGTGTAGCCTCCGCCCCCTTATATCCTGATCTGAGCAAATTGCAGCCTCCGCCCTATGCACCAGCAACACAACAAGTTCAAGTTAATGTGAGAGAATCAGTGGTAGAGGCAGACATACCCGAGCTTGAGGATTTGCAAAACCAAATTAAGAAATTGACTACACAGGTAGAACAAGTAACGAACAGACAGGAAGCATCTCAACACAATGATGAAGAAGATGAGGATAGAGAGGAAAAGGGATCGTGTAAAAATAGCAACATTGAGTCACCATCAAATGAATGTAACATAGTCATTAAAGGGACTATGACGGCCACACCTGTGGCGCATAGAACAAGAAGCCACCACCAGCCCACTAGTAGCCAACACACCCCACCCAGAGATAGAGAGTGGGATGCTGAGCATCCAGTAGGGGGCCAGCCAAAAAGGACGGGTGGATATGACCTCAGTGCCCTCTCACCACTCCCAATTAACAGAGCAGCAGCACAGTATGACGACGAGAATGAAGAAAGCGATATGGCACGCGCACAACTGATGGCAGGGAACGCACTAAACATGCCCCTAGTACATGGTACTGGTGGTGTACAAAAGTATCAACCTTGGAATCACAGTGACATGACGGCTGTGTTGGCAAAGTTGCCCCCCATTACGTCAGGGGGAGGTAGATGGCTTACAAAATTGATGGCATTATGTCATGGCACCACCTTGGCGGTAGGGGACTTACGATGCCTTTTGGGTCAAATTTTCACTGTCTCACAGATGGCAGATTTTGAAAACGACGCAGATATAGAAGCATGTAAAAACGACACATTGTTTGTGACCGTCAGCACATCAATCTCCAAGGCCCTGAGGGCAAAGTTTCCAACTCCCCCAACAGTGTACCAAAATATTAAATTTCGCATTAAACCTGGTGAGACTGGAGCAAGTTATTATTTCAGATGTGCAGCAGAATGGGAACAGATGGTCGAAGAAAATAGTTTAAACAATCCAATCACTCGTGACATATTCAGAACTGCAGTAATGACCGGGGCTCCCAATGGTGTTAGGCAGGCAATGGAAAACAATCCTGACATTCCTGTAGCGAGTAATGAAGTGTGGGAAAGACATCTAGTTTTCCACATTGACAAGGCAGTAGAGAAACAGGATCAAGAGGAGGAGGAGTTAGAAAAAACAAAACACCAATTGCTAAAAATACAATAAGAATTGGCGAAGGCCAGTAACAAAAAACCAAAACAAATGCCACAACGTCCTGTGAACAGTGACTCTGCCGTGCAGACTGGTACACAGGCCCAGCAGGGGCTTCAACCCATTCCCCAGTTCCAAACTTATGGTCAGGGCAGTGTCCAGCCATTCAAACCAGGCCCCGAGCCTATGAGACCGTGGGGAGGGTATAGGCCACGGGGTAATAGTGGATGGGGTAGGGGAAGATCTAATAGGGGAGAAGTGTGCCAGAGGGGTGCATGTTTTCAGTGTGGTGGGACTGATCACTGGATGAGAGCCACAGTAACGAGGGGCACAATCACTGACAAAGACGTAAGTGATAAAACTGTCGGAGTTATGGGGTTCTCTGGTGGGTTCGAACACTGGCCTCTAACTTTTCCCCTTACCACAAAAGTGGCAAATCAGTGCCTCTCACACTCATTTCTGTACTCCACAAATGCACCTGTTCCCCTGTTAGGTAGAGATTTGTTGATAAAATTGGCGGCAAACATCTTATGTTCACCGGAGGGTGTTACTGTCACATTCCCAGACGGCGCCAGAGTCGACTGTTCGCAGGCACAGAGTAGGCACGGCCACCAGCAGGTCCTGTTGGGAGGGCCTCTAAAGGAAATGGCCGATATATATTGGGTTGAATTACATGACTCTCCAGCAGGGGCCAAAGCAATGTACGCCACTAATTTACCCTGGATCAAAGATTTGGCCGTCTATTTACCACCCATTGATCCCCTACATTGTACCCTATTTTATGATCGAAATGACAATGTCACATATCAGGAAATGTTCCAGGATATTGAGGGACAGATGTGGACACTTAATGGGGATGGGCTGTATGTGGGAAAACAGGGGGTAGTAGTCAAGGTTGCATTAACTGAAAAACAACAGAAATGGTATGAAATGACACAAACAGCAGCACCTCACATTTCCATGGCACTGCATCCAGGCCATGAGGCCAGAGAACTAGGAGCCATGACTAAAAGGTTAGCATCAGTTACCGATTGGGAGCCCTATGACATTCCTGGGGTTTGGGTTTCAAACACATCCAACTCGTATTGGGTACCTGGGAAAACCACAGATATGGGCGTGTTGACACATCTCCAAATTAAAAGAAGCCACGGTCGTGAACTAACGGACGGTCCCGGTGCTGAGCAGCTAATCAGCCGCCAGCCCGTTGGCCTCTGGTCACAAGGCCCAACGGATGTTGGCCTTTGTAAGATAGAGCCAGTCACATTTCAGTTAACGTCACCGGAGCCTATTTGGGTTCCACAGTATCCTAACAAAAGAGAAAGCGAAGAAGGCATTGCCCCAACTGTTAAAGGGTTGGTGGAAAAAGGTGTCTTGACTCCGTGGCATTCACCATGGAATACCCCAATTTTCCCTGTTAGAAAACCGGGCACCGACAAATACAGACTGGTACATGACTTGCGTAGAGTAAACAGCATAGTTGCCACGCCAACAATGCCTGTGCCAAACCCGTACACCGCAATCTCAAACTTGACCCCGGCTCACCAATGGTTTACGTGCATTGACCTGGCCAACGCCTTTTTCTGTATACCCATCGCCGAAGACTGTAAATCGTGTCTTGCTTTCACATACCGAGGGTGTCAATACTCTTATAATCGACTGCCACAAGGTTTCATTTTGTCGCCAGGGATCTTTAACCAAGTTCTTAAAGACCAATTACAACAGTGTGCGTTACCTGACGATTGTGTTCTCATAATGTACGTTGACGACCTTTTGCTGGCGGCCACAACCAATGAAGATTGTTTGAACGCCACAGATGTTATTTTGAAACAGTTACATGTCTCCGGATTTAAAGTCAGCAAAGAAAAGTTACAGGTTAGCAGACCGTCTGTTACCTTTATGGGCCGCTCAATCACAGGCCAGGGCACGACTCTATCCGACCGCCAACGTGACGGCATTCTGTCACATCCAAAACCGCAGACTGTAAAGGACATGCTATCCTTTCTGGGCTTGACTGGGTTTAGCAGAAATTACATACCAATGTATGTAGCAGTCACCCAACCATTACGTGACATGGTGAAAGAGCAAGGTATGCGCAATGTTCAAGCAAAGTTGACATGGACCCCAGACGCTGAAGCAGCATTCATTAAGTTGAAAGGGGAGCTTTCACATGCTGCATATCTACACAACCCTGAATACAGTAAGGGTTTCTTTCTTGATGTATCTGAAACAGGAAACAGCGCACATGGTGTACTTTTCCAGAAGATGCCAGGCACCAGACGCGTACTCATGTACATCAGCGTTCTCATGGACACGATTGAGCGACGCCAGCCGGCCTGTGCCAGGTTCGCAGCTGGTTTGGCAAAGATCATTGAAAAGACGTCACATCTTGTGATGGGTCATCAACTGACAGTCCTGACCACACATTCTGTCATGTCCTTTGTCAATTCCGCATCATTCACATTTTCGCCCTTGAGACAGAGAAAACTGTCGAAATGTTTGACAGCGCCAAACATCACTTATACACATGACGGCATCAACATGGCTGATCTGTTCACCACGGGAGAGCCACATGACTGTGCACCCATCACTGACCTGGCGTGCCGTGTCCGTGAAAATCTGACCGCCACGCCGATTGTTGGACACTCGGACGTGATCACATTGTTTACGGATGGTTGTTGTTTCAGAGCTCATGATGGCTCTTTGGTCTCAGCTTATTCAGTAGTGCAGCAAACAGATGACGGATATATAACCAGACAAGCCGAAAAGATAACAGGGAAACAATCAGCACAGAGAGCGGAGCTTATCGCTGTTACACAGGCATTGAAAATCGCAGGCCAAGGCAAAGTCAATATTTACAGTGACTCAGCGTATGTTGTTGGCGCAGTCCATGTCGAGCTTGCTGTTTGGCAAAGGTGTGGCTTCGTCACCAGCTCTGGCAGACCAATAGCACACGACCTCGAAGCACGTGCTCTGTTGGAGGCATTGCAAATCCCAGAAGCAGTCGCCGTCATAAAGTGTCAAGGCCATTGCAAAACTGACAGTGTAATAGCAAGGGGTAATGAGGCTGCTGACTTGGCTGCCAAAACGGCTGCAGGCTATCAGGTGACCATGATGGTACAGACTGACTGTTCATATGTGAAATTGTTACCATCTTTCAGCAGAGAAACACTTGTGGCCGAATATGGCAAATGCACACCAGAAGAACTGTCAACGTGGACAGAGTATGGGGCCCTGTGCGCACCAGATGGTCTGTGGCAGGCCCCAGATGGCAGACCGGCATTGCCCATGAGCCTGTCACGCTCAATCATGACCCAAGCACACACTATGTCGCACGTGAGTTCAAAACAGATGATGAAAACATTGCAGTATTGGTGGCATCCCTTTCTCACTCAAATGGTATCAGGTTTTGTACTCTCATGTGAAATTTGTCAAGAGCATAACGTCAAGCCGTCGCTAAAACAGCTGAGGGGTGTATTTTCACCGGTGCATGGCCCAGGGGAGGAGATTGTTATTGATTTCACAGACATGGTAGAGAGGGTGCAAGGGAAAAGGTATCAGTTGGTGATGGTTGACCAATTCACGGGTCTGTCAACAGAATCACTGGCTTTACACCTTTTGAATTGCTTACAGGTCGCTCATTTCCAGGACCATCGACGCCGCTGAAGCCAGAAGCCTGTGCACCAATTTCACACTGTGTTTATTATGACAAACTGACTGCTATGATTAAACATTTCTCCCAGCAGGCTCCAGTTGACATTGCCGAAGGGCCCATTCCGGCCCCGTCAGAGTGGGTTCGCCTAAAGAAGTTTCGCAGGAAGTGGAATGAGCCACGCTGGACTGAACCCCTGAAAGTCACAGCAAGGACGTCACATTGTGTTCGCCTATTGGGGAAAGGCGACACCTGGTATCATTTGTCATCTTGTGTTAATTGTGATCCACCAAACAGGTCGTTGGCTGAAACTGCGGTGGACCTGAGGATTCAGGTCCAAGAGAGGGAGGGTAACAGCAAAGCAGAACCAACCACAGGGCCATTACAAATTCTGTGTAAAAAAGGTGACATTTAAAAACAGGTACGGAGTGGAGAAAGTGAAGCAGCAAAACAAAAGAACAGGTGATTGTGCAGTAACTCACGAGGAAGACGGTAGAACTATTTTCCACTTAGTCACTAAAGCAAAATGCACGGACAAACCAACCTATGACAATCTCACAAAAAGCTTAACACAGATGAGAAACTGGTGTGTCGAACATAAGGTGAAGAGTGTGTCCGTACCCCGGCTGGGGTGTGGATTGGACAAACTAGATTTTCAAAAAGTCCAGAACATACTGAAACAGGTGTTCGAAGGAGTACAGATAGTGATAACTATATACTCATTATAATCAAGAGGTACGAATATTTTAATCTTTTATACAATCATTTTTCATATTCTCATTTTTATATTTTTAATCATTTTTACAATTATTTTTCATACTCATTATTGCTGTTGTGATTTTTATATTCTCATATTCATTAACGCATGACCACTTATTCCTTACAGTCAAGTACATTTTGTGTGATTTTAACTATACATATATTTTCTTAATCGCATATTTTCATTAAGTATACTGTGTGTTTAACCATTTCAATATTCAAGAGTGTTTTATTGTTCCTTTAAAGTCCAAAAGAGGGTAACGAGATGAGGCTGTGGGAAAATGGGAAGTGTGCGGGAGTACTCCTTGTCATCACCATCATCATAGTAGGAATAATTTTTAGCCTAACTGAGGGTCAGGAAAGCAACAACACCACATCGAAACCGAGACACAAAAGAGCCAGAGCCGATATGAGGTTACCATGTGAACAACTCGTACTTAACTATGTTTGGGGCAAGACCACATCATTTACTTTCGACCTATGCGCTGTCATAAATTGTGGGGGAAAAAATAGTTCATGGAGAGGGTACGAGGTATATGTATGTATGGACGGGAATATGGACAGTGTTTGTAAGGCGTACAAGTCTAGGCAAACCCATAGGGGTGAATGGTGTCCGTCATGGAATAGTGTAATAGCATATACCGGTGGTTGGGCCCCGAAAGAACCCAGTCTTTGGACCCGTACCTCGGCAAAATTTGATTTTAAAATGCAAAGAGATTACAGTGCAAGCCAAAATCCACTCACCCTTTCAATATCCACCAGAACGGGATCAGTAAATTATACAGGGGAATTTTTCCTTATAATGGGGGTGCACAGCCCAGGAACAGATAAAAAAGCAGTAATAAAATTTGTTGTGAAGAACTCACATGAGGAAGAAAGAAATGAGACTGTAGCTGAGCTATTATCGGAACAACAAAAGAATGGAGTGGTAGAAATAGATTACACCATGTTAAAACCAGAAGATATGATAGAAAGAGCCACAGGGTATGGAGAAAATAATTTGTGGCTGGAATGGATAATTACCACAGCCAGAGAACAGAGGATAGATGATTGTGTAGGATGTGCTAATGCAAGACCCCATTTATATACTGAACCAGCACCGTTGTACCAAAACGATAAATGGGGGTATGAGTGTATGCTGGCACTGACAAGAATGGCCAGTCCAAAAAATTGTAGTACACTAGCAGCAATATTCCCACCAATAACCAACCGTTCAAAGACAGGTCCATTTACACCACAGAAAGCAAATTATACATGTTATGATATTACACGTCAAATACCAACCATCAACCTGGGGGAGATAAACAAGGAGTGGTGTGATCAGATAATAGTAGATAATGGGACAAAAATAGGAACCTGGGCTAGAGCTGGATTGTATTATTATTGTGGCGATCGAAGATTGTTTACTAGGATACCCGAGGGAGGAAAGGGAGTGTGTGCTTTGGTAAGATTGGGAGCCCCGATAACCCTGATAGGTGACAGAGCAGTCAGAACGGAAACCATGAATTCAGCAACTTTGGCTAGAAGACGTAGGAGACACATCCTCAAAAAGAGAGCAACAGATTCAATTATTGATTTATCATTGAATAGTCCAACGTATATCGACGCGATTGGAATTCCACGAGGAGTGCCAAATGAATATAAATTAGCGAACCAAGTGGCAGCAGGTTTTGAGAATAAACCAATAATAGCTGCTATTTTTCCAGTCACCCCAAACAAGAATGTAGATAGGATTAATTATGTGCATTATAATGTGATGAGATTAGCAAATATGACAAGGGATGCCGTTGATGGTTTAGCAGAGCAACTAGCGCCAACTTCCCTGATGGCGATCCAGAACCGTATGGCTCTGGACATGCTGCTGGCAGAGAAGGGAGGCGTGTGTTTTATGTTTGGTGATCTTTGTTGTACTTACATCCCTAATAATACCGCTCCAGACGGATCAGTGACCAGGGCATTGGAAGGATTGAAAACTTTGTCTATAGAAATGAAAGAACACTCTGGAGTTGACAGTCCGATTGGGGACTGGCTAGATAAGGCACTGGGTAAATGGAAATCACTAATGATGTCAATTGTTGTATCAATAGCTGTGCTCGTGGGAATTTTGGTAACCTGTGGATGTTGTTGTATTCCCTGTATCAGATCATTATGTAATCGATTAATCGTAGCGGCTATAGAAAAAAAAGATCTCGCTCCTCCCCCTTACAGTATGCCATTGCTGTCTGGCGACCAATTAATAGACGACGATGAGGGTGATGACAACGATGAATGCAATTATGTGTGACCTTTTTTTTAAAAAAGGTCAAGAGAGGGACTGTGGGGATTTTAATGTGTTTTAGAAGTGCTATTACATTTAATATGCTTCATATGCATTATTACTTTTATTCATTCATATGCTTCCTATGCAGTATTATTCTATATGCATTATTACTTTTAGAAGTGTTTTATTATTCTATTGCTTGCGTACAATAACCCTTGGCCTCGGGTAATGTGTTGGAAGTTAACCATGAAAAGTTAAGGTTTGATATTGAGCGCACTTGAAAGAGGAAGTGTGGGTGTCACATGCAAAAGAAAGAGGAAGTGGCAGAGCTCAGGTCTCAGAATATATGCATGAAACTGAAAAACATAAAGATGCACACACACATTACATTGTCTGACCTTTTAAACTATGTTGTTGCTGGGTAGAATTGGGGTGTGTGGGTTGTCATTTGATGTTTTGCAGAAACTCAGAGAATAATGGACTAAGAGCTGATTGGACGAATACCAGACAACACGTCACTCAAAGGCACGAAGATAGACCGGCGACAAATAATATAAATATATCCAGAATTGTAAAATTGAGGGTTGGTTGGTTGAGCTTTTGTTCTGAGGCAACTGACCCAACAGCGCTGTTGTATTTTTTGAATCTTCTGATCAATAAACTTCAAGATTTACTTTGACTGGCCTCCCTCCAATTTTGAACACGCAAGAACACATTTAGAATGTTCTATAATATTCAGCCAGTGGACCTTTTATTTTGGCTTATGAGGACAAAGATGTCCTTATAAACCATGTTTATGTTCTAATAACCATGACATTATACACATGTGTGTTCTCATAAACCATATACAGGAACGCAGGCACACACACACAGAGATGTATAAATGACAATAGAAGTCTCTTCCTTCTGATGAAAGTCTTTAAGAAGGTTGTCTTAAATATGTGAGAGATATGTATGTGTAAATATATAGCTACATACATATATGTCAGTTAGAGACAAACTAAAAAAAAGTATAAATCACTTAAGAACAAGACTTGGCTTAGTGAATTGACGTTCAGAGCTTGCCACACACCAACTGGGTTCCGGACTTATTTCAGACTGTCTGGACTCAAGGCTTGTTTCAGACCATTCCAACTCAGGACTCACCGGGGACATCTGGGCTCAGGTCTGTCACAGACTGTCTGAGTTCTGGGCTTGTCAGAGACCGTCTGAGTTAGGGCTGCACGATCCGAAGAAAAAATCTAATTGCGATTTGTGATTTAAAATGCGATCGTCTACTGTTTTAAAAATGAGCTTGGATTCTTGTGCTGGTTTTAACAGCATCCATCAAAGAAAGACCAAGCATTATTACAAACTATTGTAACATTATTAGATAGATTAGATTCAACTTTATTGTCATTACACATATACAAGTACAGTGTAACGAAATGTAGTTTAGGTCTAACCAGAAGTGCAGTTAGCAAGTGCAGGATATACAGTTAGAATAAATACAGAGTACAATGAGAGAATATAATACAGTGGGCATGGACTATAAAAATATTTTGCAGTAGGTGTGTTCTATGAAAATATGACAGAAGGTATATACTATGAACAATATATACAGATGGCTATATACTATGAACATTAATGTACAGGTGGATATGAACAGATAATAATTTAGACTAAAATAGTGCAAGTGACTTAGGTATGCATAGATTATTGACATTAGCTATTAAAGTTGCAGTGCAATAGGTGAGTTAATGCAGTTGTTGAAGTTGATGCAGTTATTAAAGTTATGGTGCAGTGTATGAGTTAATGCAGTTAATAAGGTTACAGAGCAGTAGATTAGTTAATGCAGTTACTGAAGTTACAGTGCAATTGATGAGTAGATGCAGTTAATAGAGTTACAGTGCAGTTGATTAGTTAATGCAGTTATTGAAGTTATAGTGCAATTGATGAGTAAATGCAGTTAATAGAGTTACCGTGCAGTTGGTTAGTTAATGCAGTTATTGAAGTTACAGTGCAGTAGATGACTAGATGCAGTTAATAGAATTACAGTGCAGTAGATTAGTTAATGCAGTTATGGAAGTGGTCCATTGGTGCAAATGAGCATTCAGTTAAATATTCCTGGTGTGCAAGTGAGCAGTATAGAGTGCAAATGATGCTGTGTGTGTGTGTAAACAGTCCGATAGAGCAGATAGCATGAAGTACTGGTGTGTACAGTTCAGTCATGCATGCAGCCCTGTAGTGCAATGTAAACAATGTTGTAGCAGCATTGGAGTTAAGGGTATGAGAGGTAGTGGAATCAGTGGGGGGCAGAGTTCAATAATGAAACAGCTCTGGGAAAAAAGCTGTTTCTTAGTCTGCTGGTTCTTGTCCGGAGGCACCGGAAGCGCCTACCGGAAGGCAGGAGAGTAAACAGTCTATGAGCGGGGTGAGAGGAGTCCTTGAGAATGCTGCGAGCTCGACGCAGACAGCGTTTCTTCTGGATGTCCTCAATGGCAGAAAGTGTAGTCCCTGTGATGCGCTGGGCTGTTTTCACCACCCGCTGCAGTGCCTTGCGCTCAGCAACAGAACAGTTCCCGTACCAGACTGTGACACAGTTGGTCAGGATGCTCTCTATCGTGCAGCGATAGAAGTTCACCAGGATAGTTGAAGACAGTTGGTTCTTCTTCAGTGTCCTCAGAAAGAAGAGACGCTGGTGAGCCTTCTTGACCAGGCATGAGGTGTTGGTGGTCCAGGACAGGTCCTCCGAAATGTGAGTCCCCAGGAACTTAAAACTGGAAACACGTTCAACAGCCATCCCATTAATGTGGATAGGGTCGTGTGTGCCTCCTTTCGCCTTCCTGAAGTCCACGATGATCTCCTTTGTCTTGGAGGTGTTAAGGAGCAGGTTGTTGTCTGAGCACCATGTGGCCAGGTGCCGGACCTCCTCCCTGTATGCAGTCTCATCGTTGTTGCTGATGAGACCAATCACCGTTGTATCGTCTGCAAACTTGATGAAGGAGTTAGATCCGTTGACAGGCCTGCAGTCGAGTGTGAAAAGGGAGTAGAGAAAGGGGCTCAGTACGCAGCCCTGTGGTACACCAGTGTTGAGGGTGGTGGTGGTGGTGGAGCACATGTGGCCTAACCTAACAAGCTGGGGTCTGTTTGCAGGAAGTCCATAATCCAGTTGCAGGTAGGGTTGTTGATGCCTAGGTTTCCAATAAAACAGTTTGCCATCTATTCCTAAGTGCATGTTTTCTGCTGCACGCTTCTGCATTTCCTTAAAAAGAATCCATTTTCCTTTCATTGTGTAGATGAAAGTACAGGCGTATCGAAAACATATAGTGTCTTTCATTTGGCACAGTGAAGTCAACTCCCCAGCTGTTGCCAAAGAGATGTTTTCCTCTGTTGGTTCACATATCCATGGATGATGGATGAGGCCATGAGTGCATCCCATGTGGAGCACTCCACCTATATTAACAAAATATCACAAATTACCTTATGAAACAAGATAAGTGCAAACCACAAATAACATTAAGATTTAACAAATAATATTTGTGTTATTTTTCTTTGAAGGTTCTTCAGCCTCCAGCCTTTTTAAGCTTCACAAACATTTTAGGATACAGATCCTTATATAAGCCGGTTTATTATGTCAACATTTGATCTGTGTTCTGACACACCAAGGTAATTTCAAGCTTTGATAAGCTCAAAATACACATTCATTATTTAATGTCTTACAGTATATCAATATGCTGGATGTTATACAATACCTTTTTTGAATCTAGTACTTGTAGAATCTGGTCCTCATCTATTTCTTTCCCAACATGGCTTGTGGTGCTAGCCCTTTGAACACCTCAGTTTTTGCTAGGCAATCAGTAACTCTTGTATGCTGACCAATCCATGGAGCAAACCCAGAGTATGTCAGGTTGCTCCTGAAGAGGTTGCTAGATGCATCTGAAGAATATTCATATTTTAAGACCAATTATCATTTATGATATTAAGATTACTCATCATGCAAATTTACTCAAATTCTTAAAGACCACTTGTTTTATGTAGTATAATATGCTTACCATCAGAGAAGCCAGTGGCAATTATTTCCTTCTCAAAGTTCTCCCATCTCATTGCCACATTGATCTCTGTGTCTTGAGGCGTAATGCTGTGTCTCTCAGGACGTCTCAACAGATGGACTAGTAATATATTTATATGAAAAATGTACACATTATAAGTTAACACAAAACAGGAAAGGGGGGGTGAATAATAAAAAAAAGCTTTTGTAGTATATTTGATAACACTAAATTTTCCAGTTGGCATCTGCGATTACTGCTGATGGGTGGTGTCCACAGCGGTAACAGAAAAAACTGTAGCTGTACTTTCTCAGAGCGCAAAAGTTCTGACGGGGTTGTATGGAACTGTACATCCAGAATGTGATGCAATTGTGCGCAGCATTCAACCCAGAGCAATGTGGTTCTGAAAGTAAAGAAAGAATGAGTTCTTGTAAGTAGTTGTCATGATTGACAGACCCACGTGTTTTATGTGGAGAGAAACATATTATTGTCAATCAGGACATGATATACGTTCTCTCCAGTCTCGTCATTGGCCCCGCCCCTCTCGTTCCTAGTATTGCTTTTCTCCTGTGTCGCATTACCCACACCTGCCCATCGTTATCTCCTTTGTTAGTCTCCCTATTTAATGCCCTCTTGTCTATTGTCTTGTGCTGGTTTGTTGTACTTAGTTCATGCTTCCATACGTTATGCCATGTCGTGGAGTGACTAGTATTGTAATCTAGTCAGTGTGAGTGTTCTGTTAGTCTAGGTGTTTTTTGTAGTCAAAGTTCTTGTCAAGTGTTAGTCCTTAGTTTATTGTGTACTCTGTTTTGTTACCCCCTCGTGGGTTTTTGTTTTGTTCCTGTTTTATTATTAAAGTCCTTGTTAACCCCTTCACCCCTGAGGCTGCCTGCATTTGGGTTCGCCCCTCACAGATCGTGACAGTAGTATAATCACATACTATGTGTCAAAATGTTTGATTGATTTATGACCCTCCTGTCAAGGGTCTGTCATCCTGTCAGTCAGATCTTCTTTATGGCCTGTCAATCTAATTGACATTTGATGTTTTATGACTGTTGTAGGGGGGTCCTATGGCCCCCACTTTTCCTGCAGGGTTAGTCCCCCAAACCCCAACACCTTTTCAAACCTGGCTGCTTTTTCTATCAGGACACCTGCTGTGAAATGTGTTTTGTGTATTAGCAATTTAGAGAGATAGAGGCATTTGATAGAGGCATTGATAGAGACATTTGATAGAGGCATTGATAGGCTAACTCATGTAATATGTTCGATTGTCACGGCGGACTTAGTTAATTTTTGTAACAAGGTGATAATACATGCCCCCACATGTCATTCAAAATAGTTTTTTGTAACATGGAATGATTTGTCACGGACGGTCTTAGTTAAATTTTGTAACAAGGTGATGAGACATGTCCCTATGTCATTCAAATTAGTTTTATGGCCTGTCACTCCAAACAGGATAGTTTTATGGCCTGTCAATCTAAAATAGGATGGTTTTATGGCCTGTCAATCTAAAAACGATAGTTTTATAGCCGACTTGTCTACCTAAAACCACGTACCATCAATAAATGTGTTTTTCACACTACCTCCTAACCTGAAGGGTGTGTCGTAATAAAGGGTTTAAATAATGGAGGGTTTTCGTAAATTTAAAGCAGATACTTACGTTGTCTTACATGCGATACAATGGCTCTAAACAGTACCGAAACGCCTAAAAATGTTGCGACCGACTCGTCTACTGATGCCTGGATGGAATCGGAAGATTTAACAAGGGCTCCGGGGCGTTTAGAACGTATGCACATAACCCGTTTTATACATGACGATGAAGAGCTTGTAATAAGCGATTTTTCACTCGCCGGAAACCGTGTTGGGTGTTTCGAGTTCGACAAGACGAGTCGCTGTGTATCATTGTACAGCACCGATTTGGGGATGGAGAGGTCCATCCTTGACCCCTGTCTGTTTCTGCCAGCGCAAGACTGGTCATTGTTTTACAACTACGTTTGGAGCGATCTAAACAAGTATCGTGAGGAACCTATGTTCGTCGGTGAATGGTGGAGCGTAATACCCGGTATATGTTGTCGGATGTTCGCCGACGGATGTGGCGAGAACCCTGAAGATGCCCTGTATATATCATGCGGCTTTGATTCTGAGACGAAGGCCCGCAGAATTTATTCTCCAGCTAAAGGGGTGCGTTACGAACTGCGGTTTATGTTTCAATGGAGAGATGTGTGTGTGCTCGATGACATTTTTGCGGATATTAACAACATGTTTAAATGGTGTAAGTTGCGGGACCGGTACAACTCTGTGAGAGTAAACTTGTTTGATCCGGAAATGGATGTTTCAAATGACACCGCCCCCCTGCTATAACCTTTAAAAACAGACCGTTCAGACAAAACCCTCACCACAACATCCAACATTCAACTATGTCCCAGGAGGAATCATCCGTATACCACAGTGCCGGACAAAATCCCCCGGTGTGTGAGGCCGTCGCCGGTGTGGCCGAAGACACATTGCAGCAATCTACAAACACCTGGCTGGATAAATTCTGCGAAGAGCTGGGTTATCACAACCTTACATTCATCACTACAAGGGGTCAAGCCCTCTCGGATGCCTTCGTATGCGCTGGTGTTGATGGCGTGGACGGGTGTATCGGAGAGGTCGGATTTAAAATAATTAAAGCCAACGTAGCCGTTCTGATGTCGCACATTGTTAACCGAAAACTCAAGGAACTATGTCAGGGTTGTGAGGTCGACCATCCGAGCCAGATGCGACATTCGTGTCTATTTGAACCATCACCCTATTTCTTCGAGGGATACTTTAAAGAATTATCAAACAAATTGTTCAACCCCCAGTTTAAACATAGTATTGTTCAAGCGTTAACCACCTACGGACTAAGGCTTCACCCCCAGAGAATTCAGGGGGCCGTGGAAGCCATTCTATGTGAACTACGGAGTGAACCATTTATTGTGGGTAAACTTAATGAAATTGCAGAGACTCTTGTGGATAAACATTGTGAGAAGGTAGTCAACGACGCGGTAGCTTGTTGGAAAGGGGTTGCTGATAATCTCATTGTGTAACTGTTGCGGAGTGATGGGGAACACATGCTTTGCGGGTTTTTTCAAAAATGTATTTAAGATGTATTACAAACGTGAATTAACTAATCTTTTGTATTGTGTGATATATGACAATGTTGATATGTGTGATGTCTTACGAGTAGATAACTAAAAGAATAAAATGATTGTTGTGCGAAAATGTTCAGACTCTTGGGTTAACGTGACACAGGCTTGTGTCAATGGTGATGATTCAGCAGCAGCGTTCATCAGAAAAGTATTAAAAGCATTGTGTGAAAACACTATTATATTTGATATTGAACATATCATAACGATGTTTACATACACAGTTGATGTTTGCACAAATCAGATATCTGTAAAAAAAGATAGTAATGATGTTTCTGAAATTGTTGAAATTGTGAGCAACTACATGCTTGATTATGATATTTTCACATGTGTACGTTTTCTTGGCTATCTAGACAGCCTATGAAATGTGTTGTTTTTACTTTTTTTTTATTGTTGTTGTACATTCTTAAATAAAAACCATTGTTTTTAAAATTGTATACTTTATATGTCTGTGTCTGTTGAAATGACAACATGTCAGATCTCATGAAAAAGGTTTATTACACACCGTCTAACCCGGGGTCTTTAGGTGGTAAAAACCGTTTAAAACGGGGTGTTTTAAACGACTCAGGCGTTCGACTAACTGACAAACAAATGTCAGAGTGGCTCGCGGCAGAGGATGCCTACACATTACATAAAACTGCTCCTCTAAAATACAAGAGAAACAGGGTATTTGTTTATGGTATGAATAAACAGTTTCAGGCGGACTTGGTTGATATGTCAGCATACTCCGAGGAAAACGACGGTATCAAATTTCTCTTAACATGTAAAGATGTATTTAGTAAATCCGCATGGACTCGCGTCTTGAAGAATAAGTCCGGATCTGAAGTCTCAAAAGCTTTTGTTTCTATACTTGCTGATAAACGCATCCCCCAAAAATTACAGACAGATGCCGGGGGTGAGTTCTTTAACAAACAGTTTCAATCTGTTTCTAAAAAGTATAATATTCAACATTTTGCTACAGTCTCAGATTTAAAAGCTAGCGTTGTTGAACGTTTTAATAGAACTCTGAAAAGCAGAATGTGGCGACTACTTAACAGCCGCTAACACACGTCGATACGTAGATGTGTTACAAGACATTACGCTGGGTTATAACACCAGTTTTCATCGAAGTATTCAAATGAGACCAGTGGATGTTAACAAAAACAACGAAGACACAGTGTTTCAAAATCTTTACGGACCTAGGAATGCTCGATGTGTTAAACCATTGTTTAAATACAAAATCGGAGATATTGTAAGAATATCCAAAGTGAGGGGTCCATTCGCCAAGGGTTACGAGAAAAATTATACAGAAGAGTATTTCACGGTGAACAAGTGTGTACAACGAAACCCACCAGTTTACAAACTTTGTGATTATGGCGGAGATATTATTGATGGTAGTTTTTACGAGCCAGAGTTACAAAAAATATCGGTGAGCAAAAACAATACGTTTAAAGTAGAAAAATCTTGGACAAGAAAAAGCAGGGTAAGAAGACCATTGTCTTGGTAAAATGGTACGGATGGCCGTCTAAATTTAATAGCTGGGTCCCCGAAAAAGAAGTGGTCGACGTAGATTCGATTTAAAAAGGAGAATACATAGTAGTCTACGACATTCATTTAGAAAACAGACATGGCTAGTGACGGATTTTATATCGTATTACCATGCAATGCATCGTTGGCGGTGTATCCTGACAACACTATTTCTAATTATAGGACGTGCCTAGCCAACCCGTTACATGTGAAAGGTAAATGGGAAGTGGGGGTTGTTGAATTCGAATATCCTAGAACGTGGTACACGTTTAATACTGAAGATGCATTTTTTGAAATAAATGTCGGCCAACCACCGCTCAGTGGTGGTCCTATGAAGAAGAAGAATAAACACGATGACGATTCATTGATGCGTAATAAAATGTCTCCGATACGTTACCGTATAAAAACGGGTTATTATGATGACATTGCTTCTCTGGTTAGAGAGATAAATGAGGCCCTTACGCTGCATTCATCTTTCGGTTATGACAGTGTGAAAAACTGTGTGTTTCTGAATGAACATATCTTTGACTTTTTACGGGAAACTAGCCAATATTTTAGGAGCGAAACCTGGGACTCCATTAGGTGGCTCTTCATACGTACCAACGGATTTTAATATCGAGAAACACAGTGTAACGCACACTCAGCAACAGGTGGACAAACACGGGCATGCATACATATCTGCTGACTTTAATAACGACATGGACGTTGTGACGTATGCACCGCTTCAATCAGATATACAAGACATTATCGATTACCAGTCAGTTGGTGATGCCTATGTACCTCTCTTAGGTACAGCTCATATAGCCGGAGAAAATAAGCATATGGTTTGTTTGCGATACGACAAAGTGCATTATGTTTCTATAAACAAAACAACCATCACAGACATTGGTATTGAAGTTAAGGACGACCAAAATACACACGTAAAGTTTTCATACGGAAAAGTTAGCGTTAAGCTTCACTTTAGACCTGTGAAACATTTCTTATAATAATGTCCTTATTCAACAATTATAATCATGATCCTGAACGCTATGTGGCTTACTATACGAACCAGGCAGGTGGCGCTCTACCAGGGTATGCCGGCGGGGCTGTTATGTACGGAGGAGGTGTTGGGGGTCTGTTTAGAGGCCTCTTTAGAATGGCCATACCTCTGTTAAAGCGAGGTTTCAACATAACGAAACCCCATCTTAAATCAGCTGCAAAAAACATACTTAGTGACGTTGTCAGTAACACAATGTCAAGCGCTTTTAACCATAACAAACACCCACCCTCTATTGGTAATGTCCCGTAAACGTTTGCTACGACCCCCAGGTGACAAGAGGAGGGGTCATTCTCAAAAGAAAGCAAGACGGTCATCTAAGAAGGTCTCAGTTGTAAAACAAAAACGTAGGATGTCGGTAAAGCGTAATATAAGCTCAAAGAGAAATCCTAACACCATCTTCTAGATCATGGCATTGCTACACAGCATGTCAGAAGAGTGTGTTAAATCAGAATTGGATTTGTTCACGGTGCCACTAACTCAAACAGCTATTGAAAGAAATGCCTATATTGAGATACCACCATTATCTGCAATATCAGACACAGCACCCCTGGAGATTTTTATAGCGGGGAATGGAGAAGATTATATCGATCTAAATAATACATTGTTGTTTTTGCATCTCAAAATCACAAATCCGGACGGCACAGATATTGTAGATGGAGCACCTGTAGGTCTGATTAATAATGGACTTTTGGAACTTGAGTCCTGCGTGTTCAAAAATTTGAAGAAAAGTCAAAGAGATCGTTTTTCCCAATAAGTTTAAGTAGAATTTATTATCAGATGTAAAAGCTTCTTCCAGCTGGGGCTGTTTTCTCATCATATACATGAGCCAAAACAACTGAACACACACTTCCGGGTTACAAGTATTTATAAAATATGTGACGTCAATTCTCTCTTCGGGCTCCTCCCCTTCATTGGGCGGGCGTTCAATCCTCCGGAACCAATCACCTCGGGACATGTTTATCTGACTCCATTCTCCCCCAACCATTGGTCCCTGCAAAACATTTTGAAAATAGCCGGTCCTGCCGAAAGATGCGATTGACGCACACACACATACACTCACACACTTGTTATCTGAGACCCTGCTTCTGCATTCCTCAGAGCTCGTGTTACACACTTCTGCCAACTAGTTTTCAAGACAAAAAACCCAGCAAAGCATGGACATATATTTGACAGTAAACATGAATTTATAATACATAAAACATCATAATCTCAATAATCCCTCTCTTGACCTCGACAGAGGTCAAAATTCTTGGTCCTCCGTGTCGTCAGTATAGCTAGATAACAATGGCATATTAAATGGTTTGGGGCTTTCCGGTCTCTCAATAGCTGAAACTATTAAACGATTACACAGTGATCTAAGGCAAGGAATGCAACAACAACCACACGTAATCAAAATTGCTACAAATACCCCTATGGACATCACAATAGACATTACTATTGCTTTCCATCTTCCCAATGTTTTGTCTAGCCAATCTCCAATAGGATTATTTACTCCTGAATGTTCCTTCATTTCTATAGACAAAGTTTTCAAACCTTCCAATGCCCTCGTCACTGATCCATCTGGGGCAGTATTATTGGGAATGTACGTACAACAAAGATCACCAAACATTACACATACTCCTCCCTTCTCTGCCAACAGCATGTCCAGAGCCATACGGTTCTGTATAGCCATCAGTGAAGTTGGTGCTAGCTGCTCCGTTAAACCATCTACGGCATCCCTTGTCAAATTTGCTAACCTCATCACATTATAATGCACATAATTAATCCTATCTACATTCTTGCTTGGGGTGACTGGAAAAAGAGCAGCTATTATGGGTATATTCTCAAAACCTGCTGCCACTTGGTTCGCTAGCTTATATTCATCTGGAACACCTCGAGGAATCCCTATCGCATCGATGTATGTCGGACTATTTAATGATAAATCTACACTGGAACCTATTGCTCTCTGTTTAATGATGTGTCTCCTACGTCTTCTTGTCAATGTTGCTGAATTTATGGTTTCCGTTCTGACTGCTCTGTCACCTATCAGAGTTATTGGGGCTCCCAGTCTTACCAAAGCACACACTCCCTTTGCCTTCTCAGGTATCCTAGTAAACAATCTTCGATCTCCACAATAATAATACAAACCTGCTCTAGCCCACGTACCTATTTCAGTCCCATTATCTACTATGATCTGATCTCACCACTCCTTATTTATCTCCCCCAGGTTGCTGGTTGGTGATAGACGTTTAATATCAAAACAGGTATAATTTGCTTTCTTTGGTGTAAATGGACCTGCCCGTGAAAGGTTGGTTATTAGTGGGAATATTGCTGCCAATGTGGTACAATTTTTTGGACTGGCCATCCGTGTCAATGCCAGCATACACTCATAGCCCCACGTATCATTTTGGTACAACGGGGCTGGTTCAATATATAAATGGGGTCTTGCATTAGCACATCCTACACAATCATCTAACCTCTGTTCTCTGGCTGTGGTAATTATCCATTCCAGCCACAAATTATTTTCCCCATATCCTGTGGCTCTCTCTATCATATCTTCTGGTTTTAACATGGTGTAATCTATTTCTACCACTCCATTCTTTTGTCCTACCGATAATGGCCCAGCTATTGTCTCATTTCTTTCCTCCTCAGGTGAACTGTCTACAACAAATTTTATTACTGCTTTTTTATCTGTTCCTGGGCTGTGCACCCCCATTATAAGGAAACACTCCCCTGTATAATTGGCTGATCCCATTCGGGTAGATATTGAAAGGGTGAGTGGATTTTGGCTTGCACTATAATCTCTTTGTATTTTGAAATCAAATTTTGCCGAGGTACGGGTCCAAAGGCTTGGTTCTTTCGGGGTCCAACCACCGGTATATGCTATCACCTTATTCCACGATGGACACCATTCACCCCTATAGGTTTGCCTAGACTGGTACGCCTTACAAACACTATCCATATTCCCGTCCGTACATACATATACCTCGTACCCCCTCCATGAGCTATTTTTCCCCCCACAATTTATGACAGCGCATAGGTCGAAAGTAAATGATGTAGTCTTACCCCAAACATAGTTAATTACGAGTTGTTCACACGGTAACCTCGTATCGGCTATGGCTTTTTTGTGTCTCGATTTTGATATGGTGTTGTTGCTTTCCTGACCCTTAGTTAGGCTAAAAATTATTCCTACTATAACTCCTGAAATTATTAATAGGATCCCCGACAGCTTACAGTTTTCCCACAGCTTCATCTTGTTGCCCTCTCTTGGACTTTAAAGGAATAATAAACACACTCTTGGAAATTAAAATGGTTAAACAAACAATATACTTAATGGGAATATGCAATTAAGGTTAAAATCACACAAAATAAAATGGTAAGGAATGACAATATAAAAATCACAATAGCAATATAAAGGATTAAAAAATAGTAAATATTAAAAAATATGAAAAACAATAGATGTGAAAAGTAATAAATATGAAAATCACAATATATAATATGGTTATAAAGAATATATGGTAATACGTATTTCCACCTCCGTGAGTATTCACACAAAATTTATTGCACTTTTGGAAAATGATTCTACCGTCCTTCTCTTTGGTCACAGTACATTCACCTGGGACACCTGTCTTGTGAACGATTTGCAATTGTTATTGTACTGGTGGTGTTGTGAACTCACCTGTGGCTTCTTCAGCCTCTGGTTCTCCACCCCTTTCCCTCTCTTGGACCTGTCTACACAGGTCCACCCGTGTCTCTGCAAGATCCCTTGAGGGGGGGTCACAAGCTACACATGAGGTTAAATGAAACCAAGTGTCACCCTTGCCCTGCAATCGAACACAGTGTGATGTCCTCGCTGTCTCCCTATGGGGTTTCGACCACCTCGGCTCATTCTCCTGAACGTCCTCAGCCTCACCCACTGTACCGTAGTTGGAGGGGGGTCTGCTGCTGGAGATGGATTGACCTGGCATGAAAAAGTCTTAATGAGAGCAGTCAGTTTATCAAAATAGACAGTGTGAGATAATGGTGTCACGATGGCATCCGACAGTGCATTCCGTGACCCTGGAAACTGGCGACCTGTAAGCAATTCAAAAGGGGTGAATCCTGTGATTTGGTTAACAGATGATCTTACTGACATTAAGGCCAATGGCAAAGCTGACAACCAATTTAGTTTCGTCTGTGCACAGATTTTAGCCAATTTGAGTTTTAGTGTGAGATTCATTCGTTCAACCTTACCTTGGCTGGCAGGATGCCAGACTGCACCAAATGCATGTTTTAGGCCTAGGGCCTTTTCAACGACTCGCAAATGTTCATTCTTAAAGTGGCTGCCATTATCCGATCGTAAACGGCGGGCGAAACCATAACGAGGAATATAATGATTTATTAAACATTTTATCACCGCCGTACTGTCTTCTCTGCCGACAGGATAAGCTTCAGGCCATCCAGTGAAATAGTCTACGATTACCAGAAGATAACGCTTACCCTGTACCCTCGTTATCATGTCTGTGAAATCAATCACGATTTCGTCCCCCGGACCACCGGTCAAGGGAAACGAACCCCTTGTTGGTTTAATCGTGGGTTTAACGTTATATCCCTGACAAACTTCACACGTGCTCACATGTGCTGAGACCATAGCTTTTAAAAAAGGATGCCACCAATATTCAAGCGCTCTCATCATCTGTTTGTCCCCGACATGGCTCACTCCATGAACCTCTACCATGATGGAATAACACAGACTCGCTGGGAGCGCCGGACGTCCGTCCGGAGCTTGCCACAGTCCGTCAGAGGCACGAACAGCTCCATGTTGTGCCCACACAGAGACTTCTTCAGGGGTACAGCGCTGATGCTCTTTACAAAGGTATTCCCTTGTGAATCTCGGCAATAGATCGTTAGATGTTCTTTCTGATGTGCACACCATCTGCGAGGACACATAACCAGCAGCAGCTTTTGCCGCCAAGTCTGCTGCGTCATTGCCTCTGCTCAAAGAGCTATCCACCTTAGAGTGACCAGCGCATTTAATCACTGCCACCTCTGAGGGGATCATCAGAGCCTCTAAAAGGTCTCTGGCTTCACATGCATGTGTTATTGGTCGACCTGACGAAGTGATAAAGCCACAACGTTTCTACAACGGCATTTCTACGTGTACAGCTGTAACAACATAAGCAGAGTCAGTATAGATGTTTACACGGTGTCCACCAGTATGTCGCAAGGCTTTGATCACTGCTATCATTTCTGCCCTCTGTGCTGACTGCTTCCCATCTAACCTTGCTGCATCCCTCGTAATCATCTCATATCCTACCTGCTCTACCACTGCATAAGCCGCTTTCAAACCTCCGTCCTCCGCCCTGAAACAGCACCCGTCAGTGAACAAAGTGATGACTGGCTCAGGGCCAGTCAATGGTTTTGCAAACAAATCTGGTCTGACCACTGATGCCCTCTCTGTGATCGGTGCACAGTCGTGTGGTTCTCCCTCCTCCACCAAATCTGCCATGTTAATGCCCTCATGTGTGTATATGATATGGTCGGCGAGCAAAATTGCTGCAATGCGTCGCTGTCGTAAAGGGGAAAATGTGAATGATTCAGAATTAACAAAAGATGCGATTGAATGCGTGGTTAAAACAGTTAGGTGGTGGCCCATAACGATGTGAGACGTTTTCTTCACTATCTTTGCCAATCCTGCGACAAACCTGCTGCATGGTGGCTGTCTTTGTTCTACACTGTCCAACAACATGCTAACATACATCAACACTTTTCTGCCCCCCTGGTCCTTTTGATAAAGTACCCCATGTGCACTTGACCCTGTCTCAGAGACGTCTAAGTGAAATGGTGATCTGTAATCGGCACTGCTGAGATTAGCTGCATGTACCATCTGTTGTTTCAGGTTAATGAACGTCCGTTCAGCTTCCTGTGTCCACTCAATGTCTGCTCTCAAATTCTTCATACCCTGTTGTTTTACAAGATCTCTCAAAGGGGCTGTTAATGAAACATACATTGAAATACAATGTCTACTATACCCTGTTAGGCCTAGAAATGACAACATCTCTTTAACCGTGTTGGTTTTGGATGACTCAGAATTCCTCGTCTATGGGCTACAGTTAGCGTGGAGCCCTCTGGGGTGATCATGCGACCTAGAAATGTAACACAAAGTCTGCAAAATTGCAGCTTTTCCTTGCTTACCTTGAAGCCACTTTTGTGTAATTGTCTTAACACAGCTTCGCTCCCCTCCAGGCATCCTTGCTCTGTTTTGGCTGCCAAAAGGAGGTCATCAACATACATGATCAACACACAGTCTCCAGGCAAACTACAGTCCTGTAATTGTTGTTTTAATGCATGGTTAAAAATTCCTGGTGATAAAACAAACCCCTGGGGTAATCGGTTGTAAGAATATTGACAACCTTTGTATGTAAAAGCAACACACGCCTTGCATTCCTCTGCTAAAGGGATACAGAAAAATGCGTTAGCCAAATCAATACATGTAAACCAATTGTGCTCAGGTGTTATCACAGAGAGTGCAGTATACGGATTAGGCACTGTTAACGATGGTGTAGCCACAACAGCATTGATTGCTCTCAAATCATGTACCAACCTGTACTTATTCGTGCCTGGTTTCGACACCGGAAAAATAGGTGTGTTCCACCTAGATTTGTATGGTGTAATAACACCCCTCTCTAGGAGACCTTTTACTGTTGCGGCCACACCCTCGTCTGCCTCAGGTTTGTTGCGGTATTGTGGAATCCAGATGGGGTCAGGTGTGCTTAACTGAAAGTAAACTGGAGACATGTTACAAAAACCTACATCTGTTGGGCCCTGAGACCAAAGATCCTCAGGTAAATTTTTTATGATGTCTGGTGCTCCCACACTATCTGACAGCTCCCTGCCATGGAATCTAGAAACCTGCACATGCTCTAAAGCTCCAGTGTCTCGTGTGGCACCTTCTATCCAATAGGCTTTGTGTTTAGGTGAATATTTAACATCTGTCTTCTCCGTGGGCTCCCAATCCTGGGCGGCCAACAGTGTTTTTGTAATTTTACCTAGCTCCCTGGCTTCATGGCTTGGGTGTAAGGTTAACGATATGTGAGGTGCTGCTGTGTCTGCCATCTCATACCACTTCAACTGCTCTTCTGTTAGCTTCACTGGAGCCATCACTCCTTCTTTACTCACAAAAATTCCAGCTCCCTCCAACACCCATCTGTCTCCCTCCACTTCCTGAAACATGTCTTCATAAATGGTTATCTCATTTCTGTCATAAAACAATGTACAATGCAATGGGTCTATGAGGGGTAAATAGATATCTAAATTTGAAATCCATGAACGGTATTTATTATACAGTTCCATTGTTGTGCCCCACTGTGCGTCATCATTTAATTTTACCCAGTAAAGATCAGCTGCCTCCTCCTCCCCACACGAGGTCAGCATCCACTGGCTGTCTGTCGTATTACCTGATAGGGAACAGTTAATGGTTGTACCATCTGGAAATTTAACAATTACCCCTTCTGCTGAGCACAGAATGCTAGCCCCTAATTTTATTAATAAATCTCTACCCAAAAGAGGAATGGGAGCATTGCTGGAGAAAAGGAACGAGTGTGATAAGCATTGATTTGCCACTTCAACTTTAAAGGGTTGTGTCATTTGCCAGCTTTCTCTTCCCCCAGAGAATCCGACGACCGTCACAGTCTTGTCACTCAAATCAGATTGTTTTATGCCGCCTGTGACAGTCGAATAGGTGGCTCCGGTGTCCACCAGAGCTTTTAATGGTTTGTTGTTTACCATTAACGAAATGAGAGGTTCGGCCCTAGCCCTCATTTCGATTCCCTGGGGGTCCCTTCATTATACGCTCACGCCACCCTCGGGGCCCGATGGCGGGAACATCGGCACCTGTAGGTTGGAGGGTGGTGGAGGGTATTGCCCCGGGTTGTATGGAGTTTGTGGTTCCCTGCCGCGACCACCGGCACCACCTCTTCGAGGACCCCATCCCTCCGCAGGTGGTCCGTTAAACTGACCTGAAAGCTGTGGACACTCTCTCATCCAGTGGCCTGCCTCACCACACACGTAACAATTTCCCCCGCCCTGCTGCCTCCCTCCATAAGACCCCCTCCCTCTATTACTACCCCTCCAATTGCTCCTTTGTCTATTTCCCCTCCCACCTGCTGCATGGGCTTCTGTATCATAGGGTGGGCCGTTATATTGGTAAGGGGGTGGCTGGTAGGATTGTTGTGGCATTTGCTTACTCTTTTTTGTCCCTCCCTCATTCTTTGCTTGTTCTAACTGTAGTTTTAGCAACTCTATTTTTATTTTCTCTAATTGTTCTTCCTCTTTTCCTGTTTTCTCTACAGCCCTATCTGTGTGGTGGACTAAATGCCTTTCCCATATTTCGTTACTAGCAATTGGAATGTCAGGGTTATTTTCCATTATTTGTTTAACACCACTAGGGGCACCTGCCATGACCGCTGCTCTGAATATGTCTCGTGTAATTGGGTTGGTTAAACTATTTTCTTCCACCATCTGTTCCCACTCAGCCGCGCACCTGAAATAATATGCTGCACCTGTCTCACCTGGTTTTATGCGAAACTTTATGTTTTGGTATACGGTGGGTGGCAATGGGTACAATCGACCGAGTGCCCTGCCCACCATTGTGATTACCTTTGAAAAATCAAGATCATTTGGATATTGTAATGTTTGGGCTTCGAGTTCAAAACTCCCCATCTGAGAGGCTGTCAAAATCTGACCCAACAGACAACCTTATGTCACCCAAAGCCAAAACGGTACCATGACTCAAGGCCGTTAATTTACTCAACCACTTAGAGCCCCCTGATGTAATTGGAGGAAGTTTACTGGAAATAGCAGTCATGTCACTGTGTGACCAGGGCTGGTACTGCACCCCAGTGCTCTTTACTAACAATGGGGCTTGTACGCCTGGATATAGCTGATTAGTATGGTGACTCATTGCCTGCTCTCTCTGCTCTGGTACGTTAGGGGGGCAATGATCAATTGAAAAATTAGACAGCTGCTGCTCTTTTTCCCTTCCCCTAGTACGTTTTGCTATTGGCTCCTCATCCATTACCATCGTTCCCTTAATACATACTGTATGCATCGTGCCCTGGGCCTGACCTGTTGTTTCTATAGGGCCAGATGCTCTACAACTTCCCCTTTCATCTTCACTTCCTACTCCGTTCTCACTACCATCACTTCCCTCTGGAAGTTCCATATTTTCTGCCATGTGGCGCATTGTCTCATTCACCTGAGCTCGTGCCGCATGTACCTGTTCTGTCACTACCTTGCCCAGGTGTTGTACCTCCTGTCGAAGCTCTTCTAATTATTTTAAATTACAGTCAAGGACCCCCTCCCGAACCTCAATCATAACCTGTTGTTTGCTGTGAGTCGTGTTTGGTGAGATGTAGGGTGGGGGCTGAGCAAGGGGCGGATACAATGGGCGGTACTGTTCAGGGGGCGGTGCTAGTGACTCAGTCTCCCTGTTTCCATCCCTCACTTCCAGTCTAACATCATCCGCTATAGCCTTAACTTCCTTCCTATGTCTAATGGGTGATAAAGCTGTTGCCACGAGGGCAATACGAGTCCATTTTCTTAACTGTTTTTCTAAGTCACACCCTTTACTCTTATATCTACTTGCATTATACCATTTAATCGTTTTTTCATCACTTTTATGTCTGACTAACCTACAATGAGCCTTTTTCTCCATATTTCTTACTTTCGGGGCCAGGGGCACTTTAAATTTCTCTGCCTCTTTAGTCCATGCATAATTATCACACAATTCTATCCAACATTCCTCAGCTTCTCTCTGTCTCGCTTTCCTGTCTCTTGGTTCAGCCTGTGCTATCATCATATCAGCGATACTCTGCCATTGCGCTAATAGGGTCGGACATTCGTATTCATCACACTCCTTTTGAAACTCTGCCATTCTATTATATTTATTTACTTGTATATATATATATGTATTCAATATAACTTTCCTACTAGTTCCTATACTCTCCTTACCCCAACTTAAATTATACACATACACAAAGCCTATTCACTCAAATCGCATCACATTCACACCAAAGTATCGAATTTATGGGTTATTCTTTAATCCACAGGACTTTAACCTAACAGAATTTGTGATACGCCGATCACGGGATTTCTTTCCCAACAGAATTTAACTGTTTTAATTCCAGGGACTCTAACCCTTATTAAACAGAACTTTAATCTGTATTTATTTATGGCTTTTTCTGCCAAGGGACTCTAACCCGTAAGAATCTTTTAAATCTGATTTTCCTTACTTCAATTTTACTCGTCTATTCATCGAGATGTTCATCAAATTTAACACAGAAATTTAGTTTATCCAATAGCAGAATTCGGAATAACAGGTTTCTGCGCTTACCTCAGTTATTTAGCCGGCTTTTGTGTTAAATCTGAATCCGTCTCGTGATCTTTCCCTCCCCCACAGGGTCCGCCGAAATGTGGCTCGAAAACTTTCCTTTGTCTTCAAATCACGTCGATGGTCACCATCTTATGGACTTTTGGAACTTGAGTCCTGCGTGTTCAAAAATTTGAAGAAAAGTCAAAGAGATCGTTTTTCCCAATAAGTTTAAGTAGAATTTATTATCAGATGTAAAAGCTTCTTCCAGCTGGGGCTGTTTTCTCATCATATACATGAGCCAAACAACTGAACACACACTTCCGGGTTACAAGTATTTATAAAATATGTGACGTCGATTCTCTCTTCGGGCTCCTCCCCTTCATTGGGCGGGCATTCAATCCTCCGGAACCAATCACCTCGGGACATGTTAATCTGACTCCATTCTCCCCCAACCATTGGTCCCTGCAAAACATTTTGAAAATAGCCGGTCCTGCCGAGAGATGCGATTGACGCACACACACATACACTCACACACTTGTTATCTGAGACCCTGCTTCTGCATTCCTCAGAGCTCGTGTTACACACTTCTGCCAACTAGTTTTCAAGACAAAAAACCCAGCACAGCATGGACATATATTTGACAGTAAACATGAATTTATAAAACATAAAACATCATAATCTCAATATTAACTACGCAGGAGCCACCATTTTTTCACAGGTTGACGTATCACTTGGACATAGACTTATCTCACAGAGTTCCAGCACATATCCACACTGATGTGTTATAGAGTGCCTTCTTAACTACGGAAAAGATGTTCTTCAAACAACGTTTTCCGCTGGTCTCTTTTACAAAGATACAGCCGGACATATGGACTGTACAGATCCGGGGAACATGCCAGCAGTGTTGTAGAATTATTAGCACCAGTTCACAATGACATATTTTTTCAGGAAAAACTTCTGCTTAATGGTGTGGACATCAAAATCCGTATGACTAGGTGTAAAGACGAGTTTTGTCTGATGAGGGATGACAATATAAATTACAAAATAAATATTCAGTCTGTGTCCCTTTTTGTGAAAAAAGTTACCGTGTCACCAGCAGTACGTCTGGGTCATGCTCACGCACTGCTCTCGGCAACAGCCAAATACCCTATTGAGCGAGTAATATTAAAAAATCATTCACTGCCCGCTGGTTCACGCGTCGTGACCCAGGAAAATGTGTTTCTAGGAACCCTCCCCAAGTCTTTGGTCATAGCGATGGTTGATAACGATGCATTCACGGGGCCTATAATAAAAACCCCTTTGCTTTTAAAAATTACGATTTAGAATTCAACCTGAATACAGGACCGGTTCTGCTATACGGGAGTACTATCAACTAGCTCTGTCTTCTGGAAGACATCTGAAAAACCAAGCAGTGTCTATTGACCGCGAAGAATATTTGCACGGGTAAACATTATATTCATTTAATTTGACTCCTGATGAGGAGTGTTCTAGACATGTGTCTCTCATCAAATCTGGAAATATCAGACTAGAAGCACGGTTTCGACAACCGCTCCCCCGTACGATAAACCTTGTAATCTATGCTATTTATGACTCGATTCTTGAAATTTCTAATCGCAGACAGGTCTTGATCGATAACTATTAACATGAATACCGTACAGCTCACAGTCTTGATGGATAAAATATCATGCAACTGTTGTGTGATTATTTAGCAGAAGAACGTCTAAGAACAGTGCCATCTATGGTCATAATTAATACACACCCCTCAGGACTCCCCGGGGAACACTGGTTAGCCTTATACATAACCAGGGAAGGGGTTGGGTGCTTTTTTGACAGTTTTGGAAATAAACCCGATCATCTCCGTTTTCCAACACAAATCAGTAATTTTCTATTTCTTAACTGCGACAGTGTGATACTCAAATAAGTCCAGAATTATTCGTCAGACACGTGTGGGCAACATTGCATGTTCTTTCTCCGTCATATGTCCACTACTTATGATTATGAATACATGATGAGTTTGTACTCTGATTTAGATAAAAACGATACTATGGTGTAATTTTTTGTGAAAAAACTAAAAATCTATAACCATTTTAATAAGAAAAATGTGTTTAAATGTATTCAATGTGTTCAGACTGGCAAAATGTATGATTGTATACTGGAATAAACCATAATAAATAACAAATAGTGCAAGATTCTTATTTTTGCGATGACTTCTTTTTATTCACACACACACACACACACACACACACACACACACACACACACACACACACACACACACACCAGAATATTCTTGTTTGTCAAAATAAAAAAAGATTAGAGATGCATCCATCGACAGCGTTTGTGACTAGGTGAAATGATAACATCGCCGTCAGAATGGTCGTTATCATGATGTGGGGTACCGGCTCTCGCATCTCTACCCCTCTGTGTTGTTGTTGCATAACCATCAGGCGATGAACCTACTTTAAAATGATCGATTACACGTCGTATATGACGGTTGGGTACCGTAGATTGCGGTATATTTAGTGCTGCAAAAGTCTCCAGAAACTCTATCCATCCTAGAGGTCGGTTTTCATCTTTGACATTGTATGGGGCTATGACATTTTTAACTAAATCCAACATGTGTGATCCGGGTATGTTCCGTCCTTTATATACAAACTCCCCAGAATCAGTCCATGAAGCGATGTCTTTAGCGTTAGTCATTTTATCTAAGATGTATCGAGTATTTTTCAAGCTCCTTTGCGGTATATTCTTTAATACATCATTCACTACGTTGTCGTATAACAGTGTTTTCAGCATTCGGTACATTAGATGTTTCTTTATCAGACAGAGGCATGTTTAACGTTAATATAGATGTCTCACGGCCAGCTTGCTTAGCAAATGTTAAATATCTCTAAAATATTTGTGTACCGTTTAGCTTTTTCATGAGATGCCATATCAGAGTTGTGTAGGATGTCCCTTATAGCAGAGTCCAAATCATTCTCCACCGACTGTTGAATAGACTCACGTGGTATACCAGATTTTAGTTTATCGAGTTGATGTTGTGGGACTAAAAACATCTTCTCTGCAAACTCCATTTATCTAGAAGTAACCAAACTAGTAATAAAGGGGATTGCTATGCTTAAGAGGGGCAAAAGGAAACCACCCTGCTGGTTTATCATCCGTCTCTTTCTTTTAATATCAATCTTCTTGTTTGTCACAAATTTAAGCACTGTTTTCCGGCGTTTTAGTTTCTGGTATTGCTGCGATGTGAGCGGTATGTTACCGTGAAGTACATTAAGGGCGAGCTCACACAGCGTTACAATAAGTTCATCGGATGTAGACTGTAAAATAACCCGTCTCTGGCTGGGTGTGGCCTTTAAAAGCATCTTTAACACAGGGAGGTTTCTATAAAGTTTAGCAGACATTTTAAATCGTCTCAATGTTTTCTTTTCTGTAGATACACTACCGGATGTGTAGAGAGTAAGTCTGTTCTGAGACGATAGTGTTCAGGTGTTTTAGCTTTATAATCAATCATGAGATATCCGTAAGGTTTACCGATTGCGTCCTGATATGATTCCATAAAATATTTTGCACGGCCTGGATACATCTGTCTGGCTAGAACCATTACCTGTGTGGCGTCTCTGGGGTTTTTAAACAATATCAAATAGTTTGTGTTCAAGCTGATGGTCCTGCTGGATTTACCCTGACAAAATAAATTCTGTACAATGTTAATAGCACTGAGATTTCTGTGGTGTAAATACTGTGTAAACAGCTTTTCCACTTCATTGATAACACTAGCTTCTTTCATTAAATCATCAATAATAAGCAGATTTGTTTTATTGACAGGAAACAAATGATCATCATTGAGAGTCTGTGGTATACCTTCAACAAATTTAATTTTATACAGCTTCAATAAATCGTCATACAATGGTTGCCAACAATCATAAATATATACAATATCCTCCACATTTTTAGAAATCAATGTAACGGCATTTTGCAACAACATTTTACAAAAAAGGATTTCCCAGAGTTTGATGGTCCATCTGATGGTTACCATCAGCATAACACCATTGAATTATCGCTACAGTGTCTGAAACAAATGAGAAATGTTTGATGTCATAGCCATTGCCAAAAATATGCTGAGCAAACTCCTCAGGGTCTGAAAGTAACTCTGTTGTGGGTAGGTTTTCCCTCATTGAAAACCTGCCCCACAAACTATTAAGCAATAGCTTGTTGATTGAGCGACGTGCCGGGTTGTGACTTATCTTAGCAGGGTTCAGTTGAATCCCTTCTTTTTCAAAATAGTCGATGTATGATTGTTTGTCAGTGTCCGTTGCCGCATGTTCTGGATAACCGTTGGCTTCCTGCTTGTACTGCAAAAATGTTTTAACATATTCACAAAACAAGGTATCCGACCGCTGTGGAAAATGCCACACCTCATCTATGTTCGTCACAATATATCCCTTCTCTACAGCTTTTAACAATTCAATACTAACCCAAGTACCGGAGATGGATCTTTCATCATCGGTGTGTCTGCAGGTGGTTGTTTGGTTTTGTTGTTCGGTGCAGGTGCGACAGAGCGGGAATATTAACTTGCCACCAAATCTCATGGGAAGCACTGGGTGTAGTAGTTTACGCGGTGGTAAAACACAGCATTTCACAAGTCCGTAATAATTTTCTAGAGGTTCAAAATCCTTGAAAATGATTTGTGGGTGACCTAAAGGGTACTCCTTTCTGGCTTGGCAGAACGGACACAGACTTGTGAAATCGACATATCTTATTTTCTCACCTTCTGCGACCTTATGGTACAATTTGAACGTGTTAGTACGCCCCCCAAATAAAGCGTTGCGTGGTCTTAATCTTTCAGGGTGTTTATATGTGGACATAAAAACAATTACAACAGGATCGGATTGTTTAGCTGTTTTCCACTCACATTCCCACATCACCTCCACCTTCAGACCATAAAATTGTTTCAACACTACAAGTTTGTCATCAACCTGTCTTCTGAGATCACCATAGGATAGTTTTGAAAGGGGGTTAACATGTTCATGTCTGAAACATTTTAAACATCCATGGTGGAAACATCCAAAAAACTCAAAAACTGTCTTTACATCCGAATTCTCAAAAGACCCATCAACAAAATATTTACCAATTGACACCTCACCGTAGTTTAAAGCATGTCGAATGTCTATGCCACGTGTTTATTTTTACATATTCCAGCCATTCGATGGAGACATCTGAGTAGGCCTTGTTCTGATTGGTGTATGCATTGTTGTGGGTAAGAGCTAGAGTGTCTTTTGGGAGGTAATGTGTTTTGTACACAGCCATACAGCATGATGCTAATGTGGTGCACATAAACGGATCAATCCCTGTACATTGCATGAATTCATCGCGGTATTTCATACATGCCTCCCTCAGCAAAACAACGTCATTCTTGCCATACATGGCTAGTTTTTTTAAAATCAAACACCTTATCGGTGACTGTTGTGTACCAAGCATCGAATTGACCTCTGTCTTTATCACTCATGGTCTCGTACCCATAGAAATGCTTGTCTGGATAAGGGCCTGTATAATCTTTGTTTTCTACCCTGTTAAAATGGTGTGGGAAGTATCCCTTGTCCCCACAGGACAGGTTTAATGCAGCCGCTGTCTTGGCCAAACGCATGGGGATGAATGAGTAGCTATCAATAAAACGTTGCTTAAAGCCGCTGTCATACATTAAAATTAGATGACACCCCTGCATTGTGATTTTAAGTGTGAGCCTTACTTTTGTGAAATGTTCCAAAAGTATGAAGTTGTCAAACCCTGATGCATTATGCGCAATCCATGTAATTTGTATAACGCGGTTGTCTGAACCGTCTGAGGAGTCTATCAACACAATCTGTACCCTCTGGTGTACCCACCAGAAAAAGTGATAGCACACACAACATTTGGAACATGTTTACCGTCTTGGTAGCGCGTTTCAAAATCATAAAATATGTATTTCACACCAGGGTCCTTAGGATTTATCAGTTGTATGAAACACTGGTGGGCCCCATCAGCAATCAATACATCACCGCAATGGACGCAACAACTTGCTGGGCATTTGTGGGGTTTAGGATCTGTGCCGCTAATGTGATAACGTCTGTTGCATTTTGGACAATGTTTGGTCACAGCACACTGTGAAAACTGCTGACCTAGTGGTGGTTTCTTATGCATGTCATAACAATAGTCAGATCTGCAGTAACAAAGACAATTGCTATATTGTCTTTCACAGCGTGTCTGAAACACTGTGGGGGGGGTGAATTGCCGTCACTGTGGTATCTAAATATTTTTGCTGCTGACTCACTTTCAGAATCATCTGACCCATGACAACGTTTTGCGGCCATTTCACAATATTTTATTTAAACTTTTTTTTAAATCACTGTTAGTTGAAAACCATCAGAAACACACTTTTTAAAACAATAATACACAAACCGTACCAATGAAAACAAAAACAATAAACATTAAAACATATGCAAAGTGATTTATATACATGGTGTATACTCTCTGCGGCAGATCTGCGTCTGCCCATGTTTATGATTTCCATAAATAATATAACACTTTGCGCTTTACCGTCCTGAACGTCTTTCAGTGCCTTACGAATCAATCGTTGTCTCGCAAGACCTTCTCTCAGGGATACTGAACTTGCAGTGATGATACTCCTTAACTTTTCAAAATCCCTTCTGTCTCTCCGTCTTTCATCACGCAAACGGCGCCGATCATCTGTCGCGATCCTCAATTCGGCGCTAATCAGATCCAAGCGACGTAAAATCGTTGCGCAATCCGCTGCCCCAAAGACCGAATCCGGGGTTGACGTCGGTATCGTACCAGATTCCGCTCTGAACGCCTCCTGATTAGACGGCAACACCGATGTGTCAAGGCCAGAAACAACCTCTGTGTTATTAGCCGAAGCCCCTGTTGGTTCGGCCTGGGTGAACTCTGCTGCTTCCCACGCTTCAACTAAATCGTCGTCCCACACAGCCTCTGAAATAAATAATAAAATATGTATTACACAAGAGATAAAACAAAATGATCAAGATGTTTATAAAATTTAAAAAGCCTTAGACTCACCAGACCCGGTATTTCGATTTTGCATTGGAGTTGTAGCCTGCGATGTTTGTTCGTTCGTTGTTATTAATGCCGCCAGACTCCAGAGCCACCGTTACAAACGTAGGCCTTGGCACCCGATTAGATGAGCTAAGAGCCACAGAGTCTGTGGATATAGCTACATCATTCGAGATGTTTGCCACCAATCGCGATAAAGACCCTACAAAACATTATTTAAACATATATCCACATTTCTAGCGGTAGTTGGGATGTTTTTCCACATGAGGTACAACTGCATCTAACAGGGACTTTGCTGTGCCTTCCTGAGGTGTGTTTCCTCTTTTGGGTCAGCGTCCCCAACGATACGCCACACAAAGCACAACGCTGCGCTTGGAAAGGCAAGCAGATAACGAGCCCACCGCCCTCCTGCTGTTGGGCGGCTCGTGGGCGGCCACGGCGGGTCCCCCCCTGGGTTAGAAGCAGTTTGCACTGCTTCGGTGGGTTCTTGAGCGTTACCGTTTGTAATGAGATGAGCCACATGTGCTTCAGCTGCCTCAAGAGTCGTATCCGGCTCCTCCCGAATACGCCTGAGCACGACTGAACACTCTTAGTCGATCGCCAGTTCCAAAGGTCCGATTACCAAGGTGGCCACCGTCAGCAATGTGATCCCTGGCCCCAGGATCACGGTGGGGGCTTGGCCCTAATGGAGTCGCGCAGTTCCTACGCTTCCCCATGGTGACTTGTTTAACCGGGCGACCCACCAGCAGGGATAATTTCCGAGTCTGACATAAGCATGGATAAAAGCGTCTGCCAAATGGACCGGGGGTCCTGGAATAACACGACCAGGTCGTGTGGTGAGAGGGAGACTGGTGAAAATCGAGGGGGCCTCTCTTGCCCTCATGGCTGGTGGTACTGCTAAGTCAACAAGCACCTAGGTCTTTGCACTACACGACTGGCTTCATTAACCTTATCACCGGAAATTATTACCACAGTTATCCAAGTAACTGGGAGCGATCAAAGGAACCATAACTGATTTAATGAGCCATTTGCAATTTCACTGTACCGGCCGGGTGCACTTAGACCTGCATGGCTTAATCTTTGAGAGCATTTGTTACTAGCAGGATCAACCAGGTAGCCTCGGGGAGGCCGTTGGCGGACACCTTCGAGGAATAAGGTTATCGAACAGCTCGCCGCCCTCCATGCCACCTGCCCAGCAATCCCGACGGCCACCTTTTTGGACATGGATGAAATACAGAACTTCTCGGACGACCAACAGGTAGAGGAAATCGACCAGGAGGAATACCAGACGTGTGCGGAGGAAAGATGCCAGCGCGCCCGGGCCAAGCTCCTGAATGAGGCCTAGTGTTTATATGAATTTATACTCACGTATGTCGCTATCGACGTCCTGACGTGAGTGAAATTTGGCGTTCCCGGCAACCCCAAAAAAAACAAAAAATTGTGTGCCATATTTGTAGTCAGTTTTTTTGGTAATCGACCACCTTACGCTTATATGAATGGCACACATGTATTTAATTGGTGGACCACCACTTTAAGTCGACCTGGGTGGTTACCTGACCACTTTGGCAACAATAGTTGGTCAGTGGACAAATAGTGCTTTGGTGGTACGGGGGGCGTGTCCGGGGCGTCGCACGGCAATCGAGGGACCAATCCGCGAGAGGCTATGGGGTCCAGAGACCACCTGCCAAAGATAGTTGGTCAGTGGGATGAATATCATGTTCGTGGTCTCCCGGGGGAAGCGCAAAAAGCCCACCCCTGGACTATGATGGCGTGGACTGCTCGCGAAAATTTGGGGCTACCTAGAGGTAGACCGGTCATCTAAGTCTCCCAAGAATGGTTTTCGGGCTGGACCCGGAGGGCTCCACTGGTGGCCGAAGCGCTTCGCGGGGAGGATCCGACTGCCCATACCCCTGGCACTCTTGGTTTTCCCATCTGCCAGATTGCCTGGTCCGAATACCTAGGTTTACCCCTGCCGTTGACCCTAGGACTTCCAGGTAGCGGGGGCCTCGAGGCCCCGGGTTGATACTTAGGTCACCGTCTTTGAGCCGACGCATTGCTCTCTGGCTTTTTCCTGAGCAGAAACATCACCAGTTTGGCGACCTTAGGGCCGTTCCTTCTGGGATCTTCGGCTGAACGCTGCGGCGCAACTCAGCCTCGCAACTCAGCCTCTCATCTGCAGATGACTACATCTTTCAGGTAAATTCAGCAAACCGCAGCTGATTTTTCACGACCTCCACACTTTAGACTTTGACGTTTTCCTGAGCCCGAAACACCATCAGTCTGGCGACCTTAGGGCCATTCGGGCATGGATCTTTGGATTCTCGCAGCGGCCCCTCTCCGCCCAAAAGTTCCCAAAAATTATGATAATTAAACATAAAAGATACAATTAACTCAAAAGACTCAGAGTCCATCCACAAGGAAAGTCCAACACCATGGTTAGCTCGTTAATCCATTGAAGTTGATTTACAAGAATCAATAACATGAGTAGGGCAATGGATGGGTCACACACACTCAAACACCAAGCACAAAACAGGATATATTAGTATTGTAGTGAGCCATTTTGTTTATTTATTTTACATTTAGTCATTTAGCAGACGCTTTTATCCAAAGCGACTTAAAAAGAGTTTGGGGAGCAATAAGCGATATGTCATAAAAGAGCAATAGGTGCTAATACAAAGGAACATGTATCCAACATACTTACAAATAACACCATAATGCATCTAAAGACTTGAATACACTACAAGACTTTTTCTTCAGATTTTCAGTCTGGATTTGTTGCAGAAAGTCTGCGCCAGTCGGCATATTTTATTACGTATTGTTTTCTGTGCAAAACTTCTAAAAGTCTGCTAGTGTGATGTCTAGTTTTTTTTAATCTGTTCAGATTTGACAAGTTGTGTAATGTATTCCAGCCTTAAGATATTGTTATTCAAATTGTGTACTCTGAATTTATAAATATTTACCAAGATCTTATCATCTATTACAAGGTGGACCATTAAGCCCTCCTTCAAGAGTGCCAGTGTCCTGTGAAAATAAAACATTAAAAACAAGTACTTTACATTCAACTTCTATGTTTATAAAAGGTTTACATTCTTCTCCAAGGTATACACATGACTGGTGTAATGGAAATTTTCTAGTCTAGCTTCTTGATGTGTCTATCTATATGTTTATGAAGTTTTTATCTGTGTTTTCTTTTCTATGTTATCATGTTTTTCTCTATACGCGTCATACCACTCTGCCTTTGCCCTCGAGCAGAGGCCAAGATGTTCTGTTTAGAATAACGGGCATCACTTCTCGTAAACCAGCTTGGGATTCTGGCTAGGTGGCAAAGGGAGGGGGTTTCACGTTTTAATATATAAACTCTGGGTGTAGGAGGAAAGAGCGCCTTTTCTCTGCACCAGCTCATTGATGCAGATTAAACGACAATAAAATACTTTGCAAAGTACCTGATGTCTCTGTATATTGCGTTTGTCAAAGTTGACTCACCTTGATTAAGGAATAAGAAAATTCCACAACACTGGTTTCACAGCCACAGCTGAATGCTGTTTCTTCTGTGTGATGCCAGCAATGGTCGCACTAGAAAAATGCATTCACGTGTCAACACACTGAACTGGATTCAAAGACAGTATTAACAATAATAAAAATGAGTGTAACTATTATACAACATATCAAAATAGCATTGTCATCACTTACTTTGAATGAATTGTTTGGTAAAGGCAAACTTCTGCTTCCTGGGCCATGCAACTGTTTTGTGCTGCACTCTTTGATTCAACACTGTTTGTCTCTTGTGTTCCATCAACCTCGCGAAGAAAATCTTAAAAAGAAATGTATATTTTTGGCATGGAAACAAAAGCATCTTAAATAAACCCTTACACACTTACTACTAACTTCTTCATCCTCTTATTACCTGATGTTGCAGTCTTCTCACCATACATGAGGCATGGTAAAGCCTGTTGTTGTGCAGCCTTTCATTATTCATTTTCATATTTTCTGCTTCCATCTATAACAATGATTTAATAAACATGAAGCTAAATTATAAGTAAATATATATTTACTTAATATTTACGAACAAAAATATAAAACTTACTGTGCATACAAAAAGCCCAGAGTTCCTTCCATCATCTCACTGCCATCGGTTCAGACTGGACACAGTCCAGCCATCCAATTTGTCAACATTTCTAAAAACATTTCTTAAAAAGCATATCATTAAGAACATAAAACATGTATTAAATACATTTATTTTATAATTGTTTGACCACATTTTACACAAACTAATTTTGAAAATAAAAAAGTCAGAAAATTCAATAATACTTTAAAATGTCCATGTCCTCTACTGAAATGGTCTTATATCGGCTGGTGCCGTCGTACACTCGAATTTCTTTGTCAGCAATAACAAAAACCTGTATAATAAATAACATTAATAGAAACAATAATAATGAGTAATCACAAAATAATGCAAAACATGTACAAAGATTGAAAATAAACAGTGTTCTATTATCTCATAGAATGAAGTGATGTCCCAACTCTGGGATATCTTTTAATCCAACCACCCTAGGTATAAGGACTTTCTGTAGATTTGAAGCATTCTAAAATAAGGAAACAACAATCATTCAGTAATGCTATTGTGACTATTAGTCTTAATGTATAGGTATATGAGAAAATGTAACATTTTAAGAATACCTGAAGTCGTTTCTCCTTTTACCCCACAGTCCCTGTACCACAATATATACGTGTCGGTGTCCAAAGCCAAAACCTGAAAATACAAGAAATGTAAAACTCCACAATACTTATATTATTTAGTTTAATTATACTTGTATAATAGTTTTGTCTTTAAATAACATACACTCTCAGAAAAATAAGTACAAAACAGTACCTTTAAGGAACTAAAGCATGTAACTGGGGTGGCACCCTCAAAGGTACATTATTGTACCTTGAGTCAGAGGAGCAAATTTGTACCATCTAAGGGCCAATACTGCCCCTTTGAGGATCAATAAAGTACCTCTGGAAAAAGGCACAATTTTGGCCCATTAAGGCACCGCCCCAGTGACAAAGCCATTTTGTACCTTTAGATGGCAAAAAAGTTTATTTTTATTCCTTAAGGAGTGAAAGAAAATAAAGGCAAACAACAACTAACTGAATTTTAGACACTTATTTTAGTCCTTAAATGGAAAACAGTTTAATTCACAGATTCATTAATAATTCATCTCACATACAATGTAACATCTCAAAATAAAATGCCACAATGTTTAGGATGTTATCGCTGATATAAAAAACATTTAAAAAATGTGTTTTGCTGAATCCATATCATTCTCTGTTTCCACCTGCAGACACAGCAACTGTATCTGGGGTGCAAGCTGGGCAAGAGAAGTGATCAATGCCGCAGAGTTTTTCTCCTTCATGACGACAATATGTCCATTCAAGGAAAGCTTTTTGGAAGATGTCGCCACAAATGTAACTTCTCTGGAATTACAAAAATTTGAATACAGTGACATGCCAGTTAGACTTGCACAAATGAAGAAAACAAATGGCCTTCCAAGTGTTTCCCTTCCAAATTGTTGTGAGCGCTGTTCTAACATTTTGACAAAAGCTTGTCTTGAAAGACCAGGTGCATTGATTTTCAGGTCCTCAAAAGGTCTAGCTGGAATATGGTTTGAAATCCGACAGTGCCTGGCCAGTAACCACTACACAGCAGGTTTCCCACTTCAGGTGTCCATGTCGCAAGACATGTTCTGCAGTCCATAACTGGCAGGAACATGTCATAGTGAAAAATTCAAAGGACCAAAATACTCCAACACTCTTGAGACATCTGTCAACAGAGCTGTGCAGATTACTTACAAAATGTTATCCATTACTGATTCCAAATGACATGACAAAATAGTAGCTGGAAACCATCCCATTACACATTTTAGGTAATAATCAGACAACTTTTGACCTAAATTCTTTCAATCGGATAATCTTTTACCATGTCATTATAAAAAGACAAAGTGTAAAAATATTACATTTGTTGTTACTAACAACTTAACATTATATTATGTCAAGGTTTTCCAGAATGGTATTTGTGAAGGAACCGCGGGGGGGTTTAAGAGTTTATATGGAAGGCTAACGATTAATTAAATGTCACAAATGACAAAATTTAATTAAAATAAAAAACGACTTAAAAATAAAATAATTTATTTGTTTACACGCATGCGATTTTACCATAACCAATGACAGAGAACCAATGAACATGCAAATGTAATAATTATTCATTATCATAATTTTAAGCTTTCAAGTACTTCCTACCTTGGTCATATATGACATTGTGGCCACTTAGTTCTTGCACAGCAGTTGATGGAAGGACAGGTTTATATAGAACCCATGAAAAACTAGATGTTGATGCATTGAAACATCACACTTCCCACAGTAATGGGGAGTAGTATAATCATATACTATGTGTCAAAATGTTTGATTGATTTATGACCCTCCTGTCAAGGTCTGTCATCCTGACAGCCTGTCAGTCAGATCTTCTTAATGGCCTGTCAATCTAATTGACATTTGATGTTTTATGACTGTTGTAGGGGGGTCCTATGGCCCCCACTTTTCCTGCAGGGTTAGTCCCCCAAACCCCAACACCTTTTCAAACCTGGCTGCTTTTTCTATCAGGACACCTGCTGTGAAATGTGTTTTGTGTATCAGCAATTTAGAGAGAGTTAGAGGCTTAGTTAGAGGCATACATAGAGGCATTGATGGAAGCATGGATAGGCTAACCCTTGTAATATGTTCGATTGTCACGGCAGACTTAGTTCATTTTTTGTAACAAGGTGATAAGACATGGCCCATGTCATTCAAAATAGTTTTTTGTAACATGGAATGATTGTGGCGGGCGGTCTTAGTTTAATTTTGTAACAAGGTGATAAGACGTGGCCCCCCCATGTCATTCAAAATAGTTTTATGGCCTGTCACTCCAAACAGGCTAGTTTTATGGCCTGTCAATCTAAAATAGGAGGGTTTTATGGCCTGTCAATCTAAAAACGATAGTTTTATAGCCGACTTGTCTACCTAAAAACCACTTACCATCAATAAAGATGTTTTTCACCCTTTTGACATGACATCACCGAGGGGTCACATTACCGTGTGAAAGTTGTTTGTGTATTTTAAATGAATGAGAGAAATCATGTAAATGTTTGTGTGATGTTTCTTCTAAGAGTTACTTTGAAAAAGTGTTCAAGACAGACATCTAGATTTAATTAGGATATAGCTATGCCTAGACGAACCGTCTGAAATGTGTAAACCTATCCTGAGGGTTCTTGTTATGCTAACGGGTTGTTTGATAGAGACATTTGGTAGACAAACACCGTTACATGTCTACTAGTGTTGTTAAGACATGTAATGAAACAAACATAACATTGAGTAAAAATAAAATAGAAAAGGTTATAACTTTTCATACACTTATAAGAGGTGCTACTTTTGGCTGATTTACCAATAAATAGTTATTGTAATGTTTTAGTGACTATTTTTTCAAAAAATCTATATGTTGGTTTTGGTTATACCTTAATCAAATTACCTACTAGCTATACAGGGAATATACACACTACCACACTTTTGGGTGTAAGTTTGAAATATGTTAATGACGGACCCCTGCTACGCTCACAATGGGTCTGGTTTCTTTAAAAAAGTTTAAAAGAGGGATCTTGTAGTTAAGAGTCCTTGTGTCGAGACGTACGGACGTGTTGTGGTAACAGATATTCAATACTCTTTTGTTGTCTTGAAAATAACTTAGTTTTTCTAAAATGGCAAGCTTTCTGACCGGTATGTTGGTTTTCATTTTCTCTTTATAACAAAATAAATAAAATGTCTGTATATAACTTTTTGTTACGGTTGTCGGGGGACTGTTTAACAGGTTGTATCATACCGTAGGTGCATTAAACGATCCGAGATATTCTTGGCTTGCAGAAGAACTAAACGCTCTAAATCACGCAGTAGGTACGTGTGTCTAAAATTCTTTTTTATATATAAATCATTGTTCGTAGAAAAACACCGCAACATTTGTTACACGTTATTTTTTATCAAAACAGGACCAACACATGGGTCTGCCAACACAGCCCCGCAAAACCCTGACGCTAGAAGGAGACTCATTGGTAAGTAAAATAGGTATGTCTATAGTTGTTCAAAACCCTATATAAACATGTTAGTCACACATTTTCTTTTTACACATGTCAACAGTTTCTGGAGACTGATGAACATTAAAACAATGTTCTGCGTGTTCAAAATTGGAGAGAGGCCAGTTAAGAAAATGTTGAAATTTATTGATCAGAAGTCTCAAACAATACAGCCGCTGGGTGAGTTCTCAGACGTAAAGTCTTACAGAAAGAACCGACCACGAAAAACAGTTTCACAGCTTTTTTATATTTCACGTCACGTCTCTTCTTCAGCTAGGGTCCAATCAGCTCTCTCTCCTTTGTCTTGTCTTCAGCCAATCAGATCACACTGCTTTGCTCTCGAACATCTGCAATGTATTATATAGAAACACTACACACCACATTCCATGGGGCTCCCTGTGTAATCTAATCTTTACACACACATTGTCAGGGATATTTAGGGGAAGAACCCAAGCGCAGGCAGCAGTGCATAGATGGAGTATTTAATAATAAAATAAAGCCCACGATGGGGTAACGATGTAACAAAACTAAATATAAACAAGAACAAAAGACTTCCCACAATCGGGCAAAAACGAGAACACAGGATACACGGCAAGGCAAGGCAACAAGATCACACGACATGAAAGTAATACGAAACAATTCAGCACAGGACAGCAAACACAAGGGCAATATATATGGAGACTAACAAGGATAATTAATACAAGGCAGGTGTGGGGACTGAAACACTAAAGGGAGGCTAATGAGAGAACGAGAGGGGCGGGGCCAAAGACGAGACGCACACAAAAGACGAGACGCACACAAAAGACATGGTACTGTCAAGATCCTGCCCGAAGACTAGAAAAACCTGACACTTCGTGGCAGAACCCTGACAGTACCCCTCCGCTTAAAAGGACGCCCCCTGGCGTCCTCCAAGGGAACATCACTGACAAGACATGACAGACTGGGAAACAGACAAAAAACAGCAGAACATTGTAAAAATTAATAAAGGCAAACAGGCAATGGTAATAAATGGGTTAGGATGACACAATAAAAATAACAAACACGGTAGGGGGGGTGGGGGGACAACAATGTTCTGGGGGAAAGGAGTCCGCGGGCCAGAGGGAGAAAATGTCTTTGCCCGAGAGGACATAGGGCGAGAGCGGGTAGCCTGAGGTGGCCTGCCCGTGGGGACCTTGAACGGGTTAGAGTCCAGGGGAAAATGTCCTGTGCTCCCGGGGCAAGAGAAAGAGTTCCATGAGGCCCCGGGACCCGACCAAGGACGCCCGGACGCAGACCGGGACTCGGCCGGCAGCACTGGGCTGTCAGCCGGCTGAATCGGCGCTTGGACGGCCGGCTGAATCGGCGCTTGGACGGCCGGCTGAATCGCGGCTTGGACGGCCGGCTGAATCGCGGCTTGGACGGCCGGCTGAATCGCGGCTTGGACGGCCGGCTGAATCGCGGCTTGGACGGCCGGCTGAATCGCGGCTTGGACGGCCGGCTGAATCGCGGCTTGGACGGCCGGCTGAATCGCGGCTTGGACGGCCGGCTGAATCGCGGCTTGGACGGCCGGCTGAATCGCGGCTTGGACGGCCGGCTGAATCGCGGCTTGGACGGCCGGCTGAATCGCGGCTTGGACCGCCGGCTGAATCGCGGCTTGGACCGCCGGCTGAAACGCGGCTTGGACGGCCGGCTGAATCGCGGCTTGGACGGCCGGCACCTCGACTGCCGACTGGATCGCGGGCACCTCTGCCGACTGGACAGGACTGGATGCGCCGGCCTGAGTGGATACCGGCTGCTGGATGTAACACCGCGACCCCCTCCTCGGCTTCTTTCTCTTCGACCGGCCGAGGGGACGTATTGCCGGCTGCAGAGAGGCGATGCTGGACCCAGTTACCTCCGTTCCGGAGGAGTCGGACGGGGAGTCCCACGACTTTCTCCGTCCGCGTCTGCCCCGGAGGCTAGCTGGTGGTGGAGCAGATGGTGTGGTGATGCCCATTACCCCGATCTGCAGGGCACGACCCTCTGGAACTGCGACCAGCGGAGATGAATAGTCAAGTTGGCCTGAGATCCTGAGCTCAGAGCGTGCGACGGCGCACCTCCACACATCCTCAAACCCCAGCGGCTTCAGCGATCTCATCTCCGCTGGCGAAAGAGGGTCCCTCAGACCGGCGTTAAAAAGCACCGCCAGCTCCTCCTCACCACGGACCATCTCCTCTGCGACATCCAGGAACCTGCCCAAATAACTCTCCAAGTCAGTATTCCCTTGTTGGACGCCGCAGAGAAGACGAGGCTTCCGGGACCGTGTGGTCATTGCTGCCTGCTGGGTTCAGTAATGGCTGAATTGTTCTGTCAGGGATATTTAGGGGAAGAACCCAAGCGCAGGCAGCAGTGCATAAATGGAGTATTTAATAATAAAATAAAGCCCACGATGGGGTAACGATGTAACAAAACTAAATATAAACAAGAACAAAAGACTTCCCACAATCGGGCAAAAACGAGAACACAGGATACACGGCAAGGCAACAAGATCACACGACATGAAAGTAATACATAACAATTCAGCACAGGACAGCAAACACAAGGGCAATATATATGGAGACTAACAAGGATAATTAATACAAGGCAGGTGTGGGGACTGAAACACTAAAGGGAAGCTAATGAGAGAACGAGAGGGGCGGGGCCAAAGACGAGACGCACACAAAAGACATGGTACTGTCAAGATCCTGCCCGAAGACTAGAAAAACCTGACACTTCGTGGCAGAACCCTGACACACATACCGTTTCCTGTGGAAAAATACCCTCAAATCATCCCAACTCTTGGCTAACACAACTCAAACACTTGGTTATATTTTCAACATATTATGCACAGTTAGTAAACAATAATGAAATCATAAAGCATATTAAATGTAAAGGCACGTTTAATACCACAATAAGATCCTTCAGTGTGCACATTCCTTCCCCCAAAAAGAAGATGCTTCTTGTTACACACACACATAAGCAGAACATGCACCCCCCACTTACTGACCACATTCCGATCTCTGGCAACATCTAGCAACTGTAGAACTCTCAGCTTCAAGCTTTTGTTCACAATCATGTCATGTAGGAAAATACATCTGATTTAAACAAAATTAATCATCCATTTTTATATCGATCTATATATTGATCTTAATTCCCACAAGACATACAAAACGACGAAACACCTCAGTTTGGCTACGGCGATAACGACTCACTAAGTAAAATATACTTATTTTGGCTTCGGCTAATAATACAGAGATTGATTCAGGCCCTGACACATCGGCGTTGCCATCTAATCAAGAGGCGTTCAGAGCGGAGGCTGGTACAATACCGACGGCGACCCCGGCATCTGTCTTTGAGGCAGCGGCGATTTTACGTCGTTTGGATCTGATTAGCTCCGAATTGAGGATCGCGAGAGATGATCGGCGTCGTTTGCGTGATGAAAGACGGAGAGACAGAAGGGACTTTGAAAAGTTAAGGAGTGTCATCACCGCAACATCAGTATCGCTGAGAGAAGGTCTTGCGAGACAACGGTTGATTCGTAAGGCTCTAAAAGACATTCAGGACGGTCAAGCGCAAAGTGTTATATTATTTATGGAGATCATTAACATGGGCAGACGCAGATCTGGTGAGTAAACACCGTGTATATAAATCACTTTTCACATGTTTTAATGTTTTTGTTTTTATTGATACTGTTTTTAAAAGTGTGTGTATGAGGGATTTCAACAGTGTTTTTAAAAGTTAAAAAAAATATTGTGAAATGGCCGCAAAACGTTGTCAGGGGTCAGATGATTCTGAAAGTGAGTCAGCGGCAAAAATATTTAGATACCACAGTGACGGTGATTCACACCCCCCACAAAGTGTTTCAGACGCGTTACAGAGTTTAATTTACACAGTCAGGTCGATGCATAGACCGACAACTACAACAGAGTCTCTTTTAGCTTTAATTAGTACCGTTCGTTCAATGTCAGATGTACAACCAGAACCAATTGTGGCTCTAGATGCACCTGTTTTAAATCAACATCAAGTTGGTTACGGATTAGATATTGGTAATGCTGATATTGTTGATGCAGATAATGTTGGTGCGGATAATGTTAATGATGATCTAGTTGTTGATGATGAACCGGTTGTAAGAGATGTAAGAAATGTTCAGACAAACGAAACAGCCATACCCTCTGTTTGTTTAAATCCTAGCGAAGCTCAGCGATTAGTAAGAGAGGGCGGTAGTGTTGGTGATTATACTGTGGTCCCTAGAAGGTTTAACAGCTTGGAGAGTATTGAATCTGCGTTCGATAACATCTACATCTATGCAGACTATGTTCGTCTTTTACATGAGGCATTGACTGAAATAGTTCAATTTTCGCGACATCTGGCTGGTGATGGCGGTTTGATTAATATCACGTTACGAGGTGCTAGTCTGACAGCTGATGTTAATACACTATTGTCACCTAGCAACAACTATAGCGTAGAGCTTTTTGAATACCAGGCTGAAAAGATAATGCAGAGCAACGCAGACGTGTGCGTTGACGATAGATTGGAGTTGAAAGTGTCTATAGCCATGTGTAGACAAGGTGGTGCGTATTGTAGAACATTCTAAATGTGTTCTTGCGTGTTCAAAATTGGAGGGAGGCCAGTCAAAGTAAATCTTGAAGTTTATTGATCAGAAGATTCAAAAAATACAACAGCGCTGTTGGGTCAGTTGCCTCAGAACAAAGGCTCAACCAACGCCCAGTTTTACAATTCTGGATATATTTATATTATTTGTCGCCGGTCTCTCTTCGTGCCTTTGAGTGACGTGTTGTCTGGTATTCGTCCAATCAGCTCTTAGTCCATTGTTCTCCGAGTTTCTGTAAAACATCAAATGACAACCCACACACCCCAATTCTACCCAGCAACAACATAGTTTAAAAGGTCAGACAGTGGAAAATGTGCGTGTGTGTGCATATTTATCCTTTTCAGTTGAAGGCATATATCAAATATATTCTTAGACCTCAGCTGTCTCCTGCCACTTCCTCTTATCTTTTGCATGTGACACCCACGCCCCACTTCCTCTTTCAAGTATGGTCAATATCAAACCTTAACTTTTCATGGTTAACTCCAACACATTATTTGAGGTTAAGGGTTATTGTACGCAAGTAATAGAATAATAAAACACTTCTAAAAGTAATAATGCATATAGAGTAATACTGCATGTGAAACATATGAATGAATAAAAGTAATAATGCATATGGAATAATACTGCATAGGAAGCATATGAATGAATATTCCACAATCCCTCTCTTGACCTCTAAAGAAAGAGGTCACACATAATTGCATTCATCGTTGTCATCACCCTCATCGTCGTCTATCAATTGGTCGCCAGACAGCAATGGCATACTGTAAGGGGGAGGAGCGAGATCTTTCTTCTCTATAGCCGTTACTATTAATCGATTACACAGTGATCTGATACAGGGAATACAGCAACATCCACAGGTGACCAAGATGCCTACGAATACAGCTATGGATACTACAATAGACATTATTAATGCTTTCCATTTACCTAGTGCCTTATCCAGCCAGTCACCAATGGGACTGTCTACTCCAGAATGTTCTCTCATTTCAGCCGACAAAGTCCTCAGGCCCTCCAATGCTTTAGTGACTGAACCATCAGGAGCTGTGTTATTAGGAATAAATGTACAACAAAGGTCACCAAACATATGGCAGACACCACCTTTTTCAGCTAACAACATATCCAATGCCATTCTATTCTGCACGGCCATAAGAGAGGTCGGTGCCAGTTGATCCCTCAGACCATCAATGGCATCACGTGTGAGGTTTGACAATCGCATAACATTATAGTGAACATAATTTATTCTATCCACGTTCTTATTTGGGGTTACTGGAAATATTGCTGACACGATAGGTACATTTTCAAAACCGGCTGCTATTTGATCTACTAATTTATACTCATCTGGGACTCCTCGTGGTATGCCAATAGCATCTATGTAGGTGGGACTATTCAGGGACAGGTCTATACTTCTCTTTTTTAGCACGTGCCGTCTTCGTCGTCTAGTTAAAGTTTGCCCATTCTTTTCCTCTAATTTAACCACTCTTTCTCCTATTAACGTTAACGGTGCCCCCAGCCTTACCATTGCACACATTCCTTTTGTGCGTGGTGGCACCCTCGTGAACAGACGCCTATCACCACAATAGTAATAGAGGCCTGCTCGTGCCCATGGGCCTATCAATGTACCATTATCCTGAATAATCACTTGGCACCAGTTCTCCTGGACCCTCCCATAGTTTGTGGAACCCTGATCTGACGTAAAATTGAAACATGTGTAATTATTAGGCCTCGGCACGAACGGGCCTGCTCGACTATTGTTAGCTATCGGTGGGAAGACAGCTGCCAATGTAGTACAATTGGCACTGTCTCTTTGTCTGGTCAGAGACAGCATGCATTCATAGCCCCACGTATCGTTTGGAAATAATGGAGCTGGTTCCGTATACAGTCTAGGGCGTCCACTTGCACAGGCCACGCAATCATCTAATTTCTGTTCTTTCGCTGTGTTTATTAACCATTCCAACCATAAATTTGTTTCTCCATATCCTGTGGCTTTTTCAATAAGGTCTTCTGGGGACAACTGGGTATAATCGATTCCTATATGCTTGTTTGGCTGTATTAGTGCCGAGATATTACTGACCTCGGTGTTGTTTTGACGTGGTTTTGGAACGATGTTCACCTTTATCAATCCTAATGGGTCCGTCCCTGACACATATACTCCTAGTACAATATACATTGTTGTTTTCGGGGGAGACCATTTCCTGGGGAACAACTCAGATACGTGCCTTATATTTCCAAATGAAAGAGTAAGGGGGTTTTGGCTTGGGCTGAAATCTCGCTGAAATGATACCTTTTGTTTCCACCCAGACCCTACCTCTGACATGGCCCACTGCTCGTGCGGCGTCCAAACTCCTGTGTACTTCCGAACCATATACCAGCTGTTACAACCTTTCTCGGAACGCATTGTGTTGGTATGACACGCCAGTTCCAATGAGGGATCGTTGCACAAATACACATCATGGCCCCGCCAACTAGAATTTTGTCCCTTGCAGTCTATGACACTACACAAGTCAAATGTAAAGGCTGTTGTTGACCCATTCACGTAGTTTAGTTCTATTCCCTTCCCAAATCTGCCCTTTTTTGCCTTGTAGCATTTTTACCAGTTTGTAATTTTTCAACACCAAAAATTATGCCTACTATGATGATGGTGATGACAAGGAGTATTCCTGCACACTTCCCATTTTCCCACAGCCTCATCTCGTTACCCTCTCTTGGACTTTAAAGGAACAATAAAAACACTCTTGAATATTGAAATGGTTAAACACACAGTATACTTAATGAAAATATATTAAAAAAATATATATGGTTAAAATCACACAAAATGTACTTGACTGTAAGGAATAAGTGGTCATGCGTTAATGAATATGAGAATATAAAAATCACAACAGTAATAATGAATATAAAAATGATTGTAAAAATGATTAAAAATATGAATGAGAATATGAAAATCACCACAGCAATAATGAATATAAAAATAATTGTATAAAATGATTGAATATGAAAAATGATTGTATAAAATGATTGAATATGAAAAATGATTGTATAAAATGATTAAAATATTCGTACCCCTTGATTATAATGAGTATATAGTTATCACTATCTGTACTCCTTCGAACACCTGTTTCAGTATGTTCTGGACTCTTTGAAAATCTAGTTTGTCCAATCCACACCCCAGTTGGGGTACGGACACACTCTTCACCTTATGTTCGACACACCAGTTTCTCATCTGTGTTAAGCTCTTTGTGAGATTGTCATAGGTTGGTTTGTCCGTGCATTTTGCTTTAGTGACTAAGTGGAAAATAGTTCTACCGTCTTCCTCGTGAGTTACTGCACAATCACCTGTTCTTTTGTTTTGCTGCTTCACTTTCTCCACTCCGTACCTGTTTTTAAATGTCACTGCAATACCTGCTCCGTATGCACAATCCTCACTTACACAATGTGCTAGAGGTTCACCCTGTGGGCTTGAAAAAATGTCACCTTTTTTACACAGAATTTGTAATGGCCCTGTGGTTGGTTCTGCTTCGCTGTTACCCTCCCTCTCTTGGACCTGAATCCTCAGGTCCACCGCAGTTTCAGCCAACGACCTGTTTGGTGGATCACAATTAACACAAGATGACAAATGATACCAGGTGTCGCCTTTCCCCAATAGGCGAACACAATGTGACGTCCTTGCTGTGACTTTCAGGGGTTCAGTCCAGCGTGGCTCATTCCACTTCCTGCGAAACTTCTTTAGGCGAACCCACTCTGACGGGGCCGAAATGGGCCCTTCGGCAATGTCAACTGGAGCCTGCTGGGAGAAATGTTTAATCATAGCTGTCAGTTTGTCATAATAAACACAGTGTGAAATTGGTGCACAGGTTTCCGGCTTCAGCGGCGTCGATGGTCCTGGAAATGAGCGACCTGTAAGCAATTCAAAGGGAGTAAAGCCAGTGACTCTGTTGACAGATGAACGTACAGACATTAAAGCCAACGGAAGAGCTGCGAGCCATGTCAATTTGGTCTGTGCACAGATTTTAGCCAATTTAAGTTTCAGTGTTAAGTTCATGCGTTCGACCTTCCCTTGCGATTCTGGATGATAAACGGCCCCAAATGCATGCGTTAGGCCCAGTGCCTTTTCCACTACTTGTAGGTGCTCATTTTTAAAGTGCGATCCGTTATCCGAACGGATACGCCGAGGAAAACCGTGGTGTGGGATGTACTGATTGATGAGACACTTAATGACTGCAGTGCTGTCTTCCCTTCCCGTGGGAAAAGCCTCAGGCCAACCCGTGAATTGGTCAACCATCACCAACAGATACCTTTTCCCCTGCACCCTCTCTACCATGTCTGTGAAATCAATAACAATCTCCTCCCCTGGGCCATGCACCGGTGAAAATACACCCCTCAGCTGTTTTAGCGACGGCTTGACGTTATGTTCTTGACAAATTTCACATGAGAGTACAAAACCTGATACCATTTGAGTGAGAAAGGGATGCCACCAGTATTGCAATGTTTTCATCATCTGTTTTGAACTCACGTGCGACATAGTGTGTGCTTGGGTCATGATTGAGCGTGACAGGCTCATGGGCAATGCCGGTCTGCCATCTGGGGCCTGCCACAGACAATCTGGTGCGCACAGGGCCCCATACTCTGTCCACGTTGACAGTTCTTCTGGTGTGCATTTGCCATGTTCGGCCACAAGTGTTTCTCTGCTGAAAGATGGTAACAATTTCACATATGAACAGTCAGTCTGTACCATCATGGTCACCTGATAGCCTGCAGCTGTTTTGGCAGCCAAGTCAGCAGCCTCATTACCCCTTGCTACTACACTGTCAGTTTTGCAATGGCCTTGACACTTTATGACGGCGACTGCTTCTGGGATTTGCAATGCCTCCAACAGAGCACGTGCTTCGAGATCGTGTGCTATTGGTCTGCCTGAACTGGTGACGAAGCCACACCTTTGCCAAACAGCAAGCTCGACATGGACTGCGCCAACAACATACGCTGAGTCACTGTAAATATTGACTTTGCCTTGGCCTGCGATTTTCAATGCCTGTGTAACAGCGATGAGTTCCGCTCTCTGTGCCGATTGTTTCCCTGTTATCTTTTCGGCTTGTCTGGTTATATACCCGTCATCTGTTTGCTGCACTACTGAATAAGCTGAGACCAAAGAGCCATCATGAGCTCTGAAACAACAACCATCCGTAAACAATGTGATCACGTCCGAATGTCCAACGATCGGCGTGGCGGTCAGATTTTCACGGACACGGCACGCCAGGTCAGTGATGGGTGCACAGTCATGTGGCTCTCCCGTGGTGAACAGATCAGCCATGTTGATGCCGTCATGTGTGTAAGTGATGTTTGGCGCTGTCAAACATTTCGACAGTTTTCTCTGTCTCAAGGGCGAAAATGTGAATGATGCGGAATTGACAAATGACATGACAGAATGTGTGGTCAGGACTGTCAGTTGATGACCCATCACAAGATGTGACGTCTTTTCAATGATCTTTGCCAAACCAGCCGCGAACCTGGCACAGGCCGGCTGGCGTCGCTCAATCGTGTCCATGAGAACGCTGATGTACATGAGTACGCGTCTGGTGCCTGACATCTTCTGAAAAAGTACACCATGTGCGCTGTTTCCTGTTTCAGATACATCAAGAAAGAAACCCTTACTGTATTCAGGGTTGTGTAAATATGCTGCATGTGAAAGCTCCCCTTTCAACTTAATGAATGCTGCTTCAGCATCTGGGGTCCATGTCAACTTTGCTTGAACATTGCGCATACCTTGCTCTTTCACCATGTCACGTAATGGTTGGGTGACTGCTACATACATTGGTATGTAATTTCTGCTAAACCCAGTCAAGCCCAGAAAGGATAGCATGTCCTTTACAGTCTGCGGTTTTGGATGTGACAGAATGCCGTCACGTTGGCGGTCGGATAGAGTCGTGCCCTGGCCTGTGATTGAGCGGCCCATAAAGGTAACAGACGGTCTGCTAACCTGTAACTTTTCTTTGCTGACTTTAAATCCGGAGACATGTAACTGTTTCAAAATAACATCTGTGGCGTTCAAACAATCTTCATTGGTTGTGGCCGCCAGCAAAAGGTCGTCAACGTACATTATGAGAACACAATCGTCAGGTAACGCACACTGTTTTAATTGGTCTTTAAGAACTTGGTTAAAGATTCCTGGCGACAAAATGAAACCCTGTGGCAGTCGATTATAAGAGTATTGACACCCTCGGTATGTGAAAGCAAGACACGATTTACAGTCTTCGGCGATGGGAATACAGAAAAAGGCGTTGGCCAGGTCAATGCATGTAAACCATTGGTGAGCTGGGGACAAGTTTGAGATTGCGGTGTACGGGTTTGGCACAGGCATTGTTGGCGTGGCAACTATGCTGTTTACTCTACGCAAGTCATGTACCAGTCTGTATTTGTCGGTGCCCGGTTTTCTAACAGGGAAAATAGGGGTGTTCCATGGCGAATGCCATGGAGTCAAGACACCTTTTTCCACCAACCCTTTAACAGTTGGGGCAATGCCTTCTTCGCTTTCTCTTTTGTTAGGATACTGTGGAACCCAAATAGGCTCCGGTGACGTTAACTGAAATGTGACTGGCTCTATCTTACAAAGGCCAACATCCGTTGGGCCTTGTGACCAGAGGCCAACGGGCTGGCGGCTGATTAGCTGCTCAGCACCGGGACCGTCCGTTAGTTCACGACCGTGGCTTCTTTTAATTTGGAGATGTGTCAACACGCCCATATCTGTGGTTTTCCCAGGTACCCAATACGAGTTGGATGTGTTCGAAACCCAAACCCCAGGAATGTCACAGGGCTCCCAATCGGTTACTGATGCTAACCTTTTAGTCATGGCTCCTAGTTCCCTGGCCTCATGGCCTGGATGCAGTGCCATGGAAATATGAGGCGCTGCTGTTTGTGTCATTTCATACCATTTCTGTTGTTTTTCAGTTAATGCAACCTCGACTACTACCCCCTCTTTTCCCACATACAGCCCATCCCCATTAAGTGTCCACATCTGTCCCTCAATATCCTGGAACATTTCCTGATATGTGACATTGTCATTTCGATCATAAAATAGGGTACAATGTAGGGGGTCAATGGGTGGTAAATAGACGGCCAAATCTTTGATCCAGGGCAAATTAGCCATATACATTGCTTTGGCCCCTGCTGGAGAGTCATGTAATTCAACCCAATATATATCGGCCATTTCCTTAAGAGGCCCTCCCAACAGGACCTGCTGGTGGCCGTGCCTACTCTGTGCCTGCGAACAGTCGACTCTGGCGCCGTCTGGGAATGTGACAGTAACACCCTCCGGTGAACATAAGATGTTTGCCCCCAATTTTATCAACAAATCTCTACCTAACAGGGGAACAGGTGCATTTGTGGAGTACAGAAATGAGTGTGAGAGGCACTGATTTGCCACTTTTGTGGTAAGGGGAAAAGTTAGAGGCCAGTGTTCGAACCCACCAGAGAACCCCATAACTCCGACAGTTTTATCACTTACGTCTTTGTCAGTGATTGTGCCCCTCGTTACTGTGGAGTATGTTGCTCCGGTATCCACCAGAGCTGTTAGTGGTCTGTTGTTAACCACTATTTTCATGAGAGGCTCAGCCAAACCCCTCATGATTGTTCTCTGTGGGCCCCGTCAACAATCCCCCGCATCTTCCCCCTGGCCCCAGGCTGGGTGCATGGGCGCCTGAATCGAGTGGGGAGACGGGTGCTGTTGCCCCGGGTTTCGTGGGGTCTGTGGTCCCCTGGCACGACCACCGGTACCACCTCTATGAGGATCCCATCCCCCCGCAAGTGGTCCCGTAAACTGGCTATCCCCGAGCATTGGGCATTCTCTCATCCAGTGATCAGTCCCACCACACTGAAAACATGCACCCCTCTGGCGCACTTCTCCCCTATTAGATCTTCCCCTACCCCATCCACTATTACCCCGTGGCCTATACCCTCCCCACGGTCTCATAGGCTCGGGGCCTGGTTTGAATGGCTGGACCCTGCCCTGACCATAAGTTTGGAACTGGGGAATGGCTTGAAGCCCTTGCTGGGCCTGTGTACCAGTCTGCACGGCAGAGTCACTGTTCACAGGACGTTGTGGCATTTGTTTTGGTTTTTTGTTACTGGCCTTCGCCAATTCTAATTGTATTTTTAGCAATTGGTGTTTTGTTTTTTCTAACTCCTCCTCCTCTTGATCCTGTTTCTCTACTGCCTTGTCAATGTGGAAAACTAGATGTCTTTCCCACACTTCATTACTCGCTACAGGAATGTCAGGATTGTTTTCCATTGCCTGCCTAACACCATTGGGAGCCCCGGTCATTACTGCAGTTCTGAATATGTCACGAGTGATTGGATTGTTTAAACTATTTTCTTCGACCATCTGTTCCCATTCTGCTGCACATCTGAAATAATAACTTGCTCCAGTCTCACCAGGTTTAATGCGAAATTTAATATTTTGGTACACTGTTGGGGGAGTTGGAAACTTTGCCCTTAGGGCCTTGGAGATTGATGTGCTGGCGGTCACAAACAATGTGTCGTTTTTACATGTTTCTATATTTGCGTCGTTTTCGAAATCTGCCATCTGTGAGACAGTGAAAATTTGACCCAAAAGGCATCGTAAGTCCCCTACCGCCAAGGTGGTGCCATGACATAATGCCATCAATTTTGTAAGCCATCTACCTCCCCCTGACGTAATGGGGGGCAACTTTGCCAACACAGCCGTCATGTCACTGTGATTCCAAGGTTGATACTTTTGTACACCACCAGTACCATGTACTAGGGGCATGTTTAGTGCGTTCCCTGCCATCAGTTGTGCGCGTGCCATATCGCTTTCTTCATCCTCGTCGTCATACTGTGCTGCTGCTCTGTTAATTGGGAGTGGTGAGAGGGCACTGAGGTCATATCCACCTGTCCTTTTTGGCTGGCCCCCTACTGGATGCTCAGCGTCCCAATCTCTATCTCTGGGTGGGGTGTGTTGGCTACTAGTGGGCTGGTGGTGGCTTCTTGTTCTATGCGCCACAGGTGTGGCCTTCATAGTCCCTTTAATGACTATGTCACATTCCTATGTCTGCCTCTACCACTGATTCTCTCACATTAACTTGAACTTGTTGTGTTGCTGGTGCATAGGGCGGAGGCTGCAATTTGCTCAGATCAGGATATAAGGGGGCGGAGGCTACACGACATGAGATACTGGTACTTTCACTTCCTGACTTCCTCACCAGTTCTTTCTGTGACTTTGCCGAGTGCACACGGTCTGTGTTATTCTTGGGACTCAGAGCAGTAGCTGTGAGAGCAAGACGTGTCCATAGACGTAAATCTTCTCTTAGTTTTACTTCCTCATTTTTGTGTTTGTTCTTTCCTAACCACTTCACATCTTTTGCCTCTTCAACATGTCTAGCCAATTTTAAATGCGCTCTCTTTTCCATTTCTCTGACCTTTGGCGCTAATCTGATTGATAATTTATCTGGTTCCTGCCATAAATTTTCCAAACACATCTGACTCCATTTACATTCCCAAATCTTATTTTCTTTCTTATGATTTTTCGGTTCCGTTTGAGCCATCAACATATCCACTACTCTCCCCCATTGTGTGGTTATCGGGACACACCCGTCTCCCTCACATTCTCTTTCAAACTCAAACATTCTACAAACTGATATTCACTGCACAATACACAAGCAATATATACACTGTTATTGTCTTTCACTATTCTTTTAAAATAATATTCAATATACAATACACTATTAATATACACCGTGTAATTATCTTTCACTATACTTTTAAAATAATATTCAATATATAAAACACTATCAATATACACAGTGTAATTATCCTTCACTATACTTTTAAAATAATATTCAATATTTACATCCAGTTAAACACACAACATACGTTCCTTTCACATTCACAGTTGAAAATTAAACACAGAATTTATGGCTTGCCGGCCACAGGATTTTAAACAACAAAATTTTATGACTCGCCGGTCAAAGGAATTTTAACCCAAACAATTTTATCTTTTGGTGTACTCACGACTGGTTACGTGTAGGCGTTCCAAAAGTATTTTCCAACAATAATTTTATCTTTTGGCGTACTCACGACTGGTTACGTGTAGGCGTTCCAAAAGTATTTTCCAACAATAATTTTATCTTTTGGCGTACTCACGACTGGTTACGTGTAGGCGTTCCAAAAGTATTTCCCAACAATAGTTTTATCTTTAACTATTGTGACGCGGGCCTCTCACCCCGTCTTCAAATGTTCAAAAACAACAATACTTCTCTTAAGTATTGTGACGTGGACTCTAACCACGTCTTCAAATGTTTAAAAACCAACAATACTTCTCTTAAGTATTGTGACGTGGACTCTAACCACGTCTTCAAATGTTTAAAAACCCTCCTTTTATTCTGATCAACAAATATCAACAATTTCTAATTTGTAAGCAATGGTACGGATATACATTTAAATTCAACACATGAATTTGGAATATTCAATTTGCAGAAATTCGTTTAAACAGGTTTTCTGCTTACCTCGTTATATTGTCGGCCGTGTGTTGGAATCAAAGTTATCTCGTCCCAGTTCTCGGTCAGTCTCCGACTTCTACAATTCTTCTAAATGCCCCTTTTCTCCAACCACGTCGGATGTCACCATCTGTAGAACATTCTAAATGTGTTCTTGCGTGTTCAAAATTGGAGGGAGGCCAGTCAAAGTAAATCTTGAAGTTTATTGATCAGAAGATTCAAAAAATACAACAGCGCTGTTGGGTCAGTTGCCTCAGAACAAAGGCTCAACCAACGCCCAGTTTTACAATTCTGGATATATTTATATTATTTGTCGCCGGTCTCTCTTCGTGCCTTTGAGTGACGTGTTGTCTGGTATTCGTCCAATCAGCTCTTAGTCCATTGTTCTCCGAGTTTCTGTAAAACATCAAATGACAACCCACACACCCCAATTCTACCCAGCAACAACATAGTTTAAAAGGTCAGACAGTGGAAAATGTGCGTGTGTGTGCATATTTATCCTTTTCAGTTGAAGGCATATATCAAATATATTCTGAGACCTCAGCTGTCTCCTGCCACTTCCTCTTATCTTTTGCATGTGACACCCACGCCCCACTTCCTCTTTCAAGTATGGTCAATATCAAACCTTAACTTTTCATGGTTAACTCCAACACATTATTTGAGGTTAAGGGTTATTGTACGCAAGTAATAGAATAATAAAACACTTCTAAAAGTAATAATGCATATAGAGTAATACTGCATGTGAAACATATGAATGAATAAAAGTAATAATGCATATGGAATAATACTGCATAGGAAGCATATGAATGAATATTCCACAGTATAGAAAACTCCGTGACACAGCTCATAACGAGGTTATTGCGAGAAACAGAATGAATCTTTTCTGCCCCGTTAATATCTCAAACAATCTGTGTTTTGCTATTTGTCTGGCACATTTTCTGAACCCCCAAAAACAACACACAGAGTTAATACCATTAGCTTCAGCATTGCAGAATGCTGCTGGTCACACGGATCAGGATATGATAGGCTTTAATGACGTAGCAAAGTTTGAACGTCCGTCTTATGTTAAAATAGTGGTCTTCCACAGGTCAGACACTGGTGTGTTGGAAAAGTACAACACAAAAGATGCGCCACATAACAGAACAGTGTTTTTGTATCTGCACGATGGTCATTATTTTATGATTAAGAACTTAAAAGCTTTCATAGGTACGCCTGACGTTTGTGAATTTTGTTACAGGGGTTACACATGCCGTAGAGATCACGGCTGTAAATATGTGTGTGATGTCTGTAATGGGTCTGAATGTTTCAGACATGCTGTGAAAAAAAGACAATGTGGTGATTGTCTTCGTTACTGCAGATCTGACTATTGTTATGACATGCATAAGAAACCACCGCTAGGTCAACAGTTTTCGCAGTGTGTTGTGACCAAACATTGTCCAAAATGCAATAGACGTTATCACATTAGCGGCAAAGATCCTAAACCCCACAAATGCCCAGCAAGTTGTTGTGCCCATTGCGGTGATGTGTTGGTTGCTGATGGAGCCCATCAGTGTTTCATACAACCGATAACCCCTAAGGAACCTGGTGTGAAATACATATTTTATGATTTTGAAACACGCTACCAAGACGGTAAACATGTTCCAAATTTTGTGTGTGCTCTCACTTTTTCTGGTGAGGAATTCACAGCAGAGGGTACAGATTGTGTCGATAGACTCCTCAGACGTTTCAGACAACCACGTTATAAAAATTACACATGGATTGCACATAACGCATCAGGGTTTGACAACTTCATACTTTTGGAACATTTCACAAAAGTAGGGCTCACACTTAAAATCACAATGCAGGGGTGTCGTTTAATTTTAATGTATGACAACGGCTTTAAGCAACGTTTTATTGATAGCTACTCATTCATCCCCATGCGTTTGGCCAATACAGCGGCCGTGTTAAACCTGTCCTGTGAGGATAAGGGATACTTCCCACACCATTTCAACAGGGTAGAAAACGAAGATTATACAGGCCCTTATCCAGACAAGCATTTCTATGGGTATGAGACCATGAGTGATAAAGACAGAGGTCAGTTCGATGCTTGGTACACAACAGTCACTGATAAGGTGTTTGATTTAAAAAAAGAACTAGCCATGTATGGCAAGAATGACGTTGTTTTGCTGAGGGAGGCATGTATGAAATACCGCGATGAATTCATGCAATGTACAGGGATTGATCCGTTTATGTGCACCACATTAGCATCATGCTGTATGGCTGTGTACAAAACACATTACCTCCCAAAAGACACTCTAGCTCTTACCCACAACAATGCATACACCAATCAGAACAAGGCCTACTCAGATGTCTCCATCGAATGGCTGGAATATGTAAAAAAAACACGGGGCATAGACATTCGACATGATTAAACTACGGTGAGGTATCAATTGGTAAATATTTTGTTGATGGGTATTTTGAGAATTCAGATGTAAAGACAGTTTTTGAGTTTTTTGGATGTTTCCACCATGGATGTTTAAAATGTTTCAGACATGAACAAAGCTGTAGAGAAGGGATATTTTGTGACGAACATAGATGAGGTGTGGCATTTTCCACAGCGTTCAGATACCTTGTTTTATATGTTAAAACATTTTTGCAGTACAAACAGGAAGCCAGCGGTTATCCAGAACATGCGGCAACAGACACTGACAAACAATCATACATCGACGACTATTTTGAAAAAGAAGGGATTCAACTGAACCCTGCTAAGATAAGTCACAACCCCGCACGTCGCTCAATCAACAAGCTATTGCTTAATAGTTTGTGGGGCAGGTTTTCAATGAGGGAAAACCTACCCACAACAGAGTTACTTTCAGACCCTGAGGAGTTTGCTCAGCATATTTTTGGTAATGGCTATGACATCAAACATTTCTCATTTGTTTCAGACACTGTAGCGATAATTCAATGGTGTTATGCTGATGGTAAAGGTGTCCAGACCCAAGATATAAACATATTTTTAGGAGCATTTACAACAGCACATGCTCGTTTAGAGCTGTATGGTCTAATGGACGGGTTGTCCGATAGATTGTTGTACTGTGACACAGACAGTGTCATTTTCACATCCAAATACGGTGATTGGGATCCACCATTGGGGCCTTACCTAGGTAATCTCACCGATGAAATCGGGTCAGGGGGCTTCATAACCGAATATGCATCAGGAGGCCCGAAGACATATGGTTATCGCACCAACACTGGGAAAGTTTGTATGAAAGCCAAAGGTATAACGCTTAATGCAGTAAACTCTGAGGCTATCAGATTGGACACTCTGATAGGACTTGTCAATCACTATGTTGGGGGATGGTGATAGTCGTCACATACTGGCCCGTATGGACGGTATTGTGAGGGATAAAAAGCGGTTTACACTCCATAACAAATCACTAGTCAAACGTTTTCGAGTGAATTACAATAAAAGAGTTCTGCTTGGTGATTACACTACACTACCATATGACTACTGACAACGTTTTTGGTCATCGAGGTGTGCTAGACACCGAAGCATTTGATTTCAGGTTACAACATCCATTTTCATGTGTGATAAGTGGACCATCAAACTCTGGGAAATCCTTTTTTGTAAAAATGTTGTTGCAAAATGCTGTTACATTGATTTCTAAAAATGTGGAGAATATTGTATATATTTATGATTGTTGGCAACCATTGTATGACGATTTATTGAAGCTGTATAAAATTAAATGATCATTTGTTTCCTGTCAATAAAACAAATCTGCTTATTATTGATGATTTAATGAAAGAAGCCAGTGTTAACAATGAAGTGGAAAAGGTGTTTACACAGTATGTACACCACCGAAATCTTAGTGCTATTTACATTGTACAGAATTTATTTTGTCAGGGTAAATCCAGCAGGACCATCAGCTTGAACACAAACTATTTGATATTGTTTAAAAACCCCAGAGACGCCACACAGGTAATGGTTCTAGACAGACAGATGTATCCAGGCCGTGCAAAATATTTTAAGGAATCTTATCAGGACGCTACCGGTAAACCTTACGGATATCTCATGATTGATTATAAAGCAAAATTTATAATCGGAGGACGGAAAAAAAATTTTAATACACACCCCTCAGGGACGGAGTCCTGAGGGGTGTGTATTAATTATGACCATAGATGGTACTGTTCTTAGACGTTCTTCTGGTAAATAATCACACGGCAGCACACCTAGAAAATGTGTGTTGCATGATATTTTATCCATCAAGACTGTGAGCTGTACGGTATTCATTTTAATAGTAATCGATCAAGACCGACTGCGATTTGACATTTCAAGAATCGAATCATAAATAGCATAGATTACAAGGTTTATTGTACGGGGGAGCGGTTGTCGAAATCGTGCTTCTAGTCTGATATTTCCAGATTTGATGAGAGACACATGTCTAGAACACTCCTCATCAGGAGTCAAATGAAATGAATATAATGTGTACCCGTGCAAATATTATTTGCGGTCAATAGACAATGCTTGGTTTTTCAGATGTCTTCCAGAAGACAGAGCTAGTTGATAGTACTCCTGTATAGCAGAACCGGCCCCGTATTCAGGTTGTAGCGGTTTGGCCGGATGTTGCTGACCCTCAACATATACGGCCAAGAATTCTAAATCGTAATTTTTAAAAGCAAAGGGGTTTTTATTATAGGCCCCGTGAATGCATCGTTATCAACCATCGCTATGACCAAAGACTTGGGGAGGGTTCCTAGAAATACATTTTCCTGGGTCACGACGCGAGAACCAGCGGGCAGCGAATGATTTTTTAATATTACTCGTTCAATAGGGTATTTGGCTGTTGCCGAGAGCAGTGCGTGAGCATGACCCAGACGTACTGCTGGTGACACGGTAACTTTTTTCACAAAAAGTGACGCAGACTGAATATTTATTTTATAATTTATATTGTCATCCCTCATCAGACAAAACTCGTCTTTACACCTAGTCATACGGATTTTGATGTCCACACCATTAAGCATGAGTTTTTCCTGAAAAAATATGTCATTGTGAACTGGTGCTAATAATTCTACAACACTGCTGGCATTAGTGTACGCAGCTCTCTTTGTCAGACCCGCATTTCCTCCCCCCGGATCAGTACAGTATCTTTGTAAAAGAGACCGGCGGAAAACGTTGTTTGAAGAACATCTTTTCCGTAGTTAAGAAGACACTCTATAACACATCGGTGTGGATATGTGCTGGAACTCTGTGAGATTAGTCTCCAAGTGATACGTCAACCTGTGAAAAAATGGTGGCTCCTGCGTAGTTAATCAGACCTACAGGTGCTCCATCCACAATATCTGTGCCGTCCGGATTTGTGATTTTGAGACGCAAAAACAACAATGTATTATTTAGATCGATATAATCTTCTCCATTCCCCGCTATAAAAAATTCCAGGGGTGCTGTGTCTGATATTGCAGATAATGGCGGTATCTCAATATAGGCATTTCTTTCAATTGCCGTTTGAGTTAGAGGCACCGTGAACAAATCCAATTCTGATTTAACACACTCTTCTGACATGCTGTGTAGCAATGCCATGATCTAGAAGATGGTGTTAGGATTTCTCTTTGAGCTTATTTTACGCTTTACCGACACCCTACGTTTTCGTTTTACAACTGAGACCTTCTTAGATGCCCGTCTTGCTTTCTTTTGAGAATGACCCCTCCTCTTGTCACCTGGGGGTCGTAGCAAACGTTTACGGGACATTACCAATAGACCCGAACCGTCTTGTGGGTGTTTGTTATGGTTAAAAGCGCTTGACATTGTGTTACTGACAACGTCACTAAGTATGTTTTTTGCAGCTGATTTAAGATGGGGTTTCGCTATGTTGAAACCACGCCTTAACAGAGGAATAGCCATTCTAAAGAGACCTCTAAACAGACCCCCAACACCTCCTCAGTACATAACAGCCCCGCCGGCATACCCTGGTAGAGCGCCACCTGCCTGGTTCGTATAGTAAGCCACGTAGCGTTCAGGATCATGATTATAATTGTTGAATAAGGACATTATTATACGAAATGTTTCACAGGTCTAAAGTGAAGCTTAACGCTAACTTTGCCGTATGAAAACTTTACGTGTGTATTTTGGTCGTCCTTAACTTCAATACCAATGTCTGTGATGGTTGTTTTGTTTATAGAAACGTAATGCACTTTGTCGTATCGCAAACAAACCATATGCTTATTTTCTCCGGCTATATGAGCTGCACCTAAGAGAGGTACATAGGCATCACCAACTGACTGGTAATCGATAATGTCTGTGTATAAATACAAGGTGTAGAAGCCCCCTTGTATATCTGATTGATGCGGTGCATACGTCACAACATCCGTGTCGTTATTAAAGTCAGCAGATATGTATGCATGGCCGTGTTTGTCCGCCTGTTGCTGAGTGTGCGTTACACTGTTTTTGTCGATATTAAAATCCGTTGGTACGTATGAATAGCCACCTAATGGAGCCCCGGGTTTCGCTCCTAAAATATTGGCTAGTTTCCCGTAAAAAGTCAAAGATATGTTGGGTTTTGCATTCAGAAACACACAGTTTTTCACACTGTCATAGCCGAAAGATGAATGCGGCGTAAGGGCCTCATTTATCTCTCTAACCAGAGAAGCAATGTCATCATAATACCCCGTTTTTATACGGTAACGTATCGGAGACATTTTATTACGCATCATTGAATCGTCATCGTGTTTATTCTTCTTCTTCATAGGACCACCACTGAGCGGTGGTTGGCCGACATTTATTTCAAAAAATGCATCTTCAGTATTAAACGTATACCACGTTCTAGGATATTCGAATTCAACAACCCCCACTTCCCATTTACCTTTCACATGTAATGGGTTGGCTAGGCACGTCCTATAATTAGAAATAGTGTTGTCAGGATACACCGCCAACGATGCATTGCATGGTAATACGACATAAAATCCGTCGCTACCCATGGCTGTTTTCTAAATGAATGTCGTAGACTACTATGCATTCTCCTTTTTAAATCGAATGTACGTCGACCACTTCTTTTTCGGGGACCCAGCTATTAAATTTAGACGGCCATCCATACCATTTTACCAAGACAATGGTCTTCTTACCCTGCTTTTTCTTGTCCAAGATTTTTTCTACTTTAAACGTATTGTTTTTGCTCACCGATATTTTTTGTAACTCTGGCTCGTAAAAACTACCATCAATAATATCTCCGTCATAATCACAAAGTTTGTAAACGGGTGGGTCTCGTTGTACACACTTGTTCACCGTGAAATATTCTTCTGTATAATTTTTCTCGTAACCCTTGGCGAATGGGCCCCTCACTTTGGATATTCTTACAATATCTCCGACTTTGTATTTAAACATTGGTTTAACACATCGTGCATTCCTAGGTCCGTAAAGATTTTGAAACACTGTGTCTTCGTTGTTTTCGTTAACATCCACGGGTCTCATTTGAATACTTCGATGAAAACTGGTGTTATAACCCAGCGTGATATCTTGTAACACATCCACGTATCGACGTGTGTTAGCGGCTGTTAAGTACCGCCACATTCTGCTTTTCAGAGTTCTATTAAAACGTTCAACAACGCTAGCTTTTAAATCCGATGCTGTAGCAAAATGTTGAATATTATACTTTTTAGAAACAGATTGAAACTGTTTGTTAAAGAACTCACCCCCGGCATCTGTCTGTAATTTTTGGGGGATGCGTTTATCACCAAGTATAGAAACAAAAGCTTTTGAGACTTCAGATCCGGACTTATTCTTCAAGACGCGAGTCCATGCGTATTTACTAAATACATCTATACATGTTAAGAGAAATTTGATACCGTCGTTTTCCTCGGAGTATGCTGACATATCAACCAAGTCCGCCTGAAACTGTTTATTCATACCATAAACAAATACCCTGTTTCTCTTGTATTTTAGGGGTGCCGTTTTATGTAATGTATAGGCATCCTCTGCCGCGAGCCACTCTGAAATTTGTTTGTCAGTTAGTCGAACGCCTGAGTCATTTAAAACACCCCGTTTTAAACGGTTTATACCACCTAAAGACCCCGGGTTAGACGGTGTGTAATAAACCTTTTTCATGAGATCTGACATGTTGTCATTTCAACAGACACAGACATATAAAGTATAGCTTTTTAAAACAATGGTTTTTATTTAAGAATGTACAACAACAATAAAAAAGTAAAAACAATACATTTCATAGGCTGTCTAGATAGCCAAGGAAACGAACACATGTGAAAATATCTTTATCAAGCATGTAGTTGCTCACAATTTCAACAATTTCAGAAACATCATTACTATCTTTTTTTACAGATATCAGATTTATGCAAACATCAACTGTGTATGTAAACATTGTTATGATATGTTCAATATCAAATATAATAGTGTTTTCACACAATGCTTTTAATACTTTTCTGATGAATGCTGCTGCTGAATCATCACCATTGACACAAGCCTGTGTCACGTTAACCCAAGAGTCCGAACAATTTCGTACAACAATCATTTCATTCTTTAAGTTATCTACTCGTAAGACATCACACATATCAACATTGTTATATATCACACAATACAAAAGATTAGTTAATTCACGTTTGTAATACATCTTAAATACATTTTTGAAAAAACCCGCACAGCATGTGTTCCCCATCTCTCCGCAACAGCTACACAATGAGATTATCGGTAACCCCTTTCCAACAAGCAACCGCGTCATTGACTACCTTCTCACAATGTTTATCCACAAGAGTCTCTGCAATTTCATTAAGTTTACCCACGATAAATGGCTCACTCCGTAGTTCACATAGAATGGCTTCCACGGCCCCCTGAATTTTCTGGGGGTGAAGTCTCAGCCCGTAGGTGGTCAATGCCTGTACGATACTGTGTTTAAACTGTGGGTTGAACAATTTGTTTGATAATTCTTTAAAGTAGCCTTCGAAGAAATAGGGTGATGGTTCAAATAGACACGAATGTCGCATCTGGCTCGGATGGTCGACCTCACAACCCTGACATAGTTCCTTGAGTTTCCGGTTAACGATGTGCGACATCAGAACAGCTACGATGGCTTTAATTATTTTAAATCCGACCTCTCCGATACACCCGTCCACACCATCAACACCAGCGCATACGAAGGCATCCGAGAGGGCTTGACCCCTTGTAGTGATGAATGTAAGGTTGTGATAACCCAGCTCTTCGCAGAATTTATCCAGCCAGGTGTTTGTAGATTGCTGCAATGTGTCTTCGGCCACACCGGCGACGGCCTCACACACCGGGGGGTTTTGTCCGGCACTGTGGTATAGGGTTGCTTCCTCCTGGGACATAGTTGAATGTTGGATGTTGTGGTGAGGGTTTTGTCTGAACGGTCTGTTTTTAAAGGTTATAGCAGGGGGGCGGTGTCATTTGCAACATCCGTTTCCGGACCAAACAAGGTTACTCTCACAGAGTTGTACCGATCCCGCAACTTACACCATTTAAACATGTTGTTAATATCCGCGAAAATGTCATCAAGCACACACACATCTCTCCATTGAAACATAAACCGCAGATCGTAACGCACCCCTTTACTTGGAGAATCAATTCTGCGGCCCGTCGTCTCAGTATCAAAGCCACTTGATATATACAGGGCATCTTCAGGGTTCTCGCCACAGCCGTCGGCGAACATCCGACAACATATACCGGGTATTACACTCCACCATTGACCGACGAACCTAGGATCCTGACGATAATTGTTTAGATCGTTCCAAACGTAGTTGTAAAACAATGCCCAGTCTCGCGCTGGCAGAAACAGACAGGGGTCAAGGATGGACCTCTCCACCCCCAAATCGGTGCTGTACAATGATACACAGCGTCTCGTCTTGTCGAACTCGTAACACCCAACGCGATTACCAGCGAGTGAAAAATCGCGTATTACAAGCTCTTCATCATCATGTATAAAACGGGTTATGTGCATACGTTCTAAACGCCGCGGAGCCCTTGTCAAATCTTCCGATTCCATCCAGGCATCAGTAGGCGATCCGGTCGCAACATTTTTAGGCGTTTCGGTACTTTTTAGAGCCATTGTATCGCTTGTAAGACAACGTAAGTATCTGCTTTAAATTTACGAAAACCCTCCATTATTTAAACCCTTTATTACGACACACCCTTCAGGTTTTTTCACGAGGTAGTGTGAAAAACACCTTTATTGATGGTAAGTGGTCTTAGGTAGACGAGGCGGCTATAAATCTGTCGTTTTTTAGATTGACAGGCAATAAAATCTGTGGTTTTTTTAGATTGACAGGCAATAAAATCATCCTATTTTTAGATTGACAGACCATAAACCAGCCTGTTTGGAGTGACATGCCATAAACTAGTTTGAATGACGTGTGGGGGGCACGTCTTATCTCATGTTACAAAATTAAACTAAGACAATCGAACATATTACAAGGGTTAGCTTATCAATGCTTCTATCCAGGCCTCTATGTATGCCTCTATCTCTCTAAATTTACTCAAAACTAATTTCAATGACATAGGGATATGTCTCATCACCTTTGTTACAAAATTTAACTAAGACAATCGAACATATTACAATGGTTAGCTTATCAATGCCACTATTTGAATGACACGGGGCCGTGTCTTATCTCATGTTACAAAATTTAAACTAAGACAATCAAACATATTACAAGGGTTAGCCTATTTATGCCTCTATGTATGCCACTATGTATGCCACTATGTATGTCTCTAATTTGCTAATACACAAACACATTTCACAGCATGTGTCCTGATAGAAAAAGAAGCCATGTTTGAAAAGGTGAGGGGGGGCTACCACTGTAGGAAGGTGGGGGCCATAGGACCCCCAACAGCCATAAAACATAAATGTCAGTAAGATTGACAGGCCATAAAAGAACCATTTGAGTGACAGCTGTCAGGATGACAGGCCTTTGACAGGAGGGTCATAAATCAATCAAACATTTTGACACATAGTATATGATTATACTACTGGCCACTTCCAGCCGTGCCATATGGTCGGGACGCACTTGTGCTGGGGACCTCGGGAAACTCCATAGCCCCTGCAGACTCTGCGCTGGGAGTTTCGTCACACTGGGCTCCCGCAGACTAAGAATAAGGACTAAACCAATTGTGTAATTTATTTTGTTTAATTGAGTACACAAGCAATAAAGTTCTTTACCTGGTTCCCCTGTATCCAGCACATCTGTGTCTCCCTCCCTTTCAGACAAAATGCCACACACACTGGTTTGGCCGAGAATCGAGGCCATTCGGGTCTCCATTGGGGACAAATCGGGGGCACATTTGCCCCCACCAGTCGCACACACACTCTGTCGGTGAGAGGCAAGCCGTTTCTTTGCTCCCACCTTAAGATCGGACCACTTCTTTTTTACATCTGGAACCGTCCTGTTTGCCGAAGCAACTGCGTTTACCGCAGCAGTGATGTGTTGCCACTCTAAACATTTTTTTTTATTGGTAATTCCACTGCTGTGGCCACCAAACAAAATAGCCTTCCTTTCATCCACCTCACTCACAAGAACTTCTATTTCTGCCTCAGAGAAATTTCGCTTCTTGCCCTTGCTCTCCATTGCTGCCATGATTTTGTTTTTAAAAAACACAAATTTCCTTGCTCCTTTAATATATGCATTGCTAATGAGGTAATTTGCATTGGCTATATATGGTTGAATGGCTATATTTTTTTTTCGTGCGCAAATTATCAACGTTAATCAAACGTTAATTTCCCCATGTTTTACTCATTTTTCCCCTCCAGCTCTTTAAAAAGAATTTGCCGACCAGCGCTAACATTTCTTAACATTTTCACTAAACTTTGACGGGTTACAGTAATTTATTTGTAATGGAAAAACAATATACCACATGAACATACTGTTCCTGCTTTAAAAAAAAACATATTCCTGTATCTTAATGTTGTTTTTATCACCACCTAATATGGGTACATTTCTTTAAAAATGCATCATTATGATTAAACAGCTGAGATACTTACCATTGTTTACCAAAGACTTCAGCCAGATGATGTGATTAAAAACAGGTAAAAAGATATTTACCAAAAAAACAATAAAATGTCTGTTGTAGGTTCAGAGATTTTGTACTTTTTCAAAGGTATGTAACAGCGCCACCTGCTGTACAACAGTACAAACTGTGATAATAAATATTCTTTCACAAAGAATGATGAACATTAAAACAATGTTCTGCGTGTTCAAAATTGGAGAGAGGCCAGTTAAGAAAATGTTGAAATGTATTGATCAGAAAAACAGTTTCACAGCTTTTCTAATATTTCACGACGGGTCTCTTCTCCAGTTGGGGGTTAGGACTCATCCAATCAGCTTTCTCTTCTTTGTCTTGTCTCAGGCAACCAGGTCACACTGCTTTGCTCTCGAATCATCTGCAACACATCATATAGAGGCCCCCACAATCCACCACATTCCATAGGGCTCCGTGTGTAATCTAATCTTTACACACACACATACCGTTTCCTGTGGAAAATACCCTCAAAATCAGCCCCTAGTTCTTGGTTACACTGGTTATATTTTCAACATATTATGCACAGTTAGTAATCAATAATGAAATCATAAAGCATATTAAATGTAAAAGCACGTTTAAACCACAATAAAAATCCTACAGTCCCTCTCTTGACCACTGAAAGTGGTCATACATCATCACAATCATCGTTATCCAGGAATCGGTCGCCAGACAATAGAGGCATGGTATATTTGGGAGGGGTTTGGTCTGTCTTTTTCTATTGCCGCTAATATCAATCGGTTACATAATGATCTGATACAGGGAATACAACAGCATCCACATGAGACCAAAATACCTACAAATACAGCTATTGATACCACAATCGACATTAATACTGATCCGTCTGGTGCTGTATTATTAGGAATGTAAGTACAGCAAAGATCACCAAACATTACACATACTCCTCCCTTCTCTGCCAACAGCATGTCCAGAGCCATACGGTTCTGTATAGCCATCAGTGAAGTTGGTGCTAGCTGTTCCGCTAAACCATCTACCGCATCCCTCATCATATTTGCTAATCTCATCACATTATAATGCACATAATTAATCCTATCTACATTCTTGTTCGGGGTGACTGGAAAAAGAGCAGCTATTATTGGTATATTCTCAAAACCTGCTGCCACTTGGTTCGCTAGCTTATATTCATCTGGAACACCTCGTGGAATTCCTATCGCATCGATATACGTCGGACTATTTAATGATAAATCTACACTTGATCCTATTGCTCTCTTTGTAATGATGTGTCTCCTACGTCTTCTAGTCAATGTTGCTGAATTCACGGTTTCCGTTCTGATTGCTCTGTCACCTATCAGAGTTATTGGGGCTCCCAGTCTTACCAAAGCACACACTCCCTTTGCCTTCTCAGGTATCCTAGTAAACAATCTTCGATCTCCACAATAATAATACAAACCTGCCCTAGCCCACGTACCTATTTTAGTCCCATTATCTACTATTATCTGATCACACCACTCCTTATTTATCTCCCCCAGGTTGCTGGTTGGTGATTGACGTTTAATATCATAGCAAGTATAATTTGCTTTCTTTGGTGTAAATGGACCTGCCCGTGACAGGTTGGTTATTGGTGGAAATATTGCTGCTAGTGCTAGTGCAATTTTTTGGACTGGCCATCCGTGTCAATGCCAACATACACTTCAATATATAAATGGGGTCTTGCATTAGCACATCCTACACAATCATCTAACCTCTGTTCTCTGGCTGTGGTAATTATCCATTCCAGCCACAAATTATTTTCCCCATATCCTGTGGCTCTTTCTATCATATCTTCTGGTTTTAACATGGTGTAATCTATTTCTACTACCCCATTCTTTTGTTCTACCGATAATGGCTCAGCTACTGTGCCATTTCTTTCCTCCCACAAACTCAATATTGGGAGTTTTGTACCATTCAAAGTAGCCTCTTGATAAGGCCATGCATGCACTTCTTAAAATTTGTTTGCGGCGTGCTATGACAGTAATACTTGTAAAAGAGTCCAGATTCTCTTCTTGGAACTCCTTTAATATTTCCTTCAGTTCTCTGACAAGCTGAAAATATAAAATATACAAATTACCACCCAAATATGAAATGCACAAAAATGATATATCATATGGGTGATTCACAACTATGTCAACTTGATAATAAAATTTGAAGACAACCAGTGTTGCGGATGGATGAAATACATACATTTGGACTATTACTCCTCACCGGAGGCCAGGATTATTTCTTCAATATCAGACTCTGATGAGTCCATATAGAAGTCCTCTCTAAGGATCACAAAATATCCAAGTAAAAATATATATTTATTATAGTCATATTTTACACAACAAATTAAAAACATATTCAGAATTTCAGTGAGAAATAAAACACATGTTGACTTCTTGCTTTTGAAATGTCCACTTACGATTATGAACCTAGCCTGAAGATCGTAATGGCTGGGGTGTACTTACACTGGAGTTGCTGTGGGCGCATTTGTTATGGTGTAGGCACGTTGCCGCTGCCTCCTGGGGGCGCACTTGTGGTGGTGTGATCAGTTTGGCTGCTGCCTCCTGGGGGTGCATCTATGGCTGAGTAGGCACGTTGGCCGCTGCCTCCTGGGGGCGCACTTGTGGTGGTGTGATCAGTTTGTCTGCTGCCTCCTGGGGGTGCATCTATGGCTGAGTAGGCACGTTGGCTGCTGCCTCCTGGGGGCGCACTTGTGGTGGGGAAGCCAGTTTGGCTGCTGCCTCCTGGGGGTGCATCTATGGCTGAGTAGGCACGTTGGCTGCTGCCTCCTGGGGGCGCACTTGTGGTGGTGAAGCCAGTTTGGCTGCTGCCTCCTGGGGGTGCATCTATGGCTGTGCACGTTGGCTGCTGCCTCCTGGGGGCGCACTTGTGGTGGTGTGATCAGTTTGGCTGCTGCCTCCTGGGGGTGCATCTATGGCTGAGTAGGCACGTTGGCTGCTGCCTCCTGGGGGCGCACTTGTGGTGGTGTGATCAGTTTGGCTGCTGCCTCCTGGGGGTGCATCTATGGCTGAGTAGGCACGTTGGCTGCTGCCACCTGGGGGCGCACTTGTGGTGGTGTGATCAGTTTGGCTGCTCCCATCTAGGGCCGCAATTGTGGTACTGTCATTAACCTGTGATTTGGGTTTTTAAATGAAAAGAAACTTAAGAGGTAAAATCTAAGCCAGACTAAAGAACTTTTAGTATATTATTGTTGTTCATTGAAGATGTCAAATTTACTGAGAACCCAAACAAATATTAGTTTTTTATCTGATCAAATTTAACCAGAAAAAATTTAACAATAAAAGGCCTTTGGACAGAATAACGTTTTGAATATTTTAGAACTCTACTGAATATTTCACTCACCTTCACACGAATGTAAAGGGCAGATCTTCCCAATGCACTGCTTGAGGAGATATGGTCAGGACTCAAACTTTCCAATTGCAAAGGGATGACCTGTCTTTGGCCATTAACTTTACATAATTCAAAATCTTCAGGAAGATCAGGAAAATGATCTCTTAGGGCTTGCTTGAATTCTCCTTCATTACAATCACGTCGCACTACAACACGGCAGGGTGGAGTGGAATCTGAAAATATAAAAAATATATATTTTGACAGCTTTCATGTCAAAAAGCAAAAATAGTAATGTTAAAAATGTATCACATATGTGAACTCACCCCTATGTGATCTATAATGGGAAATGGAGGAGTTTTTAAGCACAGAGACTTTAAATGTGATTTGTCTTTGTGCCCTTACTCTGTTGCGCCTTCGCTGGCGAATCGGCCCACCACCACTGGAATTTCGAAACATCTCAAACCTTAAAAACATGTAAGTCGTTATTCTGTTTACTAGACAAGACACACATGTAAAAACACCACATGAAGCCAGGTCGACAGTCGATCAAAAAACATCCCTCGCTAGGCCGACGTAATGGTTATTTTGATCCCTTTATTATAAACTAAAACAATAGACATGACAAATAAAGTGAAAATGAACTTTATTATTTTATATAACAATCCACAAAGGTATAATACAGCCAATTGTTAAGTTTATAACGAATGTCCATGACAAACAGTACACAGGCTACACGTCATTGCCTGAAATCGATGGAATCGGATGTGCAAAAATGCTAACTGGTTACCAGGGCTGCGTTCAGCCCCGACAAAACTTTTTTTAAATGGGAACGGTGTTGCAGTTGAACACCCTGTTGTAATGACAAAAGAATTTAACCATGGCAGCTGTGAAGGCCATTCTTTGTGTTCTTTTTGAAGAATTTTCAGAGCCCGATGAAATCGGTATAAATACGTGTTGAATACTGCTAAATACATGTCTTCTTATATCTTCAATTGGTTCGTAAACTGAGCTGCAGTGGAAACATTTAAACTACTTTACTTTGACCCATTGTGCAAGCTGTCCCTTTAAGACCACATGGGTTATATACATGTTGCTGATGGGGCTGACACACTTGAAACACCCACCAAAAAAGAGAAAATATAGCTGTGCCTTAATTTGCCTCCTATCTCCTATATAGTGCACTATATCGGGTGTCAGACATTTTGTAGTGTTGTCTGAATTCTGAGTAAACAACTCATTCCCTACATTGTAAACTACTTTTTTCCCCACAATGCATTCTAATTTTGAGCATACATTCGATGTACACTCATCTGATTAGAATCAGCTGGATGAGAGTGACCATTAATGCATAACGTACGTTTATACACTTGTGTTTGTTCTTGTTGACAGATATTTTTTTACTTTTTGAGAATAAACAGATTAGTTGAATGTTATATATAGCAGTGTATTAAACGTAATAAATGTAAAAGTAACGTGACAAACATTTGTTTTGTTCTCTTTATTTAAAACTAATACAATAAACGTTAGAAATAATGTAAAAAATAACTTTAGAATTTTATAAAACAATCCATTAAGCCACATAAGTGTAATATAAGCGTTATGACAAATGTCCGTGACAGTATAGGCTTACTTTCAGACGCAGGATATATTATGTCAGTGTCCGAAATTGTTTACTCATTTTCATTCACTTCTTCCCCATGGACTGGGCTGTTTAGCATCCACTAGGGAATAGTGAATGAGTGAAGAAGTGAGCGAATTCAGATGCAGCTCGAATCTCAAACCCAGTTGCACACCGTTGCAAACCGTTTCCAGGAACCGTGTACTGTTGTGCCGTAGCAAAACGTTGCGCACCGGCTTGAGCTTGAACATGCCCCTAGTTTGAGAAGGGTCTGTCTGCAGACCAGATGCACTCTCAGGCCAGATGCACTGTCAGCGGCGCATGCACACTCCGACACATGCAGTCTCAGCAACGCATGCGCACTCCAAACAAATGCACTATTAGACACGTTTGTGAATCAAATGGACCTACAGGCCAATTGTAAGTATATTTATTTAATATTCAATGTATTTATTCTCATACAATATTAAGTCGAAGTGAAAGTGTTGTTTTAACTATATTCAATTCGAACAAGATTAAGTCGAAGTAAAAGTGTTATTGAATTATTTGACAAATGTAATCGAAATGTCTTTAACATTATCAGACAAATGTTGTAAGTATATTGATTTCATTCATACAGTATTAGATAGATGAAAAAGTATTGTTTTAATATATAAGATTGTGGAGTGTGATAAATAAGGAGACAGGAGACGGAGATGCGTCGAGTTAACTTTACTCCACTTAAAACAATAAAAACGAACAGCGAGTCAGAGTAAAACTGCTACACACCGGTAAACCCGGAACTTCAATAACAACACAAAACACACCCCCTTAAAGGCACAGTCCCTTGGTGAATGTCTCTTTCCTTGTGGATCACCACACAGGCCCCCCCAGAATTCACCCATACAAACACAGACAGAACAGGCCCGAAACCAAGAACAACCAGTGCCTAGAAAAGTCAGCGTATAGGGGGGCGGACCAAACGGCCATAACGGCTACGCTTAACCGGGGAGGGTAAGTCAAGGGGCAGGGCCGGTTTTGAGGCTGCCGCAGGGGGGCGCCCTCGCCGAGGGGGTTGGGCCAGCTGAAGGGGCTCGCCAACATCCACATGAGCAGGCTTGAGACGGTCTATAGCCACCCGCTCAGGCCTTCCCCCCATATCCACAATGAAGTTCTTAGACCCTCCCACCAGGACACGGAAGGGCCCATCGTAGGGGGGCCGCAGCGGGGTACGATGGACATCGTGGCGGATAAAAACGTACTTGGCGGAGGGCAAATCCTTGGGGACGTAGGACTGGGGGAGGCCATGGCGAGACGTAGGAATGGGCACGAAGGCCTCGGCAATGCCCCGGGACACAGCCCGATGAGAGGCCACCGACCAAGGGGCCGTGGCATCTGGAAGAAACTCCCCTGGAACTCGCAGAGGCTGGCCATACACCAGCTCAGCGGACGAGGCTTGAAGATCTTCCTTGGGGGCGGAGCGAAGGCCAAGCATCACCCAGGGGAGGCGGTCAGCCCAGTCGCAACCCGTAAGGCTGGCCCGTAACGCGGCCTTCATGTCACGATGAAAATGCTCGCAAAGGCCGTTGCTCTGTGGGTTATAAGCCGTGGTACGGTGGACCTTCACCCCCAGGATCTCCGCGACCGCCGTCCAAAGCTCCGATGTAAACTGAGGACCACGATCCGAGGAGAGGTCGGATGGTGTACCGAAACGGGCCACCCAAGCCATAACAAACGCCCGAGCCACGTCAGCTGAGGTAGTGGAGGACAGGGGAACCACTTCAGGCCACCTGGTGGTCCTGTCCACCATGGTGAGGAGGTAGGTGTAACCACGAGAGGGGGGAAGTGGGCCCACTAGGTCCACATGCACATGATCAAAACGCCGCTCTGGCACTTTGAAGGTCGCCAAGGGGGCCTTGGTATGACGAGTTACCTTCACGCGCTGGCACGCCACACAGGCAGCAGCCCAGGCCCTGACATCCCTCCGCAGACCCGGCCAAACGAACTTCGCCCCCACCAGCCTAGTAGAGGCCTTCACCCCCGGGTGGGAGAGGCCGTGGATGGCATCAAAAACCTTACGCTTCCAGCCAGCAGGTACCATAGGGCGTGGTTGGCCAGTAGAGACGTCGCAGAGGAGTGTAGAGTTGGCAGTGTCAAAAACCACATCTTCCAGGAGCAACGCTGTAGGGGTCGTCCTGTAGGCTTGCACCTCTGAGTCCGCAGTCTGGTCCGCAGCCATAGCAGCATAGTCAAGGCCCAAGTGGACAGACCCAGCAACGGCCCGGGAGAGGCAGTCGGCAACAAAATTGTCTTTACCGGCCACGTGCTGAATGTCAGTCGTGAACTCCGAGATAGCAGAGCGCTGACGCTGTTGTCGACCAGACCATGGTTCAGAAGACTTGGCCATAGCAAACGTCAGTGGTTTGTGGTCAACGAAAGCCGTGAAACGCCGGCCCTCCAACAGGAAACGGAAATGACGGGTGGCGAGGAAAAGCCCCAGGAGCTCCCTGTCGAAGGCACTGTACTTCCTCTCGTTGTCACGGAGCTTCCTGCTGAAAAAGGCCAGCGGCTGCCAGGCTCCGCCCACCCACTGTTCACACACAGCCCCCACGGCATAATCAGAGGCGTCTGTAGTAAGCGCAACTGGGGCAGTCGGAGAGGGATGCGCCAGCAGAGCAGCGTTGGCCAGCGCGGTTTTGGCAGCAGCAAAAGCCTCCATCATCTCTGGGGACCAAGCCAACACGTCGGCAGGCCTCCCACCCCGCAAGGCGGCGTACAAGGGTCGCATAAGTTGGGCCGCATGGGGGAGGAAACGGTTGTAGAAGTTCACCATACCCAGGAACTCCTGCAGGGACTTCACTGTGCGCGGGCATGGAAAACTGGCGACGGCTTCCACCTTGGCAGAGAGGGGAACTGCCCCCTGGGGGGTGACATGGTGGCCGAGGAAGGTGATGGAGGACCGGCCAAACTCGCACTTGGCTGGGTTGATGATGAGACCGTGCTCCTCGAGCCGGCCGAACAGCTGTCGAAGATGCGCCCGGTGGTCGTCCACGGACGCGCTTGCCACCAGAATGTCGTCAAGGTAAACAAATAGGAACGGCATATCCCGCAACACAGAGTCCATGAGGCGCTGAAACGTCTGCGCTGCACCCTTGAGGCCGAAAGGCATCCGGAGGAATTCGAAAAGGCCAAAGGGGGTGATGACTGCTGTCTTGGGGACATCCTGCGTGTGGACTGGCACTTGATGGTAACCACGCACCAGGTCAACCTTTGAAAAGATAGTGGTACCGGCTAGGTGGGCAGAGAAATCCTGTATGTGCGGCACAGGGTACCGGTCGGGGGCGGTGGCATTGTTCAGGCGACGGAAATCGCCACAGGGACGCCAACCACCAGCAGCCTTGCTCACCACGTGTAGGGGGAGGCCCACGGGCTGTTGGAGCGGCGCACGATGCCGAGGTGCTCCATGGTAGTGAACTCCTCCCTGGCGATCGCAAGCTTGGCAGAGTCGAGGCGCTGTGCTCGTGCATAGACTGGGGGGGCAACCGTGGTGATGTAATGCTCCATGCCATGCTTAGCCACCGCTGATGAAAAGGTGGGCGTGGTAATGTCAGGGAACTCAGCAAGCAGGCGTTGATACGGTTCCCCGGTAGCAAGTGTATTCGCCAGACAGAGTGCCCCCACCCCTCCCAGCGTGCAGGGGTACGAAGCAAAAGAAAGGGCGTCGATAAGGCGGCAGTTTGTAACATCCACCAACAGTCTGTAAGCGCAGAGGAAATCTGCCCCCAGGAGTGACGTAGACACGGCAGCCATGACGAAATCCCAGCCGAAACGTCGCCCGCCAAAACACACTTCCACATACCTCGTGCCATAGGTACGAATAGGCGTGCCGTTAGCAGCGTCCATCGGGGAGCCATGCCCGCCAGCCATAGTGTCCACAGGCGTTGCTGGCAATATGCTGCGCTGAGCCCCAGAGTCGACCAGCAGCCGCCGGCCAGACAAGGTGTCGGTGATGAATAGCAGCTTGCAGTCACGGCCAGCGCCCATAGCTGCTAATGAGCGCCGGCCCTGGCTTTTCCCTGGGCTGCAAAACTGCAAGGTTGGCGACACTGCTTGGCCTTGGCCCCAAACCTAGAATGGTAATAACACAACCCATCCTCACGCTGTCGGCGAGCTGTCACAGCGGCTGCGGTGTCCGGGTCGTCCTCTGGGGGGGAAAAGGGGGTAGACGTGTGGTGGTGGGGTAGCAGCGAATGGACAAACTGCTGCCGGTTGGCGAGGAAAATCCTGTCGGCCTCCACAGCCAGCGCCCGGTAGTTTCTGGAGGAAGGGAGGGAGGAACTGGCCAGCGCAGTGCGCACAGGTGCTGGAAGCTGCCGCAGGAATATGTGGGCGAAAAGGAATGAGTGATCCGCTGTGCCCAGCACAGCCAGCATTCTCTCCATCAACTCGGACGGCTTGCCGTCGCCAAGGCCATTCAGGGAAAGCAGGCGATCCGCTTTTTCCAGCTCCGACAGTTCAAATAGTTGCAACAGGAAAGCTTTGAGTGCGCCGTACTTGCCGTCAGGCAGAGGTGCCTCTAACAGCGCCATAGCTCTGGCCGTCGTCGAGGCGTCTAAAGCCGCTACTACGTGGAAATACTTCGTAACGTCCTGAGTTATTCCTCTCAGCTGGAACTGTGCTTCAATGTGCTGAAACCACGGCCGTGGGTTTTGCTGCCAAAAGTCCGGTAATTTGATGGTGGTAGCGTATACGACACCGCCATTAGCCGAGCCGCTAGCCGCGGCGTTGTCACTGCCGTCGTTGTGGGACATAATTCCGCCGTATCCAACTCGCATCAGGGGTCACCAATTGTGGAGTGTGATAAATAAGGAGACAGGAGACGGAGATGCGTCGAGTTAACTTTACTCCACTTAAAACAATAAAAACGAACAGCGAGTCAGAGTAAAACTGCTACACACCGGTAAACCCGGAACTTCAATAACAACACAAAACACACCCCCTTAAAGGCACAGTCCCTTGGTGAATGTCTCTTTCCTTGTGGATCACCACAAGATGATGTTTTCGAAAACTAACTTAATCCTTATAATCAATGATACCAGATCGCATCTATGATACTTGGGTAACGATACCTGTTCTTCATACAGTAATTTATTGAAGAACTAACGTTATCTAAATAAATTTTGTAGAGTTGCTTGAAAACTAATATTCAGATGACTTTATTTTATATATTTATTATATATTATTTATATATTCAATAACCTTGTCCATACAGTATAAGCTTGTACAACCTTATATTTCTACACATCAATTATTATTTACGTATTTGTTTTTTTCATTTTTGACAGGGGCATTGCACATAGGATAAAACCCGTAAAATGGACTGAAAGGTTGGCTATCTATCCATCCATATATCTGTCTGTCTATTCAAATCTAAATTGTATCCTATCGTCCATTTATCTATCCCATCCATCTCTTTAAGTCTTATGTATCTATCGTTCTATGAAATTTTGCTTATTCCCTCCTTTCATTATATTTAAGGGTTTTCCAGTACAATCATATGGCAATGACTGTGGTGTGTTTATGTTGATGGTAAGTACATTATGTTTGTAGTTAATATTATATTGTTTTGCCATAATACTGACGTCTCTTTCATGTATAGTCTGCATTGTACATTGTGCCTGATGCCCCATTTGACTGCACAATTGTAAGTATTAGTACAGTTTTCAATATCTTTGAGACTTATTTTGAGACAAAGGGCATTGACTTTTATGTTTTGAGCAGCAGAACATGGTAGAGCTGAGGAAATGGTGGTGCATCATGTTAATGGAGAACTTTGGACTGGACCGGTATGGAATTGTTTGTATTTTGAATATTTAAAGTTTTTATGAGAAAGGAATTATCTAACATTCAATCACTATTTTCCAGGCATGGAAAATTGTTTGCCCACTATACAGAGGAGTCCAAAGCCTTCCTGAGAGGTGATCAGCAGCCTGTATTTAGGTTGCAAAAAAGGAAGTTGTAATAAATCTCTCATGTAAAAGCGTAGACTAATCATACGGTAGAGAATGGCATGTTGTCATATCTAAATTGGTAAACTTGGGCTGTGTTTTCTACCCTAACAGGAAGAGCCTTTTGACAGACAGGTAACTTCTCAGGTAACTCCTCAGGAAAAGTACCAGTTACCTTAAAAAGGTAGTCCTAAAGGTAACTACAATTAATATTTGCTTTTTAGGTAGATGAAACCAATCTTTTCATCTGAGAAGCAGGTGGTTCAGTCTCCACGAAAAGTAGGTTTTGTTAGAGAGGTTGTGGCCATTATTGGTCAGCATATTTTTATTTATCATCTTCTGCATTGTTGTTTCTTAAGAGCGTGTCATGACGGATCTTAAAACTGCAGTCAGGGGATCTTCTTGGCTCAGTTCAGCTTCCACTTATAATGTGCAGATGGAGGATGATGAGGCTGCAGAGGCCTTGGAACAGTTCTTCAGTGCAGAACATATATATAATGTCTACATAATAAAACTTTATCATTAAACCATTGATTAACAAGCACCTGTTTATTGTAGAATGAGTCATTTATGTATATATGTGTGTTTGTTTATAATTTTAGGCCGGACGAAACGTGTACAAGAAAAGGTTTTATTTAGTAATGTATTTTCATTATTAGTGTAGATGTTACCTTTACATTTAATTAATAGAATCTTACAGTTCACCTCGTGAAATACGTTAGAGAGTGCATGTGTCTGACAGTGCATCTCGTCTGCAGAACAGATGCTATTGGCCTAGTTTTGCACACATAATCACGTCATCCCTGTGACAACTCTTAACAAAATGCAGCATTTCTTGCACAAATGTGTGCATCGTTAAAATAAAAGTATCGTTCGAGCATATTTCATCATTTCTGTGATTATTGACATTTCTGTGTGTATTGGCAATTATTTAAAATAATTATTAATTTTTTTAATATTAAACTTCTAAAGAATATTTAGATATTATTTGAAAATACCCTTAATTAAATGGGATCACAAACCTATCCACAAGACTTGTCTGTTCCTCCTCTGGGGGTCTTCATTAAGCAGTCGGTTAAACTGAGCATTCATTTTGTCGCGAATGTCGTTTATTCTTCTCCACCATATCGATTTCCACCATCCGCCATAGTGCATATGTCGCCGTCACTGAGTCTTGCATTGATGAATTTACCTAAATTGCGCGGTATTCGTATTCAACCCGCCCACTTTAACGAACTTTTTTGGTTTTAACTCGTGTTAGTAGTAATTAATTCTTACATCATAAACATATTCAGAGAACTTCAAAATGGGATATTTTGTGCCATTCAATGTGTGTAAAGGGTTTCAATGAATTCTGTGAATGAACAATGGTATGGTTAGATTTGTCTGTAGGCTAAACATCTGGACGTTTAACGCCCGTAAAATGACGTCAGTTCGACACGTGCCGTCATGGTTGAAAAATAGTTCAAATTTGAGAGTGGATCTGACGTCCTTGTCGTCATCTGGCCGTGATTTCCACGTCTTTTCTGATGGTCCCTGTATGTGCAAATGTGTAATTTTATATGTGGCTGCTTGTAGCTAAGCGTATATACAGGTGCTGGTCATATAATTAGAAAATCATGAAAAAGTTTATTTATTTGACTAATTCCATTCAAAAAGTGAAACTTGTATATTATATTCATTCATTACACGCAGACTGATATATTTCAAATGTTTATTTCTTTTCATTTTGATGATTAGTCAAGTCAAGTCAGCTTTATTTATATAGCGCTTTTTACAATTTTCATTGTTACAAAGCAGCTGTACAAGAAAAAAAATGACTGTAAGTAAAACATAAAAGGTTATGGAAGTCAAAACACAGGTGAAATATCAGACACACAATAAATTCCTATATGCAGTGTTAATTAAATAAGACTATCAGGGGTTCCGTCCAATCAGCAGTAACTACCCCGGTCACACAAAAGACCTACCTTTTCCGGTTTGACCGATTTGTCGTTAAATACGGCGTTATGAAAGGCTTTTCGCACGGTTTTTACGGCGTTTGGAATCGAGACGCCGTATTTTGCGGCGCAATTACCGTTTAAAACGCCATAGTAAACGCGTTTAATCTATGCCGTAATTCTGACCCTTTTGGCTTTCCATAAGCGCCATATTCCATACGTGGAACCACTTTTTCACGCGTGTATATCATTATGCGCGTTTGCATCGCACCTGCGCGTGCGGATTCCTTGCGCGCGACTTTTGGGTCAAAATAAACGCCATAGATACAGTAATCATACCACAGAGAGAACATTATAGTTGCAAACCTTTATCTTTTGCTGTTCTTCTTTTCTTTTTTTTTTATTTATCCTTTATTTGACCAGGAAAAGCCCATTGAGATTAAAAATCTCTTTTACAAGGGAGACCTGGCCAAGATAGGCAGCAGAATTTACAACACATCATTACATACGTACAAGACACACAAAAAAAAACATGAAAAATAAAACAAATACATTAATAGAAACAATTTGAAAGCCAGTTTTGCACTTACAATGAAATCTTAATTAAAACATTTACATGTGAGGGAGTCCAACTCAAAACATCTCATTCTTAACTTAAAAACACTCAAAGGAATCAACTGACTAAGTTTTAAGTTGTTCTGCAGCAAATTCCATGTAAAGGGAGCAGAATAAACAAAGGCCTTTTTACCCAGCTCAGTACTGACATGTGGGACAGAAAGCAAGACAACAGCCTGAGAACGAAGAGAATAATGACCAACACTTTTTTTCATAATAAGTGAACATAAATAGGATGGAAGCACACCAATAATAGCCTTATATATAAATGTATACCAATGACAACGCCTCCGTGTGGCCAGAGCAGACCACCCTACACGAGAGTACAGCTCACAGTGGTGGCTGCGAGCTTTACAATTAGTAATAAATCTCAGCCATGCATGATAGGCTGCATCAATCATATGAAGGCATTGAGCAGATGAATGCATATATAATATATCACCATAGTCCAGCACAGATAAAAAAGTGGATGACACTAACCGTTTTTTAACATTAAAAGAAAAGCACAGCTTATTTCGAAAATAAAAACCCAATTTTAGCCTCAACTTTCTCACTAGACAGTGAACATGAGGCTTAAATGATAGGCAATCATCAATAACGATACCAAGATACTTATAAGTTGTAACAGTCTGTATTTCACGTCCGTCAAGAGTAGTCACTGAGGGAACATTCAGTGGTCTATTTCGAGGGCCCGTGAAAAGCATACATTTGGTTTTGTCTGCATTGAGCACAAGTTTCAGCTGTAACAAGGTGTTTTGGACCACAGTGATGGAGTCAAAAGCTTTTGACAAATCAATAAAATGTGATGCACAGTGCTGCTTCACAACAGCAACAGAGATGTCATTTATCACCTTCATTGCAGCTGTGATGGTACTATGTTTTTTTCTAAAACCTGACTGAACTGGGGATAAAATGTCCTGTACATGCAAGAAGTCTTTCATCTGATCAAGGCAAGGCAAGGCAAGTTTATTTGTATAGCACATTTCATACACAATGGCAATTCAAAGTGCTTTACAAAGAAGAAATTAAAAATATCCATTTGATAAAACAGTTAAGAAATAAGAAAAATAAAAGTAACCAGTTAAGAATAAAAAAATAAAATAACATAGTTTAGAAGAAATAAGAAAAATAAAAATTAACCAGTTAATAAAAGAAAATAAAATATAGTTTAGATTAGATAATCAATAAAATAAAGTACAGCACAAACAGTCGGACGGTCAGTGGCACAGTGACACATTAATCAAATGCAAAGTTAAACAGATGTGTTTTGAGTCTGGATTTGAATGTGACTACTGTGGGAGCACATCTGATCTCTTCTGGAAGCTGGTTCCAGCTGCGACTGGCATAATAGCTAAATGCAGACTGTCCTTGCTTGGAGAGAACCCTTGGTATTTCTAGCTGATGCGATCCTAATGACCTGAGTGTTCTTTTCGGTCTGTATTCAATGAGCATATCTGCAATGTATTGAGGTCCTAGGCCATTGAACGATTTATATACCAGTAATAAAACTATAAAATCTATCCTATATGTAACTGGTAGCCAGTGTAAAGACCTGAGGACTGGTGTGATATGATCATATTTTCTGGTTCTGCTCAGAATCCTTGCCACAGCGTTCTGTATGAGCTGCATCTGTCTTATGGTCTTTTTGGGGAGGCCAGTAAGGAGCCCATTACAATAATCCACCCTGCTGGTGATGAAAGCATGCACTAGTTTCTCTAAATCTTGACTAGAAACAAAGCATCTAATTCTTGCAATATTTTTCAGATGATAGTATGCTGATTTAGTTATTGCTTTTACATGACTACTGAAGCTAAGGTCTGACTCTAGAGACACACCGAGATTCCTGACTTGATTTTTTGTTGTTTGACCTTTAGAGTGAAGGTACGCGTTCACCTTGAAAACGTCATCTTTATTTCCAAACGCAATGACTTCAGTTTTGTCTTTGTTTAACTGAAGAAAGTTTTGGCACATCCAACTATTTATTTCATCAATGCATTTGAGCAAGGAGTCAATGGGGCTGTAATCATTAGGCGATAGGGCTAAGTATATCTGTGTGTCGTCTGCATAGCTGTGGTAAGCAATTTGGTTATTTCTCATTATTTGGCTCATTGGGAGCATGTACAGGTTGAATAGGAGAGGCACAAGAATTGAGCCTTGGGGGACTCCGCATGTCATGGATGTCCACTCAGACTTATGGTCACCTATACTCACATAATAACCTCTTGCTTCTAGGTATGACCTGAACCATTTTAGGACTATCCTAGTGATCACTCACTAGGGATTCAAGCATTTTGGCCACAACAGACAAATTAGAAATTGGCCTGTAATTATTTAAATTTGACGGGTCACCCCCTTTCAGTAATGGACAAACAAATGCAGATTTCCATATTTGGGAATAGTGTTGCTCTCTAAAGTAAGAGGTAAAAAGGTACGTTAGAGGCTGTGCTACACAATCAGCAGCTATTTTTAAGAAGTAGGGCTCTATAAGATCAGGTCCTGGAGGTTTTTCAGGAGCCAGCCCTTTTAGGGCTTTTTGAACATCAGCCACTAAGAATGGAGTGAAATTAAAGACACTTGTAGAGACTGATACATCTCTACAAGGTGTCACAGTATAAGGACAAGCAGTGTCAAACAAAGAACCAGACTGAATAAAATGCTCATTAAAATGGTTCAATATCTCCATGTTGTCATGAACTACTACAGACTCTTTCATAATAAAAGAAGAATTTTTTTTTCTTAATTGTGCGCCTGATGACTTTGACCTTTTTCCTGTCCATCTCTGTTTATTTGACACTCGACAATCAACAGGTCCCCCCTCCTCGCATCACGAAACGAGTCACGGCCAGAAAGACTAAACCAATTCACCTCGGTGAGGTGACACATAATCGTTTTGTATTATGAGCCATTTCACACAATTCAGAAAAACAAAAATGTGCAGGAACTATAGGCCTGTATTCATTGCATTATTTGCAAGAAAGTCGAGGTGGTGTGTGACTTATTTCATTAGAGGTAGAGACCCGGTCACCCAGAGGTGAATAACTATCCCCTGCACGCGCCTTTCCCCTTCACACACACGGCACCTTCTCAGCATGCAGGGGCTCCAATTTACCAATATCCCCACACAATGAATTGATACTAACGATAGATAACAGAAAACTGCTTTGCGATGGCCCAGTTGTTATTTTTTTCTTTACTGCTCGTGCTGGTGCCGCCCCCCATGTGACATGAAAAAATGCCGCCCGGTTCGCCCGAGCCTAAAACCGCTACTGTGAAAAAGGACGACAAAACTGGCTGCTTGAGAATCAGCCAATCAGGAGCATCAATGTGCCCAGCACCAGCGTGCGGAAGGAGACACTTAAGTTTCGGTTTTTCGGGAAAGTTTGGAAGAGAGCGTCGGTGTTGAGAGACTGTGAAGTTTCTATTTATATTTGTTTTAATACTGACGGTATTCATTTACGAGTTTCCAGAACTGTGTGCGTGCAGCTACCAGTGAGTATACTGAAGTTTGTTGTTATTTTCACCTCAGATTGATGTTGTGGCATGTTGATTATTATCGTATAAGGGCGGAGCTTATTTAGCACTGCGCCAGGGTTTAATTCTTGAGAACGCTGATAGTTAATGAACATTTAATCAGCAAGCTTTACATGTCTTAATTAAAATAATGTATTTTCTCCGTTGTTCATGCACAATGTGTAACGTTGTTTGATTTGAGGAGTAACTCTGCAGTTAATACTTATTTCATGTTCAAAGGTAGTACGTCATATTGTTACAGTTATTGCGCAGCAAATTAATCTTTGAACAGGTATAAATATTGTATTACTGTATTTCTAAGGTTGTATTCGCTTAGTAATAAGCATCTAAGTCATACATAACAAAATGAGGATTTCATCTTTAATAGTTTTGGTTTAATTATATACCTGTTAGGCATGTTATAACTGTTTAACATTTACTGATTTATGCCTGTACCTTTGTTTCAGAACCACACACACCTTCATATTCAAATCTTTATTCCAATAAACACCTCAACGAACATATTGTCTGCATTCTAATCCATGCTCCCTGGCGGCCATAAACTTTAAAGACCAGGCAAATTATACAGTCCTTTCCAACAACAAAACAGCTACTGCATAGATTTTACCAGTCTGAACACATTGAATACATCCAAACACATTTTTCTTATTATAATGGTCGTAGGTTTTTAGTTTTTGTCACCATAGTGTCGTTTTTGTATCTAAATCATCAGTATACAAACTCATCACGTATTCATAATCATAAGTAATGTTGACCACTGGTGTCTGACGAATTCTGGACTTGCTTGTTTGAGTATTGCACACAGGCTGATTTGTGTTTGAAAACGGAGATGATCGGGTTTATTTCCAAAACTGTCAAAAAAGCACCCAACCCCATCGCTGGTTATGTATAAGGCTAACCAGTGTTCCCCGGGGAGTCCTGAGGGGTGTGTATTAATTATGACCATAGATGGCACTGTTCTTAGACGTTCTTCTGCTAAATAATCACACAACAGTTGCATGATATTTTATCCATCAAGACTGTGAGCTGTACGGTATTCGTGTTAATAGTTATCGATCAAGACCTGTCTGCGATTTGAAATTTCAAGAATCGAGTCATAAATAGCATAGATTACAAGGTTTATCGTACGGGGGAGCGGTTGTCGAAACCGTGCTTCTAGTCTCTGATATTGTCAGATTTGATGAGAGACACATGTCTAGAACATTCCTCATCAGGAGTCAAATTAAATGAATATAATGTGTACCCGTGCAAATATTCTTCGCGGTCAATAAACAATGCTTGGTTTTTAGATGTAAATGCATCATTATCAACCAGGGGCGTTGCACAAGATCCCGGGCCCTATGCATAGGCAGTCCTGATGGTCCCCCCCATACTATTTTAGTTTTTTAATTCCTACATGAACAAACTGTGTACTGTATGATAACCAAACAAGACTTGATTCAGTCATATTTTATTTGCTGATTGAACAACACAAAGGGAACAGATAGCTTATATGACATTGGAGTGTTCTCAGTAAATGCCACTGAAGGTAGCCTAATATTAATATACTAATATTATCAATATGTACATATGTTCTTACATAGACTCATTATAATGCAAAGTGAGATATTGCAAGCCTTTATTTGTTGTAATTTTATGGCATACAGCTATGAAAACCTTTTCATAATGTTCATATTTTGAATTTGGGGTTTTCATAAACTATAATCCATAAATAATCATAAACATTAAAACAAATAAAGGCTTGAAATACCTCACTTTGCAGGTATTAAGTCTATATAATATACTAGTTATACCAAAAATGTACTATATTAAATATTAGAATTACTGAAATAAATGAACTTTAGCACAATATTCTAATTGTTCGAGTTTCACCTGTAGCTACCGATGAGCTAACAACCTATGACACTGATAAGCCTACTATTGCTAATTTGAGATATTATAGCCTATTTCAAAATGACGCTATTAAAATGGTGTGTTGTATGCAAACAGCATTGTTAGTGTACAGTTTATTTATGTGGCCTTTACCTGAGATTACATGTATAACCGAATTTACATCTGAAAGTGTGTGTTCTGCTCTTTCAACGGGTTGTCTCAGTTCATTTTGAGCGCTAACGATCGCGGATCCGCGGGGATATTCAAGCAGCTTAGCACTTCAAATTTCGTGTTCTAGTTTGTGTTCACCTTTCTTTAAAAAGAATTCAGTAACCAATTGTTTCCCCTCATTTTGTTTTCTTTCCTTCTCCTGTCTTTCCTTTCTTTTTTGGTGTCCTGATTTGGCTTTCTTTGAGAAAGACATTTCTACAGCGCTCCACCAGATGCTCAACTAACATTAACAAACTGCGTGCAGATGGACTAAACCATTTGGCACATTAGCAAGTGGGGCGGGATCATGAGACCGTCAGTCAATCAACCAAGTTATTCAGCCAATACACAAAATTTACGTTTCATCTGAAATGCATTAGGAAATTTCATTAGGAAATGAAAATATCTAGGTAAAATAATATTTATTCCAGACTTTTCAAGGCCCCTCTCTTCCTTTGGGGCCTTGGTAATCAGTACTGGTTTTACCCCCAGTCCGACGCCCCGGTTATCAACCATCGCTATGACCAAAGACATGTGGAGGGTTCCTAGAAATAAATTTTCCTGGGTCACTACGCGAGAACCAGCTGGCAACGAATGATTTTTTAATATTACTCGCTCAATAGGGTATTTGGCCTAGCAGAGAGCAGTGCGTGAGCATGACCCAGTCGTACTGCTTTTTTCACAAAAAGGGACACAGACTGAATATTTATTTGATAATTTATATTGTCATCCCTCATCAGACAAAACTCGTCTTTACACCTAGTCATACTGTAACGGTCTCCAGCTGGAGTGCCCTTGAGAACCACCAGAGGGCACTCCACATCAGACTTATCATTCACTCACCAAACTACATCTCCCTTAACTCATTTCCCGGACTCATCGTCACTGATTACATTCATCTGTGTCTCATCACCCTGTTAGTCTCACTCCACACACCCATTCAGTGCGAAGTCTTGTTTAGTTATTACTGCATTTCTGAGCGTTTCCCTGGTTCCTTGTCTTTTGTTTCCTTGTTCCCTGATGACTCTTTTGCCTCTGGTCCCTGCCTGTTTTGTTTGTTTCTTTGTTTGGACTGCCTGTGTATGACCATGACCTGTTATTTGGATTACGCCTTTGGATTATCCTCTAATAAAGCTGCATCTGGATCTCACCTTCATGTCTCAGAGCAGTTCATGACACATGGTGTGGACATCAAAATCCTTATAAGTTTTTCCTGAAAAAATATGTCATTGTGAACTGGTGCTAGTAATTCTACAACACTGCTGGCATTAGTGTACGCAGCTCTCTTTGTCAGACCCGCATTTCCTCCCCCATATCTGTAGAATCTATATGTCCAGTGGTATCTTTGTTAAAGAGACCGGCTGAAAACGTTGTTTGAAGAAGTTAAGACACTTTATAACACACCGGTGTGGATATGTGCTGGAACTCTGGGAGATTAGTCTCCAAGCGATACGTCAACCTGTGAAAATATGGTAGCTCCTGCATAGTTAATCAGACCTACAGGTGCACCATCTGCTATATCTGTACCGTCTGGATTTGTGATTTTGAGACGCAAAAACAACAGTGTGTTATTATTATCCTCTCCATTCCCCGCTATAAAAATCTCCAGGGGTGCTGTGTCTGATATTGCAGATAATGGCGGTATCTCAATATAGGCGTTTCTTTCAATAGCTGTTTGAGTTAGTGGCACCGTGAACCAAACCCATTGTTATTTTACAAACTCTGCTGACATGCTGTGTAGTAATGCCCTAGTCTAGAAGATGGTGTTTGGGTTTTACTGTCACCCTGCGCTTGCGTTTTACAACTGAGACCTTCTTAGCTGACCGTCTTGCTTTCTTTTGAGAATGACCCCTCCTCTTGTCACCTGGGGGTCGTAGCAAATGTTTACAGGCCATTACCAGTAGCCCTGAACCGTCTTGTGGATGTTTGTTATGGTTAAAAGTGCTTTACGTTGTGTTACTGACAACATCACTAAGTATGTTTTTTGCAGCTGATTTAAGATGGGGTTTCGCTGTGTTGAAACCTCGCCTTAAGTGAGGAATAGCCATTCTAAAGAGGCCTCTAAACAGACCCCCAACACCTCCTCCGTACATAACAGCCCCGCCGGCATACCCTGGTAGAGCGCCACCTGCCTGGTTCGTATAGTAAGCCACGTAGCGTTCAGGATCATGATTATAATTGTTGAATAAGGACATTATTATACGAAATGTTTCACAGGTCTAAAGTGAAGCTTAACGCTAACTTTGCCATATGAAAACTTTACGTGTGTATATTGGTCGTCCTTAACTTCAATACCAATGTCTGTGATGGTGGTTTTGTTAATAGAAACATAATGCACTTTGTCATATCGCAAACAAACCAAACAAACTTATTTTCTCCGGCTATATGAGCTGTACCTAAGAGCGGTACACCAGCATAAGGGCCTCATTTATCTCTCTAACCAGAGAAGCAATGTCATCATAATACCCTGTTTTTATACGGTAACGTATCGGAGACATTTTATTACGCATCAATGATTCATCATCGGGTATATTCTTCTTCTTGATAGGAACTGGAGGTTGGCCGACATTTATTTCAAAAAAGGCCTCTTCAGTATTAAACGTGTACCACATTCTAGGATATTCAAATTCAACAACCCCCACTTCCCATTTACCTTTCACATGTAATGGATTGGCTAGGCATTATCTATAATTAGAAATAGTGTTGTCAGGATACACCGTCAACGACGCATTGCAGGGTAATACGATATAAAATCCGTCACTAGCCATGTCTGTCTTCTAAATGACATTCTACCCTGCTTTTTCTTTTTCTACTTTAAACGTATTGTTTTTGCTCACAGATATTATTTGTAACTCTGGCTCGTAAAAACTACCATCAATAATATCTTTATGTCATAATCACAAAGTTTATAAATGGGTGGGTCACGTTGTACACACTTTTTTTTCACGTTGTACAATAATTTTTCTCATAACCCTTGGCAAATGGACCCCTCACTTTGAATATTCTTACAATGTCGCCGATTTTGTATTTAAACATTGGTTTAACACATCGTGCATTCCTAGGTCCGTAAAGATTTTGAAACACAGCGTCTTTGTTGTTTTTGTTAACATCCACTGGTCTCATTTGAATACTTCCATGAAAACTGGTGTTATAACCTGTGATGTTGTTACATTAATGCTCCACTAGATGGCACTCAAGTTCCTTATGTTAAAAATGATATAGAGTGAGAGAAAGATGAGCATGTGCTGCTGACGATACGTTATTAAAAGAGTCATGAGAGCAATTTACTACCTGTGCTTCTTGTCATGAAGACATAACATAAGCCAGCGTGAGATCTTGTAACACATCTACGTATCGACGTGTATTAGCACATTCTGCTTTTCAGAGATCTATTAAAGGGTTCAACAACGCTAGCTTTTAAATCTGAGACTGTAGCATTATTATCTGAGACTGTTGAATATTATACTTTTTAGAAACAGATTGAAAGTGTTTGTTAAAGAACTCACCACTGGAGTCTGTCTGAAGTTTTTGTGGAATTGCGTTTATCTTCAAGTATAGAAACAAAAGCTTTTGATACTTCAGATCTGGACTTATTCTTAAAGACGCGAGTCAATGTTTACTAAACACATCTATACATGTCAAGAGAAATCTGAGTATGCTGACATATCAACCAAATCCACTTGAAACTGTTTATTCACACCATAAACAAACACTTTGTTTCTCTTGTATTTTGGAGGAGCAGTTTTATGTAATGTATAGGCATCCTCTGCCGCGAGCCACTCTGAAAGTAGCTTGTCAGTTACTCGAACACCTGAGTTTTAAGCAGTTTTTACCACATAAAGACCCCGGGTTAGACAGTGCGTAATAAACCTTTTTCATGAGATCTGACATGTTGTCATTTCAACAGACATATAAAGTATTAGATTTTTAAAACAAGGGTTTTATTTATTTATTTATTTAAAGTAAAAACACATTCATAGGCTGTCTAGATAAATGTGAAAATATCTTTATCAAGCATGTAGTCGCTCACGATTTCAGAAACATCATTACTATCTTTTTTTACGAATATCAGATTTATGCAAACATCAACCGTGTATGTAGACATAACGTTATGATGCTTTTAATACTTTTCTGATGAATCATCACCGATGACACAAGCCTGTGTCACATTAACCCAAGAGTCCGACAAATTTCTCACAACAGTCATTTTATTCTTTAAGTTATCTACTCGTAAGACATCACACACAACACCGTCTGAAGGCCCACGCATATCAACATTGTCATATATCACACAGTACAAAATATGTATATCCCTGTCTCTATATGAATACTGTAATGTTGATTGTAATTTGTAAGGAAATTTAATTGTATGTTGACTTGTTGTTAAATTTCTATTGCAATAAAAAAGGTTACGGAATGAGTGTATCGTGTTGTGGGCGGAGTTTGCGCATTCTACTCGTATTTTGGCTATAATTTATTAAATAAAACAACACATTTACTTTTTGTTAACATAGATCATCTAGATAAAGCGCAATTAATAGTTCAACTACTAGATATTTGATATATTATGTAGATATATCTTTTCACAACCCTATTTTACAAGCCTACTCTGTTTTACAACCCTGAACCAGATGAACTACAACTGTAGTGCTGATTCGTATCTATCTGCATTACGTAGCTATAGGGATTTGTAGTTTTTAAACATTAGTCTTTTTCATAAAAGTGGAAGTTGCTAATATTTACTGGAGAGCATAGTGAGAGGTTAAGGGGGATAATAAAAACAACCATGCAATCAGAGATCAAATGTGTTAAATGGGTAAAAATGAATTTAACCTATTTGACAGAGCCCCCAGTTATATCCCCACATGATAGCTGAGTAACAATTGATCCCATATCTGTAGCCACTTTTGTTGCTGATTTATACATATTCAAACGTGCAATGAGGTGAAGTTGTGAAGGTCGATATTTCAAGAACGAGCCATGTAGAATCTTCATACTAACATTTGTTACATTCCAGGTCGAGACCTTTCCAGCAATGTATTTGGTTTAGCTCTACAATAAAGTTTACATTATCTAATTTTATAGACACAAGCTCGGGTCTAGTTTTACAGAGCACTTGAAGGCTCAATATAAAATGAAGCCTTTCGTTTGTTTGTTTGTTTGTTTGTTTGTTACTGACACACGGTCTAGATCAGGGTTCCTCAAATCTGACTCTGGAGGGCCCTGCAGATTTTAGCTCCAACATATTTGCACGTGACTTTCTAGTGATCCTGAAGACCTTGATTAGCTTGCTCATGTGTGTCTTATCTGGGTTGGAGCTAAACTCTGCAGGGCTTTAGACCTCCAGGGATTTGAGGAACAGGGCTTATACATACACACTGTCTGTACTATGTTGATGGTGCCAACAAACAATTACAAGAAATACAAATAATCAGATTGGATCGGCCGTCATCTCTTGGGTTTGTATCTGTGATTACAATGTGGATGAGTAATAATGGCATTCTGCGCCTTTTGTCCCACATGTATGAGACCCATAACGTCCATTCAATTGAGCAATATCGTTCAAAGCGAGTGTTTTAGCCCCTCCAAACCATCTGAATAGTCCTACATGGTCAGGGTCATATAAAGTTTAGCTTCAATATCCCTCTGTCTGTTTCCTACATGTACTGTATCTCTGAAAATGACACTATTATGAACGTCTAGATGACAGTCTCCACATCAGATTTGTGGCTTATTTGTACCATGGGATCATTACTGTTCAAGACCTCAGCTCACTGAGCTTCTTAAAAAAACAATCAGCTTGGGTTTTTGCTAAAATGTATATTTTTGTTAGTAATATTGCAGTGTCATTGATTCCCATAATAGGAAAAAATACTTAGTTACGAACTTTAATTAAAATCTTAATTTGTGTTCAGCACAACAAAGAAATGTAAACAGGTTTGTTACAACTGTGGGGTGTGCAAATTATGACAAAATGTGTATTTTTGGGTGAACGATTCCTTTAATGCGCATTAATAAATTGATGATAGTAAGTCAAAGCAAATGTACAAACCTACATACTATGGTAGATGTTTAAAAAAAATCCTAAAAGTTAGGAATAGGAAATACAAAAATGAAAATTGTCATTACATACACACTCATGTTCATATATTTAGTATATTTTACATGCATATTTATATTTAATTTATATATAAATGTGTGTTAATTATGTAAACACAAAGCAATCGAACTCCAAGCAAAAGGAATTACAACTTGAGTCAAGTGACTTGAGTCTCTGCTTCATCGTCATCCACAGAGCTGATGTCACTTTGCCAGTCCATTTCTTCCTCCATTTCCCCTTCCTCCTCTTCCACCAGCCTATGAGTTGGTTCAAGGATGCCTCTGTATGTGCATGCTACAGTCTTTTGTTTGAGTCTGAGGTCATGCAGTCTTTTCTTAAGAAGAGCGATGAGGCCCCCTCCTCTGTGAATCCATTCGGGTAGCCTAAAAGTCCACACATGAAGAGTAATGAAATTACTGTCACACTGAACATTTTATCAGATTGAGTTTATATATGTTAACACAAATCTAAAATACTAGTTAAAGTACGACTAAAAACAATTCGGATAAAATAATCTTTGAAGGCCACGATTTAGCTTTCGAGCATATACTAGTATGATTGCTTTTTACTTGAAAGTAGTTTGACCTATGAATTTTAAAGTGCATAGAGCCTTGTAGTTTACACTTACTTCCTGTTTGTATGCACAGTGAAACGGTGGCCATCAGTGACTGGACCTTTGTTACGGAGTCCTTAAGGTAGTGACAGTGCTGCATCATATCCTTCAGGAGGATCTGCCTTTCTTCTGTCAGTCATGAGACAAGCATTACTTTGTCAAAGAGCTTCTTTTTGGTCATAATATAATATCGACACCATCTAAAAGAATGAACAAATGCATCAATAAACTAATTTAATGATGATGCATTTTAAATAAATCTGAAAAGTTAAATCTTCATACATACCTGTGTTCTGTTCCTGCCACGGCCAGATCATGCTCTCTGCAGCTTTGTTAGAGAGATTCTGCACAACTGAGTTTGTGTTCACAGGGTCAACATCAGGGTCTTGGTTGTATTTCTGAATCTCCTCTAGCAAGCGTTTCTTTTCTTGGGCAATCTTCTGACTAATCCTATGGCGCCGTTTGTTGCGATCTGTATTAAGAGCAAAAACAATTGTTTTACAAATGATCTGTCATGACATGTAATGGAAAGAAACCAACATAACTTCTATCTGCATCACTTTCATTTACCAATACATATCGTTTTGTCTATAAAGGTAGTGCTTCTTTTGACAAATGCTCACAAACAGTGCTTCGATGGAGATCATCTGCAAAGCATGGGCATCAACAGGACTGGCTGCTGCTTTTCCTAAATTAAAGGTAAGAAAAAATAAACATGTTTTAAAGACACTTAAGGTCTGTTAATTGCACATAGTAAAGCAGAAACAGACAGACTTTAGGACGATGTTTAGTTCGGAAAGCAAAATCTTGTGTTTTCTTATGATGTAATGGGCCTCCACTGACTGCACGTTTCAGAAACAATTAGGGACCAAGCAACAAAGAGGCGTGGGCATCTACGCTCCATGAAGTCTCCATTATTATCATCACTTTTCTTCACTTTCTTGATTTAACTCATAGATGGGGGTTTATGTTGCCTATCCAACATCAAAGGTGGTGACCCCATGACTTTAATTCTAGATTGAAAAAAACTATATCCTCTAAACATAAGTAACCATGTTCCCCGTAAGGATTAATAAAAAAGTGAAATCCTTAGGTTCATAGTTCCTTATTGGAAATGGAAACTAGATCTGTAGAAAACAACTGAGATACTTGCACAAAGTATGAGAACTAACAAGTGCTTTTTGAAAATATCAGAAATACAAGCTGAGAATGCATGAATGCTGAAAACATGGAGACCTGGACTGGCCCACTGCTTGACATCAGCAATCCACTGCTTTAGCATGTCATCACAGCAATGCAACTGGTCCTGCATCTTCTTCAGGCTCTCGCTGACATCAAATGCTTTTTCTATGGTCTGCAAACGAGCAATATAAAATCCTGTAATTTCGTAAAATAATCGTTCAAAGAACAAAAAGGTATATTTGATATATTTGATGTCCGATTTAATACAATAACATATTCAACTACACATACATAGATGAGGTCCTGCACACCTACAATATCTACATGGGATTACATGTGATGCATTTTTGGTTGACTGTAAATTCAAATTTAACCATTTAAAAAAGTTCATCCTTTTTAATCCTGGAACATACCTTTTTGTATCTGGAAGACAAGGCAATGTGGAGGCCATAAGATTTACGCAGATTCCACCCAATAGCATGGATAGTAAGCATATCGGTTCTTACTATAAAGAATAATAGAAAAATCACAATAAATAGAAAAAAATTGGTATGTGTATGTTTGCAGGCTCTGGGGGGTGGAACTTGAGGACAAACCTGACTTGGCCATATACTTTGTGGTCAGGGCACATCTGGAGAGATCCTATTTACTTGCTCTACTTCTTCACCAAGAGTGGTTCCAGCACCTTCCTGATTTCTTGCATTCCACAGAATCTACAGGAAGCAATGAACTTGTTAAACAGTGTGGACAACAGGGAGATTAATATAAATGCATATGGACACCAGCTATAAAAGACTGCACATATGAACTCTTGTACAACTGAAAACACACTCCTGGGTTGTTGTGTAGGTCACAGTGTCATTCAATGTTTCACTTCACATTATTTGCTGGCTACATCATATCCTGAAATGTAGAAGTCATGTAGTTAAAAGCATCACCTCACATTTTGTATTGTGTGCTTTGGCATGCATCACAGACAAGCAATGTCTCATTTTCTGAAGAGGCTGAAGATGAGTCAGGACCTTTGACACCTTCTCCAGGTATGGCACATAACGGCAGGTCACATCCATGGCCAAAAATGTAGCACTCTGGAACTCTTTTTGGAGAAACATTGGATATGCAAAGATTTCTCCTCTATACATATTCAGACCTTTTGAAAAAAAAATTATATGCAAAGATCACATTGCACACTGAAGAAAAGGCTTCAGATCATCAACGAATATTTTAAATGCAATTTAACAAGACCAATACAAACCTTTGAGGAGGAATCCATGCCTGCAAACAGCGATTTCTACACCTTCTTCATCTAACTTGTTGGCCTGCTTTGGTGTCTCCCTTGCTGCTGACCAATGGGATTGCCCACACATCGCTTTTCCTGCAGTCTAACAATGTTTCAGCATGTCAGAATTTAATTCAAGGACATTAAACAGCAGAACTGTAAACTCAGACACAACAACAATTACAGTATTTACAGGATTGTGCCTTTTATTGCCTGACCACCTAACCCATCTTTCCCTTGTTAATCACTAGATGATAACAAACCAATTCGAATACAGACAATGTGTCACACATATGCGGCAACCAATATTGTGAGTATACTACATTGTTTATAACTTTACTTCCAGTTAGTTATAAAATAAGCCAGAGACCCGTTCCTGATTGAAGACTTACACTTTTGACAGCCCCCCTGACTTCCTCAACAAAACTGGACACCTCGGAGTCTTGGGCTAAAAACACTCCATCAAAAAACCCTGGCTCTTCACTGCAGTACACATATTGCAGAAAGCTCCTCTGTAAAGCATCTGCATTCACTTTGCCAGTCTGAAATAAGTTATAGTATAGCTTTCAATTTACTATGTACCTTTTCAAATGCAAGACGGATGTAAATGACAAAGCTGTCTAGTATTTTTTTTGTCCAGTTTATTTTAATAGCCTGAAATATTACAGCCACTTGTGGACCTTGAACTTATGTGGGTATGTTTTAATTAATGCCTTGCTTAGACTCAACCACAATTTTTGCCATATTGTCCAGCATAATAATAAGTGATGCCTTGGGACTTTGCTTTCGGGTTGGCAAAAATATTAAATATTTGTTCAGCCCATCATGTGTGTAGCATGTCATGTCAAACTATGTGTTTGGCATGTCATGTGACCTATGTGCATCACTTCAAAATATGTACCTGCTGCAGACCCGTTGAAAGAGTTTTTGATAAAAGAGACACTTGTGTTTGTTAGAAACCCAGGTGTGTAGCCTACTTAAGTGTTAGCGAGTGTCTCACGAGTATCTTGTGAATGCGAGTATCTCTTTTATCATAAATCCTTTTGACACATCTGGAGGAAGGCACATAGGTGATGCACATATGTTTACTTGATGCACCGAACACACATTTTGACATGACGGGCTTAATAAAAGATATCAATATTAACAAGATGCGCCACTGCGATTACAATGAATGGAGAGGGAATGCAATGCTCAAGATGGCCAATCTAGCGAAGGAAGTCATGCCTTCCAGTGAAACGAGCTAATCCTCAATCAGTATTGCTTGATGATTCTCTGGGGTGGGGCTCTCATGAGTTGCTCACCAGCCTGTGCGCAGGTGAAGTAGATGATGCGACCTTGAAAAAGGGGTTTATTAGCGCAATTTAAGCTTACAAAGCCAAATTTATGTCTGTTTGTCAGGTCTAGTTATTGACAGGAAATATGTTTAATTGTGATTTCTACCAGTAATTTAAAAAAGATCTGCCTTCCATTTAAGTAGAAAGAAATGTGGACTTGTTATGACGTAAATAACTGCCCAGAGGAGTTGCAAACATGTCCGCTGAGCGGCACAACTTCTGTAAAACAGTCTTTGGCTTTTGTGCCCCTCTGTAGGAAAAGTCACGGTCCACATCTGATAATACAGCTTCAAATTTTACTCACTCTTTCAAACTGCTCTGTTCTTTGGTCCAGCATTGCTGTGAAGGCTTTCATTGACATTCCTGGAGCTGCTGTCTTCATAGCCTCAAAGGAACGGAACAGATCTTGGTGGAACAGTGTCTGCGAATGCATGGTAGCTGGCCAGTAACCACTCCTTACAAAGTCACTGACTTCTGGGGCCCATTGCTTATTGCAATGTTTACATGAAAGCACCGGAACGTGAAGATTATAACGACCTGAGAGCACATAAAAGACAAATACATAAAAAGGAAGTAAAGTACTGTGTAAAGCTGAGGCCACAAAAGATGTTTTGAATCTTATAAAAAATGTAAGGCCTATGTATAGTCTTTTAAACAGCCTGATTATATTGTGGTGTGCCCCTAGCTTTATATAAACAATATTTTTTTACGCAACCCTACCATTTATGCAAACCAGTATGATTGGTCTACCAACAGAGACTGCAACATCACCAGTGTCACAGGAGCAAATCATTTTAGGAAAAGCTGTTGGCAGCAAACAATCTGCAGGAGCCGATGACAATTAGAATGACATTAAATAATGTTGGATTTTGAGGAAGTACTTGAAAAACATAATGCTTAACTTAACAATGTTGTCTTACATCAATTGAAACAGAGACACCAACCTTGTTCACAGAAGATGTACTGGTCATCATGGAGTTTCACAAACTCTGTTGGAGGAATGTATTTATAGAAGCCATCTATGGTGGTTTGTCTACTGTGCAGGGTGTGGGATTTATGTAGCAATTGATCACAGTCTGTACAAAACCACTCTGAGGGCAAACATTCCCCACAACGGATGATGGCTTCTCTTAGGTGACAGTGATTACACATCCTTTGGACAATATTTTCAGCAGACAACAAGTTGGCAAGGTTTTGTGGCCTCGCTTGTTGCCAACATTGTTGGACCTCTTTTTGCCTTTGACACCAATTGTACGATGGTGGCTGCTGAGCTAAATCTTGTTCCTCAATGCCCTCCAGTGAATCCTGTAGAAGGTCCTCAAGCCTCTGCTTTATAATATCTTCAAAGAGGGAAAGAGAAAAATACATACATACATACCATAAATGTAACATTGCAATTCCACTACCACTGATTCCTTATGTGCCATTTCCATTGCTTTTAACACAAGGACAGTCCAGTGATAGCAGAAAAAGTAAAGGGTAGTTGGAAATGGGCAATCAATCAAACCCAAGTCCCTGTACATTCTGTGTAGGTGCTCGATGTCAGTAGTTTTGCCCGCCTAACTGTGAAACTGAACAACCAACACATGGTTTTGTTAAGAAACACTGATGCTGTTGATGCAGTTCTCCTACTTCTGTTATGTAAACAGAGCTTAAGCACCAAACTGTGGTAACTTTAATATTTGGGCATGTTTTGGGAGTAGGGGGAAAAAAGATTTTGAAAGGAACATTGTCAGCTGGCTAGTTACTAAACGTAGCAGAATGCAGGTGTATTGAGACTACCTTTTTACTTCATTCATATTTTTTGTATGATTCATACCTTATTAAGTGTTTGTAAAGTCTACCGTAGCTTGTACATGGTAACGTTGTGATGAAGGAGCTAGCACACTGAGAAGTACCAACTGTTTGAAAGTAAAAATAACATGAACAACATTAGAAAAACTTTTTCGAACTCTTTGCCAGATGTACAAATAAACATTGAAAAAAGGCAAACTTGCAACAAGGACACAATAAAATCTGAATTTATTTGGGATTTTGTTATCATAATGCACCTACTATAAATCACACATCAACACATGTATTTGACATGCAATTGTAAGATGGACACTAACCGGCAGAGGATCCTTTTTTCCTCCGTTTGCTGGTGGTCACACGCTGCCCATCACGGTCCCTCTTCCACCAGGTCACTTTAGGTCGTTCTGTGACTTCAGGCGTCTGAGTCTGTGACTTCTTTATGGTCATAGCATATAATGAAACATAGATGAGTGAAAATAGGCATTATAAGCTAACTGGAGATAATTAATTACACATTTGTGTAACAAGACTGAAACTTGCCTGCATCTCTTCAACAAACGCATCCCCAAGCTGAAGAACAGCTTCCAGTTTGTTTATATTTTCACCACTTGACATAGTACTAAAACAAAAAAGGAGTCCGTTAGATCTGCCTGAAACCTATAAGATATTATTATCAACTATTTTGGTTTCCGCTGTCTAAATCATGCTTAAGTGATGACATAAGAACTTAAATAACCCGGAAATAGGAGCCAAGATCAACCCTGATGTATCGTGGATCTGCAAGCAACTAGTAATGCCTAGTAGTTTAATTATACCAACGTACCTGTTATTTTAGCAGATCTCAGATCGGCCTATATAGAGATTGCAGGCCGTATGATGCGAAATACTGATCTGGCATCAGCAATAAGGTTACCGGGACACCGTTGCATATATAGGTTGCATCAACATGCCTTACCCACGGGCACGCTGTATAGGCAGTAAACAGGCTGTCCCGTTGCCCACAATTTGGGAATAAATCCGGTTTAGGAGTGCGGACTGGTTAATGCAACTCATTGACCCCGGGGCCCCGTAGGCTAATGTTACCACTTCAGTTTAAACATTAGCTAACACTAATTCAGTCTGTCGAATAGTAGTGCTGTCATCAGCCATGTCAAAACATCATAAAGCACAGTTTTATTTGTAAGTTTGTTTCAAACTGCAACAGATAAATACAGTAGAATTGATCTCAGGCTAATGTCAATGGTAGGCTAACGTTACCAGCTGTGCGAACTGAGCAGCGCAAAGTTACAGTAAGAAACTTCAACGCACGCGCTGCCGTTTGACACATGGCACCATGTAACATGATGCAGAAACACTAAAATAATGAACCTTAATTATAATTTAATTACCAATAACCTCATTTACAAACTGTGCTGCCCTTACTCACTTGTTTAAAGATGGCACGCATACGGTGAACTGAGCGAAAGGAATATCGCTGGTGACGTCACTGCAGTTGAGATAAGCGTGGTATTTGGACGCATCTGCTCCCCACTGAAGTTAATGGCAAGGATTGGCGTATCCCATGCACGCAAAATGTGACTTTGGTGTATGCATTATACGCCGTTTGAAAGTGTAAAGTCGTGTTATTTATACGCAGGTTGATGAGAACGGGTTGCACACAGACACACACACACACGCATAGTCTTGGTCTCATCTCTCCACATGGAATTACTCAGTTGGCTACTTAAGTTGGATTCTTGCCAGTCATCAGTAATAGTCTTCTCCAAGACTGCACTACACGTCCATAAGCACCTGCAACAAACCAATAACTTTTTATGCTCAAGCTAAGTGCTTTCAGTGTACATTGATTTCAACACTAACCTGTTTCCAATGCTTCTTCTCTGAACTACGTACATGTGAATAAAGACATGGTTAGTGACGTTACATTTACTCATTCTATATTCTGCAATATCATCCCAAGTACCTGAACATTTCAATGTTAGCTTAAATATTGGGTCATTCTATAATTAGGGGTACATTTCAGATCAACATAAAAGTGAAGAAATCAGTGTGATTTTCTGCAAAAAAATCTAGTTGTTACCATAATATAGCCCCATATTGTTCTAAATTCATTAGTTGCGAAGCTTAAGCTCAAATTACTTTTTAAATATTTAAATGAAAATAAATATTCGATTCATTGTTTTGTCAACTGTGTTACAGACAAATGTGGTGTCATAGAATACATAAATGAAGTACTACACATATGATAAAACATTTGTTTGAAAGTTCTTGAGTCTATTCACCAGGGGTTTTGAGGTTGTATGTCTAAATGATTTAAAAAATATGAATTTTAAACTGAATAACGGATATTCTTTGGTATACTATCATCAAGGATGGATATTTTTTCAACATAGTTCTCCATTACATTGAATTTAGAGTTATTCAACGTCTTTATGTAATACTGTTCACTCTAGAGATGTCATTTTTATCATTTTTATACAATTTTAGCCTACAATTAAAGATTTATGACACAAAAATCACACGTAACACAGTTGACAGATAAAGTAACACAGTTGACAGAAGTAACACGGTTGACAGGATGCTTTAGGACAAAAAGAGAAACTTTTATTTAAAATAAAACTTTTTTATTTTGACAAGTGTCAGCAACAAGTAATTAATCAACTCTCTTGAAACAATGGAGAAAACAAGCAAAAACTTTAATATTAACAGCATTTTTTAAAGTCTCATTCACAAAACAGTCCTTTCCAACTCATCCTACATATAGTCCATTTCTATTGTCCTTTCGTGTTTCTTTTGATTTCCGACAGTTCACATTTCTGAGATCTTGGACCATATGTCTCTGTCGATTTCCACATGATCTCGACGTGAGGTCACAAAAGTTGGAGGAGGAATCATCCTGATGACGTCATCATGCAAATACCATAGGACATCATCCCTTGTTGGCCAGAAAAAGCGGTTGACTCCAATCCGGTGCATACATTTGACTTCGACATGCGTTTCAGTCACCTCTTGTATAATGCCAGGATAAATATCGTCGTCATATTTGAGAGAACACCACTTGCCAATGATGTCTGAGTTTTGCCAAGAAATTTCAGACAGGTCTTCACTGTTATTCTTCTGTGTGGGTGCTGTTGCCTGAACCTCAAAGGTAAACGTTTTGGTGTCATCACATTGACACTCCAGGGTCTGTCTCGTTGAGCAAAGGCAGCTCACATCTCGGTAACTAATTTTTCTTGGGGTAACTGTTACCACTTGGTGAATGCGCATGGTTGATGGTACCACCGGGAGACTATGTGGCATATTCTTTGTGGCTTCATCTACATCATCCTCATTTATGTAAAACAATTTTACTGAGGTCTGTGCATCCACCAGTGCATTGAAGAAGATCTCAGCATTTGGGATGTCTTTCCCATGGCTGACAAGTCGGTCAGCAGTCCTTTTGAGGAGGCCTCCAACTCCATCTGGAGCACCCTTGCCGTGGCTCGCCTCAAAAAAGTTCCAGGTGCCTGATTTGAACCCATATTGCTGCAGCTTAGTGCAAAACATATAGAAATTGCCTTTTTGTCTGTATTGTGTGCATGGCCCATCGCTGAAGAAATGCACCACAGTCACATTGGGATAGGAAGCCTTGACCAGATCGAGGATTGGGGAAAGATGGGTCCATATGGCTGCTGGGCCTTTCTCTTTTGATGAGCTGATTGTGCCAAAGCACACATGTTCTTCACACTGGAGTTCTACATGTTGGTGGAGTGGAAGTGTTGCCTGCTGCTGGTTCGAAGCGAAGTGTACAGCTTGTATTTCAGAGGAGTACTTACAAGCATAGTTTTCTGAGAAATCTACATGAATTAAGCATTCAGAATCTTTCATACTTCTCCTTAGTTCCTGGTGGTAGGTGAATTGCCGTTTTATGTTAAATAGATGTCTTCTGAAGTTTTTTAGTTGGCACTGGAAGAGCTCTAGCAGGTTCTCCAAAGTCGTCTCCGTCGTCTTTTTCACTGTTGTTTTGACAGACACTTTCTCCTTTTTACCTTCCTTGTTCTTTTTCTCTCTGAGAACATTCTCTGTTGTCCACTGTGTGAAAAAAAACCTTTCTTGCAAATCCCCCTCAGTTGCAACTGGAAAGTCTCTAACTTTGCAGTTGGGACATTCATTGTACATGCAGTCCTTCAAGTTTGAGTCACAGCATATTGACTCTGCCATGTTCTCCAAATCAGTGCTTCCAATGAATCTGAGAGAATGTAGCTTTTCTACAAGAAAACAGAGATTCTCATGTACCTTGCAGAGGCAGGTCTCTCTGTCTGCAATGGATGGATGGACCACCCAGAAGGGCCGCATACGGCAGAACAAACTGTAGCAAATGCTGTTGTTGGGGCTCTCAAGGAGGAATTTCCTATGCAGGTTTTTCATGGTGTCATTTAGGAACCTTTTCTGTTTCTTTATCTTTCCTCTTGTTATTGTTTGCGATTTTCCAGCTGTTAGGCGACTGTTGTCATCCCTTGTCCAGAAGGACATAACTTTGTCATGCTGTTTAAAACATAGGGATCTGTACTTCATCTTGTTGGAGATTATGGATATCTCACAGTGGTTCTGCTGTTTTCTCGAAATTGCTAGAGTCTCCTGAAATCTTTTTGTCAACCTATATTTTTTCAAAATTCTTCCTGACACTACAGCTGCAATTACCTGTCTAGATTTCTTGTGTTTGGTAGAGGCGTACTTTTTGCGGATGTTGTCCACTAGGGCATGGTGGAAAACTAACGTTCTGTGCACTTCTCTAGGCACAGGAAATCTTCCTAAAAGGCGCTTGGTTTTTGATCTGGGTGAGTCTGAATCTTTCTGTAGTCTTGCAAATCTTTTTCTGTATTTGTCTGTTTGTCTTTTCTGTTGTTTGAGTGATTCCCTCAAAGCCTGAATCTCCCTGTACAATTTTGACTCCCTTCTCTGCACTTTCTTCCTTCCAGCAATTCTCTGTCTGAAATCATACACAAAGCATCGTGTTTTCATTTATGCTCAATGGACAGAATAAGGATGACCAGCAATTGCTATTATAATTTCATAATCAAATCTATTGTTAAAACTTTTTTCTGCATGTTGTTCACAAAACCTCTACCTTGACATCTGAGGCTGTGGATCAACTTCAGAACTCAAGGGTGGAGTAACCTGGTTCTCTATCACTTGCTTTCTCTCTCTGGACTGGTGTTGGGCTTTTCTCCAATATGCTCGTTTCCTTCTCTTCTCCCTCTCACTTAAATCTTTCACTGTCTTCACCTTTCCTAGCTTTTTGTCCTCATGCCACGTATCTCTATGTTTTTGTAAATAAGCAGTCCTTCTCTCAGGATCAGCATCACGCCGAGCCCTGTACTGGCGCTGCTTCTCGGCAGCAGATAACCTCATTTCCCTAAAACAAGATTAAGAGCACTTTATAGTTTTTCAACCTTGATTGATAGGGATCACATTAAATAAATGTCAGCAGAAACCCACCATTCCAAACCATAAAATCATATAAAAATGAACCATACTTCATGAAATCCTTGTTTGTTGATATATGTATATTTCTGGAGATAATATAGATTTTGCTGAAAAGCTATGGAATGCTCCTTTAATCGAGTGTAATGATTTATTCAGTGTAATATATAGATAATATAATAGTGCTAAGATTACCGTAGTTAAATTAATCCCTTAATGTGAATCACATGTTTTTATAAAATATCTACTGTTCATATTTTACCATGTCATTCCTGTGTAATAACAATAGTTCATGTATGTTTTTATCAACAATACTCAATATATAGACATAAACTATGACAAGAAACCCAGCCAACATTATCAACCGTGTTAATCCCTGTCAACTGTGTTACACTTGATGGGTAACACAGTTGACAAGTAACACAGTTGACATTTCTTCCATTTAAGGGCTTTGTGCTAACTGTAGACCTTTGAACATGTCCCCACATTACCTTGATCAACTGGTGTTTTTATACACTTTCTTTACATTTTTGTAAATATAATATCTAAAGTAAGTACACAAGACCATGATGATAACACAGTTGATGAGCAATTCATCTACTCTTTGTGTAGACAATAATAATGATTACAAATTGAAGTGGAGGAGTAGAAACTTACCACACTGTATTTCAAATTCCCGCCACTGAAGGTCGTGACATCACATGATGTTGGACATGTGACTTTGGAACAAACCATTGCTGATTTATAGGGGTTTTGTCAATGGGTAACACAGTTGACAAAGATTTCTCGGACACACACAAAGTTAATAATTTAATAGATATAAACGAGTGAATTAGTTTTTATAATACATTTGCCTTGTTTTAATGATTATTTTTAACAAAAATGATGAAAATAATATAAAAAAACACGTATTGTAGTGTTCAAATTGAAAGGCAAAACTTAACTTTTAGCAAATCGGACGGCACAAAAACTGTTATTTCCAGTACAGCATATGTATTTTCTCCTATTTAACTTATGGAACTGGTTTACTTTTCTACATGAAATAAAGAGGAATGTGCCCAAATATAAAAGTGATCATTGCTTGAAGTGAATATTCAGTAAAAATGATAAAAACAACCCATGGACTTGAAATGTACCCCTAATTATAGAATGACCCTATTAAGTATAAGATTTATTACAAACCATTATAATGCACATTTTAATTAGTGCAGATTTCACAATTCCACTCTTCTGCGGTGGTGTCCAAAGCTTTGTGTGGGACAGAAACACAGTTGGGGTGGTACCATTTATTGCAGTTGCTGCACTGCACCATCACCTCTTGGTTGTGTGAGGTTCTGCAGATACAGTGAATGTCCACCTGAACTGTGGCCCTTTCAGGTTTTCCTGTATTGGTTGATATGTAAAAAATGGAGCCTTTTTGTTCCTCAAAGCTCTGTACAGTGTTCGTCTCATGTTTCTTTGTTGAAACTGGCACTCTTTTGGTTTGACTCCATCACATAATACAGTTGCAAAGGCCAATGCAAAAAGTCTGCAACTGCTTGATGACTGCTGCATTTGTACAGCTGTTTTTTTATTATAAACTGGGGGGCTTGTGGACGAATCAACCAGGATAATTTTTGATCAGTCTGCTTGGTGATGTTTGTGTTCAGGCTGTCATATACGCACACCTCATTTGGTCCACAGAAAAGGTTGCTTTCTGTGATCCAGTGGTTGTCATTTATGTTCAATACTTGAACAAATGGTTTCTGTGGTGTCCCAACCACACCCCCTTGGTGAAGACACTGATAGAGGAGGTTGGACTGAAACCCGTCTATATGAGGGAACTTCTGAGAGATGTGAAAACAAGCTGCATCCACTTCATCACTGCTGAGCCAAGTTTGTTGGTGCAGGATGCTTAACAATTGTCCTTCTTTGATCTCTACTTCTCTCACCAATTTTCTGGTTTGGATTGCTTCTTCCGGTGAATGATGTCTCCAAAGTGGTCTATGGGACTTCTGTCTTTTTGCTTTTAGCAGTTTCCTCCTTTTCTGAAGGATAAACACCATAAAGAAACATTTATTTTAATGTGAATTATTTGACTTGAATAGGCATTTTCAACTTCCCCTTCCTTACAACACTGTCTTGTAAGTGCTGTTGGTGAGATCAGTTAAATTATTATTGCATAAATCTGTGTTTAGCTTATTATTAGTAAAATTACACAACAAAGGAGATCCCAATGTTTCCATGCTTATTCATATTTTTACATTTATTATGTCTATTGTTGGCATAACTTTTAGTTGTCAAACATAAGACAGTACAGCCAAGTTCACCTTCAAAGCCTCCTTGTCTTGGCTCTCTGTCTTGGGTTCCTGTGCTGACACTGATGGTGTTTGTCTGTCAGGAGAAGGTGTGCCGGTTGTTCTCAGAGCTGTAGACACCTGCTTTATTTCGGGAAAGACATTAGAAATGGGAAATGTCATTGAAGATTATGGTATTACTTAAGTAGGGTATCATAAACGCCAGTACAATCAAAATGTTTCATTATGTCTCAGACCAAAATGTACCGTTTTTACATTAAGGTGTAAGTATAAAAGAAAAGACAGTACAGCCAAGTTCACCTCCAAATCATCTTTGTCTTGGCGCTCTGTCTTTGGTTCCTGGGCCGACACTGATGGTGTTTGTCTGTCAATGGAAGGAGCGCTGTTTCTCCCCCGAGCTGTAGACGCCTGCTTTAGGTCGAGAAAGACATAACCAGAAAACTAGAAATATCTTTGAAGAAAGTGGTTTCACTAAAGTATCCAAATATGCTTCATGTTACCACTGCTTTTTTTAAATGGAATGGCTTGTTGATGGAAGTAACGTAGACTCCTCTCCTACTTTGCTTTCGCTGCCTCCACTTCTCCTTCAGGATACGGTGCTCCTATAAATGAAATATATAGTAGGAGTTCTTATATATTTATTAACGTTTATTTGAATGGTAGTGACATTCTTCAACATTTGTACATATTTCTTGATATACATTTTAGAAATATAGACTTTTTATTTAAGCTAAAATACCAAAATGTGTGTGTTTACACTGTGTTTAGTTTGTTAATGTATATCTTTCTTTGGGGCATGTTTGTCTGATGGTGCTACTGATTTATTTTCTGCATTATAGCAAAGGGAACAGAAAGACAGAGCAGAATGTCACATTCCACCCCCATTCACCACTGGACTACAGTATACATAATCCTTTTTATCCATCATACCTATTCCCTACACTTACCAAGATTTAAGTACAATAGGCTTTTTTACCTTTCTTTTACTGATATGTTCCCTTAGAAGTGCAGTGTGGGTGTCTTTGTAGATCATGATGAAGTCATCAAGTCTGTTAAGTCGTTTTCCTCTAAAGCAAAGTTTCTTCAAGTCCCACTGACTTTTTTCCATAATTCCTTGAGTCTTGTTGTCTTGTGTGAAATTCTGATAAGAAAAATAAAAACGGCGTTAGTACAGACTGAAGTAATATGTTCAAACATTTAAAAAAACAATTGTATATACTTATATATTTTGGAAGATTTCTTCGAAAATAGCTGGTATGGGGTCCTTCACCATGCCTGCCCAGGTCCCCTGAAGATACAGTTAAACACATTAGGTTAACATCTAGTTTGGTTTAAGAACCAACTTCGTTTTAGAACAACACTACAACTAAAGTTCAAAACTTGCTTGATGTGAAAGCAGAGAAAAGGATAGGAGACCAAAACCTTGAATAATTAATTTGCATAACAAAATGAATAAGGATGTAATGTTTTTCTTTTTAATATTTGCCTTGACTGACTATTATTGGTCCAATGGGCCAAAAGAATCTGACAGACATACTATTTGGTTATGTCAAATAATACTTTACACCTAAATTATTGTGAATAAGTAAAAATATGTTTAAGTCTTTTCCTGATTGACTCTTTTAATCACAAAAAGTGTAACTGACCCAGCATCATGCTTGTCCATAGAGCTGCATGAGGCAAGAAGTATGCAGCCAACGAGGAGATGAATGTCTCAGTGAAGTAAACATTAGGACCCCCTTTTTTGTCGAGGGGTGCAGTGCCTATAACCTCCATGAAATGTCTTTGAAAAGGCGTTTGACTGAAGGTGTCCTAAAATATGAAATGTACATGATGTTTACATGAATGATTCTAACTAGGTTAGCAGAATAAATTATTTCAAGACTTTTTTAATGTGTTTACTGTGTACCTCGAGGTCCTCAGGAACTATGCTGTTGTCATCAACAACGGAATCACCAATAGTGGTCAACAAAGCCTGAATGTTGTTGAAGTGTTTTTCAACATTTTCAGAGCTGCACGGGCTTGAGAAGATGATAGTACAGCTCAGGAGCATTTCATCAAACTCAGCAATGGAACTTGCTGTGGTCAGAAGTCCAAAAATATGCATGGCCAGCTTGTAGTTCTTTGGTGCACTGAAAGAGAATAAAATTATAACATTCATCATAAATTATTTGTTGTCATTAATATGGTTATCTGCTTTAAAAAAAAGATTTTACTTACTGCTTTTTGCACAGGGATTTAGCATTTTTCATTATATGACTTAGACAGCGGTGGAGGACAGGAAGATCAAAGTCTTCAGCAGTGCCTTTCCCTGTCAAAATTCTATAATAACTTTGGAGCAATGCATTGAGGTTGGTTTGGCAGAAGACGAGTGAAATGGCATGCACGAGGACCATGGATCCATCACATATTATCATGAGTGGACGGATGTTTTTGTGACCATATTGCTTGGCATGATCTGTTTGGAAAGCACTGAGAAAATACAGAATAGATGAGGTTGTGTGGTCACAGGTCACATAGGTAGCTGCTGGATAAGGAGAGGAACCTTTATTTGGGTTTCTGACCACTAGCTCATATATGTAAAAAGGACCTGTGCTGTGTTTACTTTTCTTCACAATGCTTCCTGTTGCGTCAAGATATACAATGTTGTATTTACATCTTTGGTGGAATATATCAATGCTTTTCTTGGACCAAAGCATCACACCCTTCGGATGAAGGATCACTTTCTGTATTACCTCATCCGATTCATCTCTTTTTTTTTCGTTACCAACCACCGGAGACGTTTCCGGTCCTTCATTCTTTGTCTACAGGAAATGGATTTCAAAACACCTGGCGAAGGTGCCTCATCTCGACAGCCAGATTCTACCACAGATTCCCTAAGGATTTCCATTTTCTGGAGGTAGAGTGCCCTTGGTAGTGTTGTCTGCAATTGCTGACTTATTTCCTTTTGGGCATCACCTCTGACAGGTCGCCTCCCACTGCGCAAAGACACGTCTAAACGACGTCTTTTGTACGTCATTTTTGCACGTCCAATTTGGGTTACCTGCAGGTGCAGACTGTGACGCCAGATGACGTCTTTTTTTCAACGTCTACTGAACGTCCAGTATTGACGTACACAGGACCTCTATATATGGTCTAGATATAGTCCAAATGTGGTTGTTGTGGGGTTTTTTTCAACATAAAATTCAAACTTATTTTAGAGGCATAAACGAAGCTACAGTAAGTTAACTGGTACAAGAAACAGGTCCTCCACCTTCTTGAAACATATGACTAGTCATACACAGAGGTTTACAAAAAAAACAATTCAATCACCACTCATTTATTTTAATCTTTATTTAACTGGGACTGTTAAAGACGCCTTTAAAAAGACGTCCGTTTTAAGACTATTTGGTCGAGGTAAAGTCGTGGTATTTTTTAGACTTGAATTAAGCATAAATTCATCATACATTATTATAATTTTAAAGTAAGACAACTGACAAAAAAGTAAGCAACAACAAAACATTTATTACTATTACATACAAATACTTTATAAACCAAAATAAATACAACCGCCAGATCATCAGGGGCATGTTTATCAGGGGCACGGCTTTGGTTATCGTGTGTTCGGCGGCCTTGCTGTCCCACAGACTGGATCTGTAATGACAAAGATACACTTGTGTTGTTTTCACTGCATAAAAGTCATTAGAGTTTATACATGGTTTATTTCTACGTAGTAGCCAATACAAGAAATGTCTTTATCCTCTGTTTCAGGTAAAAGTAAGCCGCGACTTCCGTCAACTCACAATATAAGCTGTTTGGTTACTTTCCTGTTTTGTTATTTTGTGGAACACTGTCTCGTATTTTAAATAAATAGAGAAATTGAAACAATTAATGCCGTTTTGACTTCACTATCTTCTGCATCTTTTAGGCATATTAGAAATAAACTGGGGAGCAGCAGTGTTAGTGTCGATTTTTAGTTAGGCTATTTAAACCATGCGAAACAGACTGAGAAAAATGCCGGATTAGTTCACCACTTGAAAATCGTCACTGAAAAAATAGAGAAGATCTTATTTCTTAATTAATTTGTACTATTATTATTACTTTTGTACATAATATGTTATTTGTTTAGTTGTGGGCTCATGTTTTAGAATGAATTTAAATAAAGTAAAAATATTTTTACCTCAGAAAAACGGCAGTATGTGGTGTCAACAGAGAAGTCAGTCAGGGCTGTGTGCGCGCGATGGTCAGTCACCATGGTCACAGACCCTAGCTTCGCCGGCATGCGAGCAAGAACTTCTGACAGAAGTTTTTTATATAATATATTTTTTATTTTGGGATATTTTATTGTACATTTATACGATTATACATTGTGATATATTACCAAATGACCAAAAAAGTAAACGCATTAAAAAATTAATCTGCACTGCAGCTCCATGAGTTCATGAAACTACGTCATTGCGCATTGCATTTTGGGAAGATTCCGCCATGAATTCTACGCATACTAGCAGTACACAATAAGAATAACAACGGCACTTACAAAGATCAGATGTAAAGTTCCATACAGAGAACATGTTAAAGATAAATAACATTTGCGGTACTTATAGCAAATATTAAACCAATCCAACGATACGCAAATAAGTTAGCTGGTGATAGTGGACATTAACTTGCACTTGCCATCGCTTTGTTTAAATATATCTTAATATTTATTTAACATTATCTGTTACAATATGTGTAAAAACATTGTAAGCAACAAATCAACCTTTTAAAAAGATAAAACGATTCTGCGTCTATTTTTGGTCTAAATTTGGACCAAATTAGCACATTTTGACGTCTATTTTGGGCTAAACTTGCACCAAATTTAGACGGACCAAAAAAAGACCACATTTTGACGTCGACATTTGGGCTAAAAGACGGCATGGACGGGCCGACTTGATTTAGCCCAAAAAAAGACGTCAAAATGACGTCTGGTGCTGGGTGGGCTTTGGAGCTCTCTTTTATTGTGCACTGACATGTCACCTCTGAAGGACACATGTGCTTTAAGTGTTTTCTCACTGTGCACACCCATACGGAAAAAAACTGGAAAAAACATATACGAATTTACCACTACCTCAGTAGTAAATCTTTATATAAGGATAATATGTGCAATATATGGTTTACTCCTGAAAGTGGCCCCTTTTGCATTTTTCTCATACAACTATATTATGAGAAACAAATATCCATAAAGTGAACATTGTGTATGACATTTATAGGTAATGTGCATGATAAACTATATTTTCTTTAAATGTTCCATGTAATGTTAGTAGATTTGAATCTTATGTTGCAGTTTAAAATGTGTATGCTTTTTATATGTAAATCAACACAATTATATATGTTTTTTGTTTGTAGCGTGTATTTACTGTAAAAGGAATCTATGATGTCTTTCTATGTTTCTTATATGTTCCATGTAATGTTTGTCGTTTTTAATTATATGTTGCAGTTTAAAATGTGTATGACTTTTATATGTAAATCAACACAATTATATATGTTTTTTGTTTGTAGCGTGTATTTACTGTAAAAGGAATCTATGATGTCTTTCTATGTTTCTTATATGTTCCATGTAATGTTTGTAGTTTTTAATCATATGTTGCAGTTTAAAATGTGTATGACTTTTATATGTAAATCAACACAATTATATATGTTTTTTGTTTGTAGCGTGTATTTACTGTAAAAGGAATCTATGATGTCTTTCTATGATTCTTATATGTTCCATGTAATGTTTGTAGTTTTTAATCATATGTTGCAGTTTTAAATGTGTATGACTTTTATATGTAAATCAACACAATTATATATGTTTTTTGTTTGTAGCGTGTATTTACTGTAAAAGGAATCTATGATGTCTTTCTATGATTCTTATATGTTCCATGTAATGTTTGTAGTTTTTAATTATATGTTGCAGTTTAAAATGTGTATGACTTTTATATGTAAATCAACACAATTATATATGTTTTTTGTTTGAAGTGTGTATTCAATGTAAAAGGAATCTATGATGTCTTTCTATGATTCTTATATGTTCCATGTAATGTTTGTCGTTTTTAATTATATGTTGCAGTTTAAAATGTGTATGACTTTTATATGTAAATCAACACAATTATATATGTTTTTTGTTTGTAGCGTGTATTTACTGTAAAAGGAATCTATGATGTCTTTCTATGATTCTTATATGTTCCATGTAATGTTTGTAGTTTTTAATCATATGTTGCAGTTTTAAATGTGTATGACTTTTATATGTAAATCAACACAATTATATATGTTTTTTGTTTGTAGCGTGTATTTACTGTAAAAGGAATCTATGATGTCTTTCTATGATTCTTATATGTTCCATGTAATGTTTGTCGTTTTTAATTATATGTTGCAGTTTAAAATGTGTATGACTTTTATATGTAAATCAACACAATTATATATGTTTTTTGTTTGTAGCGTGTATTTACTGTAAAAGGAATCTATGATGTCTTTCTATGATTCTTATATGTTCCATGTAATGTTTGTCGTTTTTAATTATATGTTGCAGTTTAAAATGTGTATGACTTTTATATGTAAATCAACACAATTATATATGTTTTTTGTTTGTAGCGTGTATTTACTGTAAAAGGAATCTATGATGTCTTTCTATGATTCTTATATGTTCCATGTAATGTTTGTAGTTTTTAATCATATGTTGCAGTTTAAAATGTGTATGACTTTTATATGTAAATCAACACAATTATATATGTTTTTTGTTTGTAGCGTGTATTTACTGTAAAAGGAATCTATGATGTCTTTCTATGATTCTTATATGTTCCATGTAATGTTTGTCGTTTTTAATTATATGTTGCAGTTTAAAATGTGTATGAGTTTTATATGTAAATCAACACAATTATATATGTTTTTTGTTTGTAGCGTGTATTTACTGTAAAAGGAATCTATGATGTCTTTCTATGATTCTTATATGTTCCATGTAATGTTTGTCGTTTTTAATTATATGTTGCAGTTTAAAATGTGTATGACTTTTATATGTAAATCAACACAATTATATATGTTTTTTGTTTGTAGCGTGTATTTACTGTAAAAGGAATCTATGATGTCTTTCTATGATTCTTATATGTTCCATGTAATGTTTGTAGTTTTTAATTATATGTTGCAGTTTAAAATGTGTATGACTTTTATATGTAAATCAACACAATTATATATGTTTTTTGTTTGTAGCGTGTATTTACTGTAAAAGGAATCTATGATGTCTTTCTATGATTCTTATATGTTCCATGTAATGTTTGTAGTTTTTAATCATATGTTGCAGTTTAAAATGTGTATGACTTTTATATGTAAATCAACACAATTATATATGTTTTTTGTTTGAAGTGTGTATTCAATGTAAAAGGAATCTATGATGTCTTTCTATGATTCTTATATGTTCCATGTAATGTTTGTAGTTTTTAATCATATGTTGCAGTTTAAAATGTGTATGACTTTTATATGTAAATCAACACAATTATATATGTTTTTTGTTTGTAGCGTGTATTTACTGTAAAAGGAATCTATGATGTCTTTCTATGATTCTTATATGTTCCATGTAATGTTTGTCGTTTTTAATTATATGTTGCAGTTTAAAATGTATATTCCTTTTATATGTAAATCAACACAATTTATATGTTTTTTGTTTGAAGTGTGTAATTACTGTAAAGGAAATCTATGATGTCTTTCTATGTTTTTTATATGTCAACCAATTTAAAATTACTGTCACTATAAAAAAAACATAGTTTTTCTTTTTGACTTCTGTACACAATTCTGTACACTTTTAAACTGCTAGAGCAGACATGGTTAACATGCAATTATTAATTCCTTCCATGTAGTGGTATATGTCAATCTAGATCTGTAATGTGGAAAACATAGGCCTAGACGTTTCACAGATGTAAACATTCAGCTTTTTTATTAAATGAAAACAAACAGCTATACAAACTACAGTAGCTGTATTACTTTAGATTACAATTAACATGCCAATCTCACTAACATGCCCTCAACACAATTAAATGGCCTCCAAAGGCAGAAGTTTAACTGTGAGGTGTGGAGGTTTTACTTTTAGACCTGAGCTCGGTAATCTTGGCATTGATCGTGGTTCCGATGCTGGACAGTGGAGTCCCTGGAAACCTCTCAAGAGTTGCACCTACACATGAAACAAACACAGAAAAATGCAAACATGTACTATAGTAGGCTGTTGTCAGGAGATACAGAATAGTGCATTGAATAGTGAATATGAACATAAAAGCTTTCATAAAGCTGAAAACCTACTGTAAATGGCATCCAATTTATTTTTGTCCAGTGGTAGACGAGTATCTCCTCCACTTCTTTTGGTCCCCCGAAGATTGCTCACCAGTAATATTTCCAATGGGAAGACTGCAGTGAGGAGATGCCTCACAAACACAGTGGCTGAATTTGAATTGAGGGCATAGGCCCATGCTATTTTGTCAATCATGACTCCAGTCCCAGGATGAATCTCCACCTGTTTAGATAAGGACCCAAGGAGAGCATTAAAACTGGAATATGGTATGTTTTGTCATCTCAACATATGTGAAGCAATATTCCAGATTAAAAGCATTCTAGGGTCTATTTGAGCATGGGAACGAGTAAAACTTTTGTTCAAAAGTGATTTTAAACGGATTGCAGCATTTTCTAGTTTGATGGATGGAAGCATTCGCAGCAAAGTGGTAGTCTTAGGAGGTGTAATTGAATCCATTATTTTTTTCATGCCATATAGGAGTCCTGGCACATCTAGTTGCAGAACAAGACAGGAACAGAACAGAAACAGTTGTCATCACTCCACAAGCTAGCCTACAGTATAGTCACAATACTTCCTACAGTTATTTAGACAAAATGTGTATCTGTGTAGTTGTTAGGGCTGGGCGATATGGACCAAAAGTCATATCCCGATATATTTAGGTTGAATATCGATATACAATAGGCCTATATATCCCGATATTTTTTCCGCAAAGTTAGAGCTGTAAAATGAAATGTTCAGTCAAATATGTTATTGAAAACTCACTACTCAAATAACAATAAAATGTCAACATAAAACTGGAGTGTCTTTTTTTAAATCAAAGCTCCGTAAGGTGCACATTTAAATAAAAAAAAATCTTAAATAAAAATAGGCTATAAAATAAAATAGGTAAATAAGGTAATATATATAAGGTAATAAAAATATTTCTATGAGAAAAGTAGCATGCAGTTTCAGCAGTGCAGAGAGGGGAGCAGTGCAAATAGCTCCGGTCAGCGGCTTGCGTGGAGCAAGGATCACGGCGCAAATTTGAACTATATCGATATGCGATATGGTCTAATACCATATCGCATTTTAAAATATATCGATATATCATTTATATCGATATATATCGCCCAGCCCTAGTAGTTGTCTAATGGCTCAATATGAATATGACTCAACTACAGTTCATAAGAAGCAGTGATACCTTGAAGAACCATTTCCTTCCATTTGGTGTTCTCTTCTTTAAGGTCCTTGACCTCCTGCTTTAACTCCACCAGTGTCTTTCTCAGGTCATGATTGTCAACTAAATGAGGCTGGCCAGATCCATATGTCTTCAGGAAGTCTTCTGCAGGGTCCGCCCTCACCTTTGACTTCTGGTTGTCAAGATAAACAGAATTGATAGCAATACTTGGTTACCCATAATGTACTGTAGAACTGAATCAGCAGTGTTCAATTTATATATTACCACTGGAAAATATGATAATTACATATACTACTGTAAGATAAAAGTAAATTAATGTCACCTTAACTTTCTTTGGCTCAGTCTCAATATCAGTGGAATCATCTGATTCGCCCCTATATTTTGAGGGGGCCACCAACACCCTTTTGGTCAGCTGCGGTCTTTCCACCTCTTCCAGCAGAGAGTTTAATTTACAGGTGTTTTCAAAGCGGGTACCTAGAGAATAGAGTTTGTCAAACACCATAGTTCATTTCAAACAACTAACTACTTTAGTCTATGCCAATTATAGGTCATACAGAAAAAAAATATTGTTTATGATTGGATGCTAACCAATGCCTTTGAAGTGAGTGTTAATAGTGAGTTAAATAGGACAATTAAGGACAAACTTACCACTAACAAAAAGCACATCTCCTTTATAGTGAGGCCACCCTCCCTTTGGCTTCTTTCCGTGGCGCCACTCAATAAAGGCTGAGTAGGGGGAAATTGGATTTCCATCTTGGTCCATTTTGGAATCATCATAACTCCTTATAGCATCAGTTTTCACATCACTGAACTTCCCTGAATCTTCCCCTTCAATCCACTGTACCACAGCAAACTTTCTCTCCATATTCTTAAAAGATTAAAAGTAAATATATGCATTGTTAGCAATCAGCATAACACCGGGTATAGGCCTAAATGTGAGGAAGTCAAACACCAATCTTCTGCCAAAGGACACTTTAGATATTAATTTTAAGATAAATCTTGACAGTGTAACCTACCGGCTCCCTGCTATAACTTAACTCGCAGCTAGCAGCTAACTTTCTATGAGTTCAGCTTTCCTACCAGAGCACCCTCATAAATTATTTGTATTTTTATTTTAAAAATATGAGCTCAACTACAATAGCAACACGTCTATTAACATTACAAAAGGTAAGATTACTTAGTAATGTAACATTAACTTCGTGGCAGCTCCACCACTTCCAGTTATAGTTCTATCAGCTAACATTACCATTAAGTTAGCAGGCTACACTGTATGACATAGGTAGCACTAACTTAAAGTTCTGTTAGCTTCAAAGGTGCCGTCTTCTGTAAACGAGGGAATGTTGGAAGCTACAGCCCAACAAAAGTATGCTACACGAATGCACAACTATTTTAAGCCAAAACACTCAAATACTGGGTAATTCACTTACTTCTGGTAGATGCAATCCTTGGATTCTCTGGCTGACGTGACGACGACGGCTGGCATCAGTCCTCAATTCAAAAGTTTAGCCAGATCTCATAGAATTTTGCGAGATCTGGAGTCGCGCCTTTTTCTCTGCATTCGCTGTTTTCGTTTCGTTCTTTTCTTACTCGCTGTCCTTGTTCTTGACCTTGCGGGTTTGAATGATAATGGCAAAGACTAGGGCAGTATACAGTCATTTCTTTTAAAAGACAAATGATGAAAAGAAAACGCACTTCTCAGGAGAAAGAAAACGAGTGGCTGAGGAAGAATGTTCCTAAACGTACTCTGAGCAGATGGAAAAGAAGGTTTGTAGCCTACAACCATTTCCTGATGCAGTTAGGCATTTCTTTTGGCAGCATCTTAATTAATTAATTAGGCCGTACCTGATTATTTCTTAATTCGAAATAAATTAATTGCTTACCTGTTTAATTCCTAAGTAATTTCGTTACCTGTTTATTTCCTAAGGAAAATCACCAGAACATGCGCAGACATTGAGCAACATAGGCCTACTATACAATATGTAAGTGTAGGCTACCACATTTTTTGTCCTAAATGTTGTGGCCTAGAGAAAAAATGGATGGCTGATGTTATGACTCTTAGTCTAACTTTGTGGAAATAGGCTACTTGTATTGTTTCAATGTTGCTTTTGTATATTTATGCATAGCTTCATATCTGCACTAGCCTACCACACTGGATTATGGAAATTTATTGAAATGATGGACATAACATTTGGGAAAAAGAGCTTTTCTGCAATGTCCGAGAGGCAGGCACAAGTGAGACAAAACTAGACCTGTAGCCTAATGTCATTGTAATTGCCCCTATGCCTTTTCTGACCCCCCACCCCACACACACACAGGAAAATGATGAAGATTGTAGTCAAAGAGAAGAAAACACAAGGGCACCTTTCACATTGGCACAGGTAAGCTGACAGTTAAGCATTGTTACACTTTCTTTTGCTATCCAACTGATTTTTGTGCCTGATTTGGATTATTTTGTATGATTTGTGTAATTAAGGAAACCAACGAAGATACCAGCCAAGGACAAGAGCCGGCAGGAGAACATTTCACATTGGCACAGGTAAGCCACCCCCCCCAACTCTCTCTCTCTCTCTCTCTCTCTCTCTCTCTCTCTCTCTCTCTCTCTCTCTCTCTCTCTCTCTCTCTCTCTCCCTCTCTCTCCCTCCCTCATAATTTGTGATTTGTGTCCTTAGGAAAACAGTGCTATCAGTGAAAGAGAAGAACAGACAGAATGTTTCACATCAATGCAGGTAAGCAGCGTGCAGTCTCTCTCTCTGTTTGTTTTTCTCACTGTATTTCTTTTAAAGGTTTTGTATGTGTATTCCTCTCAGGAAAACAATGAAGATAGCAGCCAAAGAGAAGAGCAAACAGAAGAACCCTACACATTGGCAGAGGTAACAATAGTTGGCCTACATACACATTCAGTGAAAAAAATTTATTTGACATAATCTTACAAAACAAGCAATGGCTGGAATAAACTCATGTTCATTATGCAATCCATGGAAGTGTATTGACACACTTATGTTCTGTCATTTATATATATATATATAGCCTATATATATGTATGCTGTATTTTTTTCTCTCTCAAATATTATGAACCTGCATAATGATAAGTATAATGTAAAATTGAAAGCAAATATTAAGCTGATATCTAATGCTTTGTTTCTTTTTCTACAATTTTTAGGACAAAAATATCCATTCCCATGGATTAACCGAAGAGCAAAGCTGCATCTCAATACTATCCTTAGCACTGAAACACAACACTACAGGTGTATTGATGGAAGATCTACTGAAACTTCTAAGATTACATTCTGCTGGGACAAGTGCAGTTCCTGCAAGCAAGTATTTTTTGGAGAAACCATTAGCTAGTCTTGTAGATGTGTTTGAATACCATCATTATTGCAGACTATGCTCTAAATACCTTGGTATATCACAATCACAAGAATGCACACAAGAAACACTTTCATGTGTGTCATGTTCCTCATCCATAACAGTAAGGGACAGCTTACAACAAGGTCATTACTTTATTACTGTACCATTAAAGGAGCAACTGAAAGACATTCTTGAGAATCAAGGTATGCATGATCTTTGTTTTCGTGCAAATAGCGGCAATAGGCATGTAATAAATGATATATGTGATGGTGCCTTATATCAGACCTTGAAATCAAGCAGTGAGGAGGCTTTTCTGTCTCTTACATTTAATTGTGATGGTGTACCAGTGCAGCCGCGGCGCTACCATTGGGCCCGGGTGGGCCTGGGCCCACCCATTTTAGGTCTGGGCCCGCCCATTTTCACCCAGGCCGAGGAAAGCTTTCAGCGGCTAAGAGAACCTTCTACCCCACGTGTGGACTCTTAAGCCCGCCCACAGGCTGCATCGTCACCAGCTAGTGATCCAATGAAATGAATGACGTTGGCGCGCAAGCTTTTCAAGCAAGCTCAATGAATGAAAAAGAGAAGAAAAAAAAGAAGAAAAACTAGCCGCTACTTTTTCTTCTTTTTTTTTCTTCTCTCTTTTTTTCTGTAGCCTAGCCAAGTTTTTCTTTGCACACGGTAGCTATGAAACGCAAAGCAAAGCAAAGCAGCTTATTTTCATTTAATTTCAGTAAGAAACGCTCCGAGGAGCAGGAGGAGGAAACTCCTGCCATAAGTAATGCGGTTAGTGACCAGCTACCATCCTGCTCGGCCGCCCTCTCTCCATCAAGTCCTCTCATAGCCACCCACTCACACCAGCAAGGCAAGTAGGCTAACAGTTAGGCTAATGTTAACGTTAGTGTCTGGTTGTCTGTATGCACATTTTCTGGAGGGAAAAATAATATTGGCAGTAAGCAGAGGTAGGCTAATTATGATAGCGTTTTATGTGTTATAGGAGGAGACAGGGTTCAGCAGCCTAGCACAAACGCCGTTCCCCAAGAAGACCTGTCACAACCTCCGCTAGACCTGTCATCACTAGATGAGCCCGCAAGCCAGCCCAAACTCCGTACATTTCCAGCCATGTGTGCATGTGTTATTATTTATCAGCTATCTCGGATTGTTATGATGTTGTTTAGTTGTTTGTTTAATCCTATATGGTTAGATATGCTATTCACTTAATTATTCTGAAGAAATAATACAGGAGAAATAATTTTTGATCGTTTTCCTGCTGTTTGTGTTTAGCAGCTGTGTCAGATTCAATGCTGCTGTTATTTCATGTCGATACAGTTCTTCTGTCATTCTGAATTCATAAGAAACAGTTCAATCATTTTGGACAGTTCCCTTCCCGCCGTGCTGGGTGAATAAATGGAGAGAGAAACAGACCCTCCAAAGATATAATTCCGTTTCAGTCTTTTTGTGTATTGAACGTTCAAAAGAGATAAATGAAGTTAGGCTTACTGCCAAGGTGTACGTCTCTGTCCGCTTCAGCACTGAGCTGAGGACAGCGACACAAGAGCCACACAGGTCGGCTACTGAGTCGCTGTCCTCTGTCCAAAGCGCTGAAAGGAGATAAAGGGGAACCCGTTTTTTGGGCTTATTTTAACTGGCCCATCCAGTTTTCTGGAGGCCACCTACAATCGAAATCCTGGCGCCGCTACTGTACCAGTCTTTAAGTCTTCAAAATTCAGTATTTGGCAAATATTATGTTGTGTTAATGAGATACCCCCTGAGACCAGAAATAAGCATGTACTTCTCTGTGCATTGTGGTTTGGATCAAACAAGCCAGACATGAGCTGTTACTTCAAACCATTTGTGAAGGAATGTACCAATCTTTCACAAGTTGGTTTTGAGTGGCAGCATCCTACTGATAAGTCATGGAGACATGTGAAAGTTCACCCATTGTGTTGTGTCTGTGATGCAGTGGCAAGGCCATTAGTACAGAATTTCAAGCAATTTAATGGTGAATATGGCTGTGGTGTCTGTCTTCACCCTGGTGTACAAAAAAAGAAAGGACAAGGAACTGCAAGGATGTACACATGTTTGGATGACAAACCAAGTGACAGAAATCATAAAAGCACAGTAGAAATAGGAAAAATAGCTGAAAGAGAAGGGAAAGCTATATTTGGCATAAAGGGGCCATCTGCTGTTGTAGATTTGCCCAAATTTGATCTAATCAATGGGATGGTCCCCGACTATATGCACTGTGTGTTGCTAGGTGTATGTAGACAAATGGCAACAGTATGGATGGAATCTAGGAACTACTCTGAGCCATGGTATATTGGCACACAAATACCACTCATTGACAGACACCTTTTAACCATAAAACCTCCAAGTGTTGTCGCTCGAGTTCCAAGATCTCTTACTGAACGCAAGTTCTGGAAAGCCCATGAGTGGCAACACTGGCTTTTGTACTATAGCCTGCCAGTTCTGAAAGGTATACTTCCAGAGAAGTACCTCAAGTACCTCTCATTGGGCATTACTGATAGAGGGCATAAGCATTCTGTTGGGCTCTGAATTAACTACAGAGCAGTTAAATCATGCTCATGGGGCATTAGTGTACTTTGTTGGTTGTGTCCAGTCACTGTATGGGGAGGAACACATGACATTCAATGTTCATTCACTTCTGCATTTAACCAGAAGTGTTGTGCATTGGGGTCCTTTGTGGGCCCACTCGGCCTTTATGTTTGAAGATTTTAATGGATACCTACTGAAACAAGTCAAAAGCAGTCAAGCTGTTCCACAGCAAATCTGCAATCGAGTAGTACTGTCCCGTGCTTTCCCCCGTTTAGCAAAGCAATTCCTAGCAAGTGCACCTGCAGAAGTTAAAGAGTTCTGTAATGAAATGAGAACTGGAAAGCCATATGTCAAGAGATTCACTGAGATGAAAGGCCTTGGTTCACCAGAAGTAAGAGAAATCTCTGTTTGTGACCAGGCTGCCCTCCACACAGTAAAAGATATTCCAACAATTTCTCCTGTTAAGTACTACAAGAGAATGGCTGTAAATGGAGAAATTGTTCATGGTCACACTTACAGCAAAACAAAGCAAAGAAACAACTGTGTTGTGCTTTTGAAAGATGGGAGTATCTTTAAAGTTTCACATTTCCTTGACACTGGTGATGAATATTTATATGCCATTGGAAACTATGGCAATTGCACAGTGCAAAAGTTAGCCAAAGGATCTCTCATCAAAACTTCTCTGAAGTACATGTCAACTATCCACTTTCCCACAGGCTTTCACAAAGCCATCAACAGTGCTCAGATAGTTAGGCCATGTATGTATATTCAATGTACACAGTCCAGATCGATTGTTTGTCGCTTACTGAAAACATACTACTGCAAATGATGGAATGAATTAAATAATTGTCAACATGGTCAATTAATCTGTTGCTATTGCTGATATTGAATTATATTCTAATATAAGATGCTACACATGTCTCTGATATATAGCCAACATTACTGTAATTAAATGCAACATGTAGTAATGAAAAATGTGCATGTAATTTTGTATTTCTTTAATAAAGTGACATGACCTCTTGTCAGTTGAGGCATGTGAAAAAAAAGACAAGTGTATAGCTGCTTTTTTGAATATTACAAGTCAGTAAGACCTGTATAATAATTAGAATTTTGTAAACTAAAAAGTATTTTTATAGCATGTTAGATGTCGACAGTGCTATGTCAGTGGAATGTTGACAGTGTCAACATGTCTTATGTTTTGTAAGGTTGTTGCATTACAATATTTGCATTATTGTGTTTTCATCATGGTTGACCAACTCCTCTCTTCACACACTCTCAATTACACACACACACCATCATACTTTTCTCTCACTCTCATACACAAACAACACAGCAATCAAGTTTAAGCAAACAATCATCATTTCCCTTGTTTTTTTCTATAATTATGTGTTAAAAATGAACTTTCTCCCACACTTGTAAGGATATTGTATGTGGAATTAGTGTCATATATAGCCCTTACATGTTACGCAGTTTTATATGTTTCATGCTACACACATTTACCAAGGATCTTGTAGCTGGTTTCACTGTCATATCAAAATCTTTCAGGATTCAGATAAAACATGTGAAAATTGTGTATGATTTGTCTATACCTTTTCCATAAACCAAATGATTATTTAGGTCTAAATGAGTTTACCCCACCAAGCTACTGTTATATGCATGAGCCACGTCCGGTTGTTTGAGGTGTTGGTGTCGCAACAAGCTTTAGAGACTTTCTTACTGTAACTCAGAGAACAGAGCATAAATTTAAATGAAACAGCTATCCTTACAACAAGCCATATGCTGTGGACTTGAATGAAACCAATGAAAACGTATGTAAATTTCTCAATACTAAATTTGCACACTGATTGCGTATTTCTCACGCCCACCAGATCACAAACTAGCTGTCTCTCTACATTCATCGCCATCAAAACTAAGTATTTTTTTTTTATAATGAGATTTACCCAGCTAAAGAAGATTATTATCGAGCCCAGCTCTATAAAGAAAACCCTGAAGCTTATTAAGTGGCTTCAGAGAAGGAAACTGCTAAGAATTAAATGCAGAATATGTCATCGGAAGATGAAAATGAAGAAAAGGACGAACAGTGGAGATCAATATGCTTGGTAAGAAATAAACACACACACACACACACTGTGTTTATATACTCAAAAGGAGGAGAGGATAAATGTCTGCTGTGGCAGTGAGAAGATGGAAGCACAGGCTCCTGTGGAGGCGGTTGCTGCAGTGTAGATGGCTCTTTGTGCAGAAAAGTCTACTGCGGCAGAGAGAGAAGATGGAAGCATGGGTGGCAATACTGTGGCAATACTGGCTTCTGGAGGAGAGATGACTGCTGCAGCAGAGTATAGATGGAAGCACAGGCTCCGCAGAGGCAACTGGAAGTGCAGACCCGGCGGAGCAGTTGCTTCAGCAATATGGGCTTCTGGACGGATGAAGCCTGCTGCTGCAGAGGCAACTGGAAGTGCAAGCCCGGCAGGCCGGACGCTGCTGTGATATGGGCTTCTGAACAAGTGAAGTCGGCTGCGGATCTTTGGATGCCCTTGATGAGCATAGACGTTTGCGAGCTGGCTATTCCCGGGGAAGATGAGCCAACAAGGAGTTTGTGGAAAACTCTGGAGACAACTTAGACAGCCTTTAATTGAGCTGGCTTTTAGGTGCGAGCAGCCTGAATTACTGTAAATATCTGCATCCTGATGCTGCTAGAGACCAGAGGGGGTTTCTGGGCCAGGGCGTTTGTTGAGTTGAATATCACATTGGGTGTAAACAGCATGAAGGAAGGGCAGGCCTGAGGAAGAGGAAAAAAGGGGCGGCCAATGGAACCGCTTGCGGGGGCAGCCTCTCGCCTGAGAAGGCTCCTGGGCAAAGGTAGAAGGAAAGTTGGGAGGGTAGCCAGAGCCTGCGTCATTAGCGGAGGCAGCCTCACGCTAAAATTTGACGGAGGGGCAGCGGCCAAGCGCCGCAACCCGTATTTAGGTCAAGGTGCTGGCTTAGTCGATCTTGTGATATTGTGGAGAAATGTTTAGGCTTTCATGTTTGGAAATGGCCCTTCCTTGAACCGCCACCTTACCGTGGTGGAGGGGTTTGAGTACCCGAGTGACCCTAGGAGCTATGTTGTCGGGGGCTATATGCCCCTGGTAGGGTCTCCCAAGGCAAACAGGTCTTAGGCGACGGGTCAGACTAAGAGTGGTTCAAAAATCCCTTATGATGTTAAAAATACCAAGGACCGTGACGTCGCCCGGTATGGCGCAACCGGGGAACCACCCTGGGGCCAGGCCCAGGGTCGCTGCTCGTATGCGAGCGCCTGGTGGCCGGGCCTTTCCCCACGGGGTCCGGCCGGGCTCAGCCCGAAGGAGCGACGTGGGGCCGCCTTCCCGTGGGCTCACCACGTGCGGGAGGGACCATAGGGGGTCGGTGAAGAGTGGATCGGGCAGCATGATCCCTGGATACGGAAGCTAGCTCTAGGGACGTGGAACGTCACCTCGCTGGCGGGGAAGGAGCCTGAGATGGTGCGTGAAGTTGAGAGGTTCCGACTAGAGATAGTCGGGATCACCTCTACGCATGGCTTGGGCTCTGGAACCACACTCCTCGAGAGAGGATGGACACTTCACCACTCTGGAGTTGCCCATGGTGTGAGGCGGCGGGCTGGTGCGGGTTTGCTTATAGCCCCCCAGCTCTCCTGCCATGTGTTGGAGTTTACCCCGGTGAACGAGAGGGTCGTCTCCCTGCGCCTACGGGTCGGGGTTAGGTCTCTCACTGTTGTTTGTGCCTACGGGCCGAACGGCAGTGCAGAGTACCCGACCTTCTTGGAGTCCCTGGGAGGGGTGCTGGAAAGTGCTCCGACTGGGGACTCCATCGTCCTACTGGGGGACTTCAACGCCCATGTGAGCAACGACAGTGACACCTGGAGGGGCGTGATTGGGAGGAACGGCCCCCCTGATCTGAACCCGACCGGTGTTCAGTTATTAGACTTCTGTGCTAGTCACAGTTTGTCTATAACGAACACCATGTTCAAGCATAAGGGTGTCCATCAGTACACATGGCACCAGGACACCCTAGGCCGCAGGTCGATGATCGACTTTGTAGTCGTTTCATCTGACCTGCGACCGTATGTTTTGGACACTCGGGTTAAGAGAGGGGCGGAGCTGTCAACTGATCACCAACTGGTGGTGAGTTGGATCCGATGGCGAGAGAGGAAGCTGGACAGACTCGGCAGACCCAAACGTACTGTAAGGGTCTGCTGGGAACGCCTGGCCGAGTCTCCTGTCAGAGAGATCTTTAACTCCCACCTCCGGCAGAGCTTCAACCAGATCCCGAGGGAGGCTGGAGACATTGAGTCCGAGTGGACCATGTTCTCCACCTCCATTGTCGATGCGGCCGCTCGGAGCTGTGGCCGTAAGGTGTCCGGTGCCTGTCGAGGCGGGAATCCCCGAACCCGGTGGTGGACACCGGAAGTAAGGGAAACCGTCAAGCTGAAGAAGGAGTCCTATCGGGCCTGGTTGGCTTGTGGGACTCCTGAGGCAGCTGACGGGTACCGGCAGGCCAAGCGGACTGCTGCCCGGGTGGTTGTGGAGGCAAAAACTCGGGCCTGGGAGGAGTTTGGTGAGGCCATGGAGAAGGACTATCGACTGGCCTCGAAGAGATTCTGGCAAACCGTCCGGCGCCTCAGGAGAGGGAAACAGTGCCCTACCAACGCTGTTTACAGTGGAGGTGGGAGGCTGTTGACCTCAACTGGGGATGTCGTCGGACGGTGGAAGGAGTACTTCGAGGATCTCCTTAATCCCACCGTCACGTCCTCCATTGAGGAAGCAGAGGCTGAGGGCTCAGAGGTGGACTCGTCCATCACCCAACCCGAAGTCACTGAAGTAGTCAAGAAACTCCTCAGTGGCAAGGCACCGGGGGTGGATGAGATTCGCCCTGAGTACCTCAAGTCTCTGGATGTTGTGGGGCTGTCTTGGCTGACACGCCCCTGCAGCATCGCGTGGCGGTCGGGGACAGTGCCTCTGGGATGGCAGACCGGGGTGGTGGTCCCTCTTTTTAAGAAGGGGGACCGGAGGGTGTGTTCCAACTACAGGGGGATCACACTTCTCAGCCTTCCCGGGAAAGTCTATGCCAGGGTACTGGAGAGGAGAATACGGCCGATAGTAGATCCTCGGATTCAGGAGGAACAGTGTGGTTTTCGTCCAGGCCGTGGAACGCTGGACCAGCTCTACACCCTCTACAGGGTGCTGGAGGGTTCATGGGAGTTTGCCCAACCTATCCACATGTGTTTTGTGGATTTGGAGAAGGCATTCGACTGTGTCCCTCGTGGCATCCTGTGGAGGGTGCTTCGGGAGTATGGGGTCTGTGGTCCTTTACTAAGGGCTGTCAGGTCCCTGTACGACCGAAGCAGGAGCTTGGTTCGCATTGCCGGCAGTAAGTCGGACTTGTTCCCAGTGCATGTCGGACTCCGGCAGGGCTGCCCTTTGTCACCGGTTCTGTTCGTAATTTTTATGGACAGAATTTCTAGGCGCAGCCAGGGGCCGGAGGGCGTCAGGTTTGGGGACCACACGATCTCGTCTCTGCTATTTGCGGATGATGTTGTCGTGTTGGCCCCTTCAAACCAGGACCTTCAGCATGCACTGGGACGGTTTACAGCAGAGTGTGAAGCGGCTGGCATGAAAATCAGTACCTCCAAATCCGAGGCCATGGTCCTCAGTCGGAAAAGGGTGGCTTGTCCACTTCAGGTTGGTGGAGAGTTCCTTCCTCAAGTGGAGGAGTTTAAGTATCTCGGGGTCTTGTTCACGAGTGAGGGAAGGATGGAACGGGAGATTGACAGACGGATCGGTGCAGCTTCTGCAGTAATGCGGTCGATGTACCGGTCCGTCGTGGTGAAGAAAGAGCTGAGCCGCAAGGCGAAGCTCTCAATTTACCGGTCAATCTACGTTCCTACTCTCACCTATGGTCATGAGCTTTGGGTCATGACCGAAAGGACAAGATCCCGGATACAGGCGGCTGAAATGAGCTTCCTCCGCAGGGTGGCTGGGCGATCCCTTAGAGATAGGGTGAGAAGCTCGGTCACCCGGGAGCAGCTCGGAGTAGAGCCGCTGCTCCTCCACATCGAGAGGGGTCAGCTGAGGTGGCTTGGGCATCTGTTACGGATGCCTACTGGACGCCTTCCCCGGAAGGTGTTCAGGGCCCGTCCGACCGGGAGGAGACCCCGGGGAAGACCTAGGACATGCTGGTGGGACTATGTCTCCCGGCTGGCCTGGGAACGCCTCAGTGTCCCCCCGGAAGAGCTAGAGGAAGTGTCTAGGGTGAGGGATGTCTGGACATCTCTGCTTAGACTGCTGCCCCCGCGACCCGGCCCTGGATAAGCGGTAGAAAATGGATGTTTGGAAATGGGAAGTTGTGTGCCCTAAGAGATCGGAGGTGTTTATTACCTGAGCATAGTCGGAAGTAATGCTTTAGGATATGAGGCTTTCAATGTTGGGTTTAAAGCTGTGTCTGAGAGGGTACATTGGACCATCCGAAAAGTTCGTTTCATGGTGAAGAGGTAATTGATGGTAGGCAAGCTGGGGTGGAGTGAGCAACAGGAATGTAGGCCTATATCACAGCATGGATAGAGTATGGTACAGACTGCGGTTATCATGATGTCATAAACACATCTTACGATAGCCTAATATACCAGCTGGAATATCACGCTACCAAATGATATTACAATGTGAGCAATGTTGTGGTGATTCATCATTAATGTCTACAAAATAAACCAAGATTTACCCAAAAATGTATACTTTAAAAATGTTTTTAAGGTAAAGTATTTCTACGACATTGTTCCTGATGGAATTAATTAAATCTGCAACAGTTCATCTGTACAGCAATGATGCCTTCTTTAAAACGTAAAAGCAAAATTGCCGGCAGGTTGCGGCAATGAAACCAATTCTTTCAAAGCAGATTCAGTGACTCACTAAATCGTTGTCCAAATCGTTCAAAACAAGGATTTATTCAAAACAAAATGCCGCTGTTGTTGTTCAGAGAAACGCATATCTGACAAGATTACGACATGACAGTTGCAACATACTGGGTCGAACGACTTGCTGGGGCAACCTCAAGCTTGGGGCGGGCTGGACTAAAGGTAATGTTAGTGGAAAAGCGGGGTGAGAACGGGTGTCTGGGCCTGGGCCATTAGCGGAGGCAGCCTCACGGTAGAGTTTGGTGGCAGGGCTGTGAGCGGCTGGCAGAGTCATACTCACCCTGCCGGGACGTCTTGGGCCGGTGGTGGCCGCGCTGGTCCTGAGTCCGGGGGAGCGGTGGACGGGGGCTAGGGACGACGACCGGACTCCCTCGCTTAGAATTCACATTTACATTACTGCATTTGGCAGGCGCTTTTATCAAAAAAGACTTACATTGCATTTTCCAATACATAGGTATCTGCAATCTCCTGGGATCGAACCCACAACCTTGCGTTGTTAATGCAATGCTCTTTCCACTGAGCTACAGGAAAGCTTATTCATTTGGTCAGGCGTGGGTAAGGGAGCTTGCGGTTAACGGGTTGCAAGGAGAAGTTGACTTCGTTCTCAGACAAAGCAGCGATTGGGAGGACCAGTGCTGAAAGCTGTAGCAGTCAAGACAGCTTGTCTATTTAAAGGAGAGCTCGCTTGGGCTGATAGGGCAGATGGTGTGATTGCTGATTGCGGGTGATTATCTAATCCTGCTCCTCCCGAACTTTGTTAATTAAACATCATATAATTAAACAAATAACACTGCAGTGCCTTATAAGTGTGAAATAAAGTCATATTAAGACGCATATTTTTCATTTTTCCCAGGATTTGAAAGTAAACGAGCTGTGTAGAGGCTTAGACTTCACGGATTGCTCGGATTTCCGGTTCCTGTCTGCAGGTTTGGTTATCTTTGCACTTTGTTTTGATATTAGTGTATTATATTATCGTTACTTATCACTGATATTGCTAACTTATCCTGATATCTCAATAACACTTTCCTGGTTATTTACTTGAAGATCTTAATCCAAAATTGATAGTTAATTTACCGCCGTTAGCATAGCATTAGCGTGATAGCGGGCTTTCTGTTCAATTCAATTCAATTTTATTTATATAGCGCTTTTCAAAATGTACATTGTACCAAAGCAGCTTTACAGGGGAAAATAAGAAAAACACAGAACATGAATAGCTTAACTTGTTATATAAACACCTAGTAAATAATATCTAATGTCAGCAGTCTCCTGGTGGTTTATTTACCATATTTTGCATTAAGTGACTGCTTTGCTGAAAAGATGTGTCTTTAATCGAGATTTAAATTGGGCGAGTGTGTCTGATCCTGGAATAATATCAGGAAGGCTATTCCAGAGTTTAGGTGCTACGTATGAGAAAGCTCGACCCCCTTTGGTGGATTTAGTTATTCAAGGTATTATCAAAAGTCCTGAGTTTTGAGATCGTAGAGAGCGTGATGGGTTGTAGTGTGATAGAAGCTCTGTTAGGTAGGTAGGGGCTAAACCCTTTAAGGCTTTCTAAGTGATTAAAAGAACTTTAAAGTCAATACGATACTTAATGGGTAGCCAGCCCTGCTGAAAAAAACAGCCTAAACCAGCCTAAGCTGGTCAGGCTGGTTTTAGCTGGTCACCCAGCCTGGTCATAGCTGGTTTATCAGGCTGGTTTTAGAAGGGTTTTGGCCACTTTCCCAGTCTGGTTTTAGCTGGACATGCTGGTTTTAGTTGGTCAGGCTGGTTTTAGCTGGTCAGGTTGGCTGGTTTTAGCTGGACATGCTGGTTTAAGATGGTCAGGCTGGTTTTATTTGATCAGGCTGGTTTTAGCTGGTCAAGTTTGCTGGTCTTTGCTGGACATGCTGGTTTAAGCTGGTCAGGCTGGTTTCATTTGATCAGGCTGGTTTTAGCTGGTCAGGTTGGCTGGTCTTAGCTGGACATGCTGGTTTAAGCTGGTCAGGCTGGTTTTATTTGATCAGGCTGGTTTTAGCTGGTTTAAGATTACCAGGCTGGTCAGATTAATTGATTGATTGATCACAATTTTCCTGTCAGTGGGTGTTGTGATAAATAATGTAAATAATTCTAAATTTACTTTGAATAATCTGCAGGACCACAAGCAACCATTAAAACATTTTTGCAGCCCCTTAAAAGTTAAATGAATTAGTTGATATTCTAACCGATATATACAAAAAGATTGGAATAATTAAAAAGCTAACAACTATAATAAAAATGAACTGTGAAGATAATCAATAACAGAATTATAAACAAATAAACATTTTATTTTTCCTTTCTTTTTTTATTATGTCATGTAATTTTTGGGATAAGCCCACTTGTTTCTCCCTCTTCTCTCATTCTCTTCTTTTTTCAGCCAGTCACTGAAACAGACTTAAAAGAGAAAAAAATTTGATTATGAATGTGTGATTTCTTTAACTAAAACTACTTCAAAAGGCAAACTATAGTGTCATGTCTTTGTGGCTAATTTAGAAACATGCCCCTGATAGGTGGGGGGTCTGTTTCAAAAAGAAGGACTTGTCTCTTTTTGGCTTTTCTTTCTTCAAAATTTTTCAGAAGACTTTTTCTTTTATCAGTTGCTTCAGCAGTCTTTAGTGTTTTCTGTAAAGCACAATTATCGATAAAAAGAATGATGAAATATGATGTATGAAATTCTAATAAGTCATCAGCCTTCTACAAATGTTACATTGTCAAATATAATATAAGGTAGAGGCAAATAAAAAACTTTTTATATCTGAATGTTACATTGACAAATATAATTTACATTGCTTTAAAGAAAAATAAATAGACTGAGCTGAAACAAATTTAGTCATACAGGTTTGGAACAATGCCAGTGAGTTTAGCTCCAAACTGAGAAGATTCTAGTGTGCCTAGTTATAGCTGGTTCAGACCTGTATTAGTGTCTTTCTTGTGCTGAACACAAAAGAAGATACTTTGAAGAATGTGGGTGACCAAAAAGTTCCTGGTTCCCATTGACTTCTATAATTTGAAAAAAATAATTACGGCTACCATCAACTGTTTGGGAATTCACATAATTCAAAATATTTTTTTATTTTTAGCAGAAACTTTAGCAGGTTTGGAATAACTCAATGGTGAGTAATTTTTGGTTGAATGAACAATTTAACATTTCAGCTATACCATCCTTGTGTATTACAGTATTACAGTGTTCAGCCAGCATACCTGAAATATTCCACATCATGCGTTAAAATTGTGTTATTCTCATATACTTGTGAATTATAATTTATGCAAGTCACGCAGGCTAATTAGTCAGAATAGTCTAGAAATGAATAAAGAATGTTAATGGATAATCTGTGGTTTCATAGGAGGGAGACCAATCAAGGATAGACAGACACACTGTTGACCAAACCTCAGTGGACACAGACAGGTTTGGGTGAGGGGGGTGTCGATGAGGAAGTGTAGGTGTATGTAGTCATCTGGGGTGGGGGTGTTTTGTTAATGTAGGTGTTTCACAGTGCAGTTCTTATCATGTAGTGGTGCTGTTTCTCTTTGTCAGTCTATTATCTAATTATTTTAGAAACCTCTGCATCACATATGATTTAGTAGTTTTGGGTGTTTGTATTTATAATTCTAAAATAATTTTCTCTTTGGAAATAACTGAAGTATATGTGAAATAGTACAAAATGAAAATCTGTACATACTAAACATCCTCAATTATTCCCCAGTATTCTGCCCTGCTTCTGTATGTGTGTGGTGTTGTGGTCTAGCCTGCTACATTAGTTCGGCAGATAGATAACAGTTTCCCCAAGACACAGAATGAAGCTTGTGTATCCTTTCAAAACTTTACTCAGGAAGCACTGTAAAACTACAAAGATACATCTCAGTATTTTACTCAGATACAGACGTACTTGAAATATTGTCTGATAAAGGCATTCAGAAATAAATGTGTTAGCTTAAGGCTAACTTCTATGGGAAATTCCATTACAGTGCTAGCGTGTAGCATATGCGATCAAGCTACATATTTAGAATGAACTTAAACTCATTAACAGAGGATTACTCGCATTACTAGTATTCAATAACAACATATCTCAATGACTTTGTACTTACAGGCAAACATTTTTCTGGCCAACGAAAGTCAAGAGAGGAAAAAATGCGTAACCGTTTACTTCATGAAAATTCGAACTACGGCAAGACCGATAGTACAAAAATAAGCATTACGTTATGTAGGCGTCACCACTCGAGGTCCCCCTTTTTCAGATAAACAACAGGACATCACACCCAGTGACAACAAAGTTATTTGTATGTATGTATGTATGTGTAACTTGTCTGACTGAAAGCATAATCTGATACACAAGTTTATATTCATTTAGATATTTCATGTCAAATATATTGTATTTTTTTAATTGCAGATGACAATGGTTATTTATTATAAATAAAGACTGTATGTTTTATTTGTATTTTGTGTAAAAGATGATTCAATACCGAAACACTTGTTTCAGCAAATATAACAGCTGACTTGGTCATACAACCATGGTGAATGTTTTTTTCATAATTGAATCTGATTCGAGTCAGTATATGCTATAGATTTATGCTATAATTTATTATTATATTAGTTTTAGGGTCTTCTCAGATAGATTATGATAGTATCATTTACATCTACAATAATTTAATCTTTATTATTTAGCCACTTTATTTTAACCTTGTCAGTAAGTGAAACAAACTGATTTTGTTATTGGGTCAAATAGACATCATCTTGGCCAAGGAAGACATGGGAGACCAGCTTGACTCTTTAGCCAGGCTGGGAGACCAGTTAACCTTCCAGTTTATAGCAGCTACTTCCAGCTAAAACCAGCCTGGACAGATTGGGAGACCAACTGCCCAGCCCGTTAAAACCAGCTGGTCTAGGGAGACCAGCTGACCAACCAGCCTGACCAGCCTGGCCAGGCTGGGAGACCAGCTACTTCCATCTTAAAACAGCTACTTCCAGCTTAAACCAGCCAACCAGCATAGGCTGGTTTTAGCTGGATTTTTCAGCAGGGAGTGAAGGGGTGATAACATTGGGGTTATGTGATCGTATTTTCTGGACCTGGTTAGAACTCTGGCAGCTGCATTTTGAACTAACTGTAGTTTGTTTATTGATGATGCAGGACAACCACTAAGTGGCGCATTACAGTAGTCAAGTCTTGAGGTCATAAATGCATGAATAAGCTTCTCTGCGTCAGCAACACATAGAATATTTCGTAATTTGGCAACATTTCTTAGGTGGAAAAAGGCTGTTTTTGTGACATTTGAGATGTGAATATAACGCCTAGATCTTTTACAGTATTTGTTGGAGTAAAAGTACATCCTTCAATTTGCAGGTTATAATCTGAAATATTCGGTTTGCGTGTCTTTGGTCCGATAAGTAATATTTCTGTTTTATTACAATTTAAAAGAAGGAAATTACAAGTCATCCAATTTTTTATATCTTCAATGCACTCTGCCAATTTGGATTGCTGGGAGGAATCATCTGGTTTTGAGGAGATATTTAGCTGAGTATCATCTGCATAGCAATGGAAGCTAATTCCATGTTTTTTATTAATGTTTCCGAGGGGCAGCATGTATATGGAGAACAGCACGGGTCCCAGAACCGATCCCTGAGGTAATCCATAATTTACTTGCGTTAGATTGGATGATTCCCCATTTAAATGGACAAATTGATGTCTTTCTGACAAGTAAGATCTAAACCACTGTAGTGCCTGTCCCTCAATACCGGTATAATTGTGTAAGCGATCTAGAAGTATGTTATGGTCTAAGGTATCGGACGCAGCACTAAGGTCAAGCAGGACCAAGAGTGAGATGTTCCCTTTATCTGATGCTATAAGCAGGTCGTTTGTAATTTTAACGAGCACAGTTTCAGTGCTATGATGCGTTCGAAAGCCTGACTGAAATTTTTCTTGTATGTCATTATTTTGTAAGAAAGAGCACAACTGAGTGCACACTACTTGAACTTGTACTTTTAGTATTTTTGACAGGTAAGGGAGATTTTAAATCGGTCTATAGTTTCCTAGTTCATTTGGATCTATGTTTGGTTTCTTGATTAGAGGCTTAATGACGGCCATTTTAAAGGGTCCTGGGACATGGCCTAGATTAATTGACAAGTTCATAATGTTATAAATGGGCTCAATTGCAACAGGTATGAACTCTTTTAATAATTTAGTTGGTATGGGGTCTAATAAGCAAGTTGTAGGTTTAGATGTTGCAATAAGTTTAATTAAATCTTCCTGTTTTATAGGTGAAAAACGCTGTAGCCTTTCTTTTGGAGTGATGGTTGGTGCTAATTCATAGGACAGATTTGGAGGTTGAGTTTTTACTATTTTGTCTCGAATGTTTTTGATTTTCTCTGTAAAAAATTCATGAATTCATTGCTACGGAGGTGCGGCGGAATAGCCAGGTCAGGTGGTGTCTGTTTATTTGTTAATTTAGCGACTGTGCTAAATAAAAACCTTGGATTGTTTTTGTTCGTTTCTATCCGGTTACGGAGGTAATCAGCCTTTGCTGCTTTTAGTGGATTTTTATAACAGGTTGCACTCTCTTTCCATGCAAGTTTAAATACCTCTATTTAGGGCCCGAGCACTAAAGAGCAAGCCCCCGGCTTGCTCTGCAGTGCAGAGCCCTATTGTTTCTGTGTTGTTTATTATTATTCTTCTTCTTCTTCTTCTTCTTCTGATGCCGCTTTGATCGATAATTTGAAGGCCTAAACATGCTCTAAAACTCACAATACTTTGCACGCGCATCAGACGTTGCAGAACTTGGCGTTTGATATGGGTTTTAAAACTAGGCGTGGCAAAATGGCTCTCTAGCGCCACCTAGAACTGCCCAGACCGATCCGCAAAAGGTACATGCACCAAACTTGGTAGACACGTGTAACACCCCGGATCATGAAGAAAAGCCTCTTGGGCCATATCCCTAAACCGAACAGGAAATCCGTTATTTTAAATTTTCTGTGTTATTGCGCAATATTTTGCAATTTCAAGCTGTCGTACTTTGACGAACTCCCAGAGGTGTGGACTCGAGTCACATGACTTGGACTCGAGTCAGACTCGAGTCATGAATTTGATGACTTTTGACTCGACTTGACAAAATGTAAAGAGACTTGCAACTCGACTTGGACTTTAAAATGAGTAACTCGTGACTTCACTTGGACTTGAGCCTTTTGACTTGAAAAGACTTGTGTTAATCTGCATCTGTGTGTGTGTGTTTGTGCTGTCGGCACAACATCCAATCAATTTAGATCCACGTTGTTTTGATCAGACAGCATCCAATCAAATTGCAGGAAAACCAATGAAGAAGAACTGTCAAACAATGCGCCAGTTGGCAAAAATGATACCAAAGGTAGTTTCGTTCGGGTATAAAAACTACGAAATTGTCAACAAAAAACGAATTGCAATATGCAAAACATGCGGGTCGAAAATTACAGACGGAGTCGCAACAACTTCCAACTTCGTTCGACATTTGAAGTTACACAAAGAACGGTAAGTTTTGAATGACGCTAGCTTATCGGCTCATTAACTTTGCTAGCTGCATAGTTAAATCAATGAGACAACTCGCTGTTAACGTTACATTGCAAACACGTTAATCTGCGTCCACTGGGGGTTCACTCCCTTACTAAAATGATAGTTTGGTATTTTTGAAGCGGGGTTGTATGAGGTACTTAGTCAGTGTATCACACACAGTAGACGGCTGGCAGCAGCCAAACATAATCAAATCTAATCGCTTACGTCTATTTGACGTCTGCATTTACATCTGCAATATAGTTTGCTCATCTGCAATATGTCTCGGAGACGTCTGAACGTCTGTAATACATCTGCAAAAGATCTGGAAACATCTGCTGCGTAAAAACATCTGCTAAACATCTTAGAAGAGCTGTTGTTCATCCATTCTAAATCATAAAAATCTTACAGACATCTTCTGGAGGTCTATATGATGTCGGACAGCAGACATCTCTGAGACGTATTGCAGATGAGCAAACTATGTTTTGTAGATGTCTTACAGATGTAAATGCAGACTTCAAATAGATGTTAGCCAGATATATGTGTGCTATCAGGGGAATGATAAAATATACTTTATATTAAGAATGTGTTAGCTTGCTGTCAGTCAAATTTTTACGGTTGATTCTGTTAGACTGGTATTAGTAATATGAGTAATTAAGAGTAGTTTCAAATACAATTCATGTGTGGCTATAAGGGATTTTCTGACACCTATTTAATATGCTTACCTCTTACAGATTTGAAGAATACCAAATGAACAAAAGCACCATAAATGAACCACAACAGCCTTCCATTTCACAATTCATGGACAGTCGTGTAGGGCATTACAGCATGAGTCATCCACAGCAGAAAGCTATCACCAATGCAATACTGTCCGACTTGATTATTGATTGCAACTTTCCCCTGTCTATTGTGGAAAACAAGAGTTTTCGGCACTTTCTGACAGTAATTGACAGTAAGTACAGCCCAGTGTTTCGCAGAACGTTGACATCAAAAACAGAAAACCTGGCTGAAGAGAGACGTTCAATATTAAAAACTCAATTAAGCAACACTGACCATGTTTCAGTCACTGTGGACATTTGGTCTGACCGAAAGATGAGGGGATTCCTTGGTGTCACTGTGCACTGGATAGAGAAAGAGGCAGATAGGATACAGCTAAAGACTAATCTCTTGGCCTGCAACCGCTTCAAAGGCTCACACACAGCTGAAAGAATCTGTGACCAATTTGAGGCAATATGTGATGAATACAACATCAAAGATAAATTGGACTACATTATTACTGACAATGCTGCTAACATGCGAAAGGCATTCTCTGTGTGCTTCCCTAGTGAACAAGATGATGAAGATGACGGAGATCATCTTGATGACCCTGAGCTCTGGTGTGACTTAACCCTGGCAGATCAGCAAACGGTAGATGCTGCTATGGCAAAGACACAGCGCTTGCAGTGTTTTGCGCACACTCTTCAGCTGGTGGTGGGAGACGGTTTGAAAGAAACAAAAGTGGCATGTCCTTCTCTTTCCAAGTTATCAAAACTTAGCTCACTGCTGCACACAAGCACTACGTTCAAAGATGTGTTTGATAGTGAATTTGGGGAACAGAAAGGCATCCCTGCTGCAGTCAACACAAGATGGAACTCAACACTGAGGCAAGTGAAGGCAGTTCTGCAGTGTGATCATCTAAAGCTCTGTGCTATTCTAGAAAAGGCTGGGCATAAGGAGTTGTCATTCACACCACGAGAGTGGAATCTGTTGAAGGAGTTGGTGGACATCTTGAAGCCGTTTGGAGAAGCAACTGATTTGACACAGGGGGAGAAGATTGTCACAATCAGTGCCGTTGTTCCATCCGTCTTGTCCCTCAATCACCACCTTGAGAAGCTGAAGCCTCAAGTCCGTTTCCTGAGCAGCGTGGTCAGAAGTCTCCAGGCATCCCTGAACAAAAGATTTCTTGGGATCTTCATCGACGTGAAAATGGCCAGGACACAAGATGAGATCACTGCCCCTTATTCAGATCCAGTCTACCTCAAAGCAGCTGCCTTGGATCCATCCTTTTCTCTGCTGTGGGTGGAGCCCCATGTGTTGGTCAATCGTGACATCAAGGCAGAGGTGGCACAACGAGTTAAAGGTAAATATTATTTACTTTAATGTAACTTTTTTCCTGATAATCTGATCTAATTGACTGCAACAATAATTATTTTTTCAGTTTAACACTATCACCAACACCAATGGTAATAAGGGCTCTTTTGTTTCTGCTGTTGTTACATGTTTTGCCAGAATTGATCCTGCAAGATGCTGCAGAGACTGAGCAACCTGTGCCTCCGGTTAATGAAGAAGAGCAAGAGGACCTTCGAGAAGGAGAAGGGCTGTTTGCTGCATACCATAAGAGGCAGAAGAAGGATGTTGGGACCACTCCAGCACTACAGCTAAGTCACTATCTTGACATAGCTGATGGACAGAATTCCCTTTTGTTCTGGGAATTAAACATGAAGACTCTTCCTTCACTCTTCCGAGTGGCCATCAGGGTCTTGGCAGTGCCTGCCTCCAGTGCTCCAGTGGAGCGGGTTTTCAGCCATGGTGGCATCATACTACGTCCCCATCGTGCACAAATGACTGACAGACTTTTGGCCAATTTGATCTTTTGCAAATGTAATCCAGCATAGTGCCCTGACATAGAACAAGCACAACCCTGTTCATTGTTATGTTCATGTATTTATTATCCCCCCTCCTTCTCACACACACACACACACACACACACACACAATATGAGATAAGATAAATACAAGACAGGACAGAAACTGCTGTGGCAATTTTTGTGTAATTAATTACATTTGCATTTGTTTTTTTTTAAATATGTTTGAAGAATGTTCTTGCAAAAAAATGTTGATAAATAAATCAAACTTAAAAGCGTATATGATCTGATCAAATATTATTACTCCGTTGTTAAAGGGACTTGAAAGAACTCAAAACTCAAACTGTAGGACTTGACTTGAGACTTGTTGGTCTTGACTTGGGACTTGACTCGGGACTTGTCTGTCTTGACTTGGGACTTGACTCGGGACTTGTGAGCAAAGACTTGAGACTTACTTGTGACTTGCAAAACAATGACTTGGTCCCACCTCTGCTATTAACAAAACATTGTGTTTTCATTCACAGTCGATCAGGGACTAGCCAACTTTTTTCAGTCAAATGCAAGACTTTAGTGATTTTACTTCATGAAGTTTTGCATTGATACATTGAACAATGTTTTCGGAGCTACTTCTCTCAGAGTCTGGCTACTCCAAGATGAAAACGTGGTTTGGAAGATAGATGTGTTTTAATTTTGATCCAAAAACAAGGAAACTCACTTTCTTTTTCGGTGGAATTTTCCCAGCATGGTGTTATTTTCTGAAGCAAGACAAGAGGATGTCTCAGCCTTTTTGGCCTTCTGTCTGGCCTTTTCATAATCCTCTACAGAAGAATAAATACACACAGTTGAAATTTGTAATACCATTTTACAGATTAAGAATTGTAAATAACTCACATAATCACAAAAATCACCACTCTAGTTTTGCCTTTAATCTGTATTACTATATTTATTGTGGTAATTCCATTACAGTGTTTTTTCAATTCTGTTAAACTCAAGAGTGACAAAATTAGACTGACAGCTTGTCAAAACAGATAAAAGCTCTGAATAAAATTCAGGCAAATTCCATCATAAAATTAAAATTGATTTCTCTTAAACCTAAACATTTTAGTTATATAAACCTTACATTCACAGTAACTTTCATGATGTTATAACTATTAACTTTTGTTTTTACTACTTGAAGTATCTTTGTAAAGCACTTTTACATAGAGTTATCAGTAAAAAGGATAAATATTAAAAAAATAAAAGTTGTGAATGTGACTTTCGTGTGGTGATCACAAGTAGACTACATTACTGTACTGTAATGTACAATATTACTGTGTGTTGCATGATCCAAAATCTGTTTTTGTAACGTTTATACAACAGAAAATTTGACACACGTGAATAAAAAAAACATCGATAGGTGGCGCTAAATAACTTCAGTCCTAATGACTCGAAAATAATCCTTGAAAATGATCATTTGTACCGGCTGGAGATGCGCGTGTGAACCTGCTCGCCAGAGGAATTATTTGGATCAATTTTCGCCAGACAAATTGTGTCTCCAAAGTGTAAGTGACTTACATTTCTTTAAATAATTGATCAGCAATCTTCCTGATATTTGCATAGAAAAGCACACTCTGTAGGCTTTAACTAGGGCCCATGTTTTGAAAACAAGAACATATATATATATACTAGAAATGGACATTCAAAACAATAATAATAATAATAATAATAATAATAAAATAATAATATTAGAAAATCGATTTAAACTTTTCGATAATTATATGAAAAATCGCAGGCATGTCTAGGCTACACTATGGGAAGCCAAACACACCAAGTGTTGATACGAAACAAAGCAGTGTCGTAGAGCTTGTGCAGTTCTGACAGAAGGGCGACCTTGATATCCTGGGCATGATACAATGTTACAATGTCATACACATGTAACCGGGGCAACAATATCAAATGGGTTAAGCTCCTCAATTGCTGTGGGGGTCGCTCTTGCGCGCAGGTATGATTGCAGTGTACGAAAAAGACTGAGAGCGAGAGAGACATCTGCTGTTAGGATAACCAGGCTTTTGGTGAGGAACAGGAGGTCTGTAGACGGATATTAAAATAAACAGTTTTGTAAAAGTAAGTTTCGCTGAACTGTCTTCTGATTTCCCGATCACCGCGATCATGTGCGTGTGGTAGGTCGCCGAGTGGAGTATACGGGCCACAGTGTTGGTGATTGCGCGTGAGTGTTTACAGAGTTTGTTTTGCACACTAAAACTCTTTAAATCTATGAGCGGTGTTAAAAGTGTTGTAAACTGTCATTGTTTCTCTTATATTCTTAAAATATATTCGAGGGGAGAGTGATTGTGCGCGGAGCAGCAGCTGTTTCCGGTTACGGAGATTGCGCTAGCATTACAGAGTGAGTGCAATTTATTTTATAAACATACGAAAACATACTCTGTGTAAAGCGTGTATGAGCAGTGATGTTGTTTTAAATTCCTAAATCTGTCTGAAAAAATGAATATAACTGTAATCTGTATATGTTTGGGTTCATGTTTTATATTAGAAATGTGAGTGACTTATCCTTTTATTTGAACATCTTTTTATTTTGATTTATTTACAGATATACAAGTCACTACCGTTGTTTATTTGGGGTTATTTCTTTACTTTATTTTCCAAGAGAAATCTGATGTTATTTTATTTGTGAAGTGACATTTTTGTGAACTACTCAATACTGGAGGCATCCAGAGGTGATGTGAACTACTTTTAAGTTTTCTTTGTTTTCCTTAAATATTGTTCATCCTCTTTCACAGAAAGGGAAACTCCACAGACCTTAACGCTGCGTTACTTTTGTGTGGCGTAGTCACAAATAAAGAATCTTTTAAGAAGCTGGCTGTTGCGTTTGACACTCTTCATCATATAGGCTCTTTCGCACGGTCACACACATATTGCCCAATTAAGTTGAGCATACCTAATTTAGGGGATGTAAAATGGATCCCCATTAATGCTATTTCAAAATGTAGCTCTTGAGTAAATGCACTTTAATGGTAATGCAATATTTGCTTAATGGCTTACTTGTTTTGTAAATTGACTGCACTTTGTATATTTTCCAGTCAGCTCCTGGTTGCTCATGTTGCATCTGAGCTTTTTTAATATTGCTGGGAAATTTATGAGGCGGCCAATAGCAAGCATCCTCTCCAGACATCCACCTACTGCTCACAACTTCCACCACTCTCCGTCCCAAAAAAATCCACGACATGGAAAAATGGTGAGTTCATCTGGTGTATTAAATAAAAAATGAAACATGAATTAGACTGGTTAGGTTTGCCCATTATTAGTTACTTGTAAAAGTAAAATTACTTCTGGAAAATACTAACCTACTTATTAAACATTGTAGTTCAGCATTTTGTCAATACTCAAGTAAAGTCATTAAGATTTATGTACATGGTTTGTTAAAGTAGAATTAGGGGCGGTAAGTCAGGAGTTATCTCAGTAAAGTCTATGCTTATAAAACAATAATTTGAAAAATTCTCATAAATCTTGTTTTATTTACAGATTTGAACAATTTAACAATATCATTTGTCAAACAAAACTTCAAAAACAGGCAGGGAAAGGTTAATTGAATGCCAGCTCTAATATAAATGCAACAGTGGTGTTGCTGCCCATCCAAGTCCAAGAGGAAGCAAAACATATTTTGCCTCAATATCAGAAATCTTGTACACTGTGACATGTGCAGCAAGCTCACGAGCTTTGAAGATGCCAATGTCTTGGGAGTTTATTGGCTCTGTGTACAGAGGGGCCAGATCCAAAAAATTTCTATGGAGAATAAAAGTTTCTTCAGTGGTGGTGTCGTACAAGATGTTCTCAACCAAGCCAAGTTGTCCATCAATCTTCACACAGTTTTCTCCCCTCTTGCATTTAATTTCACAATTTTTAAGTGTGGCACTCTTGTACTGTAGTCTTGACACATCATCTGGCACCGTTGGTCCATTAGAGTGCCTTCCATGGAGTTTGGGTTTACCTGGGTGGTAAGTGGATCTGTTTTGTGTAGACTGCCTCTCTAGAGCATTTGTGATTTGCTGATAAATGTGTTGTGGCTTTCTGACTTTTCTTTTAAGGTGTCCCAGGAAGTTTTCAAAACAAAATGCAGACACACCATCTAATGGACCAAACCTCCTCACATCATCTGCCAAATGACATAGAGAGTGAACGTTGTAGACCATCTCCTCTACCCCATACAAGGATCTGAACTGTTCAAGGAAGTACTTGATCAGGTTATTTGCAAAATCGCAGTAGTGGGTGCACAGGGTTGGAGAAAGCATCAGATAGATGCTAATGGACAGCGAAAGAAAGTTATTGTAAAGTGGAGTTGGGAGGATATCCTTTAGTACTACTGGACCAGTATACAGGAGAAACTGCCTGAACTCTGTAGCTTTCCAGCGATCTAATTCCGACAGTGATCTTGGCTTCCTGGCAAACTCACAAGGTATGTGCTTTGACATCTGTAAAAGTTTTTCTGAGATGGCATTGATCTTTTGTGAGCTTTGTCTGTACTTTAAGTTGCCTTTGGTCCAAAAATTGAGCATCTTCCTTGTCACACCAAGACAGACAACATGCATGTAGTCAAGCACAAATTGTGTGACCATTCCTAAATGTAATGTGCTCAGTATTGATCGACCTTTATGATGATTTTCATCACGCAGGTCTGCAAATGACTCATCTGTTCTTCTGGTGGCATGTGTTTCAGGAAATGTCATTTTCCGTGCCACATAAGATCCCTCCTGTGTGCAACGATCGCAACCACTGTAGCCTCCATGCCCCTTTGTTTGCTTTATGAATGATCGTGCAGGAGCATCGCAAATAAAGCAGTCCAGGGACAAAGTAAACTTCCTCTCACCCACAGTAAATCCTTGTTACAAAGAAGAAACTTCCTCAACAAAGTATTGAAGAAATTGGTTGGGATTGTGTGGTTTGCTGTTTCCACAAAAGACCCCTATTACAAATGGATATCTCTCAAAAGGCAATTTCCCTAAAATTGGCCAAAGTTGCTTCAGAGAACTTTTGAATAATGGAAGTCCATCTATGTTGACCTGTAGTTTAATAGTGACAGTTTGTGACAGAAGTCCATCTTTATCACGGAGCAAATGTTCCAATATGCCAAAATGCACATACTCCCCACCGTCAATTATTTTCAAATCATGTGATAGTGATGTTTTCATCAAAGTTCTTATACATTTTGGGAGTGAGGGGATGTATTTGTTTAATATTTTTAGTAGGCTGTCTGCTGCATTTTGTGTCACACCAGACTCTACCACCCACTGGCGTAGATCGTTTGGCAGTTCATCAAAGTTGCCGGTGTCATCTGTGTCACTGAAAAAATTATCTTCCTCACTGAAGTTGCTCAGACAGTCAGTGAATCTGTCATCATCATCATCATCATCCATATCACTGTAATTTCCAAAATCGTTGTTAAAGTCAATGTTGTTGTCTGTGTTGTTTTCAGGTATTGAAATGACTGAATTGTCACAAGTGATGTCCTCATAACATGATGCTTCATAATTTGACAGAAGAGATTCCTGGGGACTTGTCACTTGGGTGTCTGTGTCATTTTCATGTGGAGCTTGGAGCTCATGAAGTATATTCTTCACACGCCTCCATTTGGTAACAGAACTCGCAGCTCCAAATTGTTCCATGTTTCTACAAAAATGTAAGCAACATTCCTAAATCCTCAGCTGTTCTTCAGGCTTTCTTTATTGGACATACCATTTAAGTATTGGACGGAACACACTTCTGGGTAGAATACCCTAATGCTAGCACTTTTTAGACTGTATTATGAGTTATTTAGTTATATTGTTCTTGTACTTTTCCATTAAAGTCTGGTTGAAGAATGTTCTCATCAGCTGCTTAATTTATTGAAGTAATATATATATATATATATATATATATATATATATATATATAGACATATACATATTTTACAGTTGAAGTCAAAAGTTTACTTCCCCCTTGCAGAATCTGGAAAATGCTAAACATTTTGGGGGAAATCAGAGGAATTTAGAAAATTTAGTAAGTCCTGCCTTTAGCAAGTTATTTCACAAAAACACATGTTAACTTAAAGTTTACACCAAAATATAATAAGATAATTTCTTATCTTAAAATAGCTGAGGTCACAAGTTTACCCCCCCCTGATACTCAATAGTGTTTGAAGTTACCTGAATAATCAATTACAGTTTTTACGTTTTGGTTTAGTTGTTTAAGGGTTTCTTGATTCTTGAGACATTAAACTTTCCACTGATATTCAGAAAAATCATCATGGTCCTCCAAAATCTTAGCTTTTTCATTATTTCTGTATATTTGACTTATATCTAGCAGTAACTGTATGATGTTGAGATTCATATTTTTACAATAAGGACAATCAAGAGACTTATACACAACTATAACAATAGTCACATTATAGATAGAAACATGAAAGAAACAGTCAGTGATGCTCATGAAGTAAACACCATTCATTTAAAGTCGAGTGGCTGTAAACCTCTGAACATAACTACTGCTGAAAATTGTTATTGTATCTTATTTTTTCATTTATTAATATCTTTCAGAAGCTATACAAATACATTGATTTTTTTTCACAGGAAATAACAGACTAACCAAAATCCTTTAATTTTCTAAACTCCTCTTATTAACTGTTTAGCATTTTCCAGATTCTGCAAGGGGTATGTAAACTTTTGACTTAAAGAATAATCATATTTGCAAAGAAAGAAAAGGTGGGCACTACCAGAACAAACTGTCATGTGTAAAAATAGACAAATTACTAAGAATGACTTCAAGAATGGAATAACAGTTACTGACCCTGAAGCACTCCTGACACAAATCTTGTTTTGGCCTAAATCCATTTAAGTTTATGTAAAGTTGAAGCAATTAGTTTACAAACCATATTGAAGTTGCTGGGTGCAATATCAGTAAAGCAACAAACAGTGAACGCACAGTCATATTTGTGTCACGGTGTGTGGACAGAACCCAAACGCAGGCAGCAGAGTTAAATAACAAAAACTTTATTTAAACAAAAGACCCTCGATGGGGAGAACATGATCTAAAACAAGACAAAAATGTAAACTAAAACTTCCCACAAGGGAAACAAAACAAACAAAGTCCTTTGAATAATAAATCAACAAAATCCACAAACTTAGAACAGGAACAAACACGATAATCCAGAGACAGGAATAATCCAACAAGGTGACGTGAGGAGGTACGATAATGACAAAATGACAATGAACCGACAAGGGACAGAGGAAAAACTGGGGCTTAATAAAGGGAAAACACTAACAAGGACTGATGACACAGGGAGAGTGGCCACAGGTGACAAGGATGAAACACTAAGGGAAAGCTAACAGGAGGATTGCACGAGGCAGGTGAGGGGACTGAAACATTAAGGGAAGGATGGATCAGGGCTGGAGACAAGACTAACACTAATGGACTGCAAACAGGGAAACAAGGGGGCGGGGCTAAAGGACGTGACACCGGAGAGAGAGCATGGCTTCTGAAACCAAAACAATGCTCTTTCTCCACACAAAACACATGGGACTGACATGATCCTGCCACAAGACTCGAAAACCAAGACAAGGAGAGGCAGGATCATGACAGAGCGCCCGCCTTAAAGAACTCCTCCAGGAGTTCTTCAAGATCACACTAAACATGACAAGACTGACAGACACCATAAACACAGAACAGAACACACTAGGGGCAGGGCTGACATGACTAGAAAGGGATTGGGGTTGGACAATAAAATAAACATCAATGGGAAGGGGGGAGGCGGAATTGGTGGGAAAAACTTGGGAACATAACTGGGTGGGGACTTAGGAGGGACAGGACCCTGCTTCCTAGAGCTGGGCGGAGGGGTGGGATAGGAAGGTCTGGGCATGGAAGGGATACCTCTCTTGGAGTGGGAGGAACTAAAAGGGGTAGGGCATGACAGGACGGCCATAGTAGGGAACGGCTGGGGCAAGGCTGACTGGTTTGTAGGTTGGAGGGCTGGCTGGGCAGGACTTGACGCCGGCTGGAAGGCCGGCGGGGCAGGACTTGACGCCGGCTGGAAGGCCGGCTGGGCAGGACTTGACGCCGGCTGGAAGGCCGGCTGGGCAGGACTTGACGCTGGACTGGGTGCAGGTGGGACCGCCGGGCTTGACGGGACCACCGGACTTGACGGGACCACCGGACTTGACGGGACCACCGGACTTGACGGGACCACCGGACTTGACGGGACCACCGGACTTGACGGGACCACCGGACTTGACGGGACCACCGGACTTGACGCCTGGGCAGGGCTGGATACCGGGTGCTGGGCAGGGCAGGATGGTGCAGCTCTCCTCTGCTTCTTCCTCTTTGACCGGCTCACAGGACGTGTGTCCGGCTGCAGAGTAGCGGTGGGGGACCCCACTATCTCTGTGCTGGATGAGTCGGACGGGGAGTCCCACGACTCCCGCCGTCCACGCCTACCACGGAGGCTAGCTGGTGGTGGAGCAGAGTGTGTGGTGACGCCCAAAACCCCAATCCTCAGGGAACGACTCTCTGGGATCGAAGGCAGGAGAGAGCGTGCAGTCGAGGGGCAGCTGGAGGCAAGACTGCTGACCAGTTGCTGAAAGGACCCCCGGATCAGCCTCTCCCGTTCCTCCAACGGTGGAGGCTTAACGAGGCCCGCCAGGAAGTAGGCATTCATGAGCGTCTCTGGCAGAAAACCCCGTCTTGCCACAGACGCTTGAGCATACTCACTAAGGGATCTATCTCCCTGAGGCTGGAAAGGACCATTGCCCCGCTGAATTAAGTCAGCAGTCGACTGCCACCAATGCTGGTGGTCCTGGCTGGCAGAGGACTGCTCACGGTCCCTGGCTGCCTGCTGGGTTCTCTGTGGCTGGTTCATTTCTGTCATGATTCTCGAGTGGTGAGACACGGAGAGAGGACCCAGGTGCAAACAGCGGGTAAGGGGTTAACATATATTTAATAAATAATAAAACAAAGACCCACGTGGGGGTAACATAACAAAACATGGATACATAACATGACAGGACTAAGACTAACTACACTGAAACAAAACTTAAATTAACTCTTTGACATAACTACTCTTTGACATAACTACACATGACTAAACTAACATAACACAGGAACTCACCACACAAACCACAATGAACCAGCACAAGACAGAAGACACAAGGGCATTAAATAAGGGAGCAAATCAAGAGGGAAACAGGTGTAGGCAATAATCAATAACGAGGTAACAAGAGGATGGGAACAATGACGAGACCGGAGAGAGTATGGAAGGCCATAAGAACAATAATTGTCTCTCTCCACATTTAACATGAGGTTCTGTCATGATCCTGCCACTAAACCAAGAGAAACATGACATGATGCAGCAGAATCATGACAATTTGCAGTGAACTTTGAGCATTTTAACTTTACTGATGTTGTTCATGCTCAGACGGCTATATTGCACACTAACTAAAGTAAAAAAAAAAAATGTAAAAACTGTTTCTGATTTTTCGATATCTTGTCATGTCCCCGGAGGTAGTGTTTTGTAGTATTAGTCTATTGTAAATAATGCAGTATATGTTATGTGTCATAAGCATGCTTCAAATAAACATTGCAAATAGTGTATCGAATTAAAGTTGTTTGGTTTTGCATTTAGTTTGTTCTGGTTGTGCATACTTTTTTAATCTATGCATATAAACCTTTCTCCATCAGATATGTCATTTTTACGCAAACAAAATCAATATACTTACTGTTCCAGATTTTCTGTGATTTTGCTCTCAAAGTGATTAGGCTCTGAAAAGAGCTGTTTGGGTGTGTTAAGCTGCTGCTGACACAAAAACAAAGAAGAGAAGAAAATAAAACAGTAGTCATACTGAATTCATTGACATGTTTTTCAGCAATGGTCAGTCGTAATGCTGTCATCATTAAAAAAAACATTCAAGAACAGTTCATCGAATTAAAGGATGGAGACAGAGCACATCTAGGCCATAAGGTGACCCCCAAAAAGCAATAACACTTGAAGCATCAGGAAGAATAAGTAAATTGTGAGATCCTGTCACACACAAATATTAGTTAATATACAATAGCTAGCAGCTTTGAACAGCTTGTCCCACTATTGTTTTAGCTAAAAAAGGGCGGTTGTGTGTTTAGCTTGTTTACTGCACAAATGGACACAAACCAGTCTTTAAAATGTTTTAGTTTTTTTTCCCCACGTGTCCGAAATTACGAGGAAGGTAGTCACTGGATTGTTTTTCCCCGGTGGGTGTGGTTCCCATATTATGACGCGTTGGGCTCTGTCTCTGGGCCTTCTGATGTGGTGACTGAACTTGCGCTCACGCTATGATTTCCGACAGGACATGTATATCTGTCTGATCGATAAGGGGGGTGTATATCTGTCTGATCGATAAGGGGGGTGTACTTACAAAGTCAAAGATGATCTGCTGTGTCTCTAAAAAAGAGGCGGTGATAGCTGATTCTGACACAAAGAAATGAGAGAAAACAGTTGTCATACATTGCTGTATTGATTTATGCATATGGCAAATAAGGAATATGATGTTTATAAGATTTATAACCTACAACAGTCAGATGTCAAATATAACACTAAGAAAGGAAGAAAATAAAGTGTTCATTTTAATTGCCTAAAATTTTATTGCTCTTTAATGTTAGCCGGAGCTCGCTCTTAAGTGAGAGCTTAAATCAGTCAGCGTTATATATATATCTGTAAAAAGTATAAATCTGTCAGAGAAAATAACAAGAGCCACTTTCCCAGCTAAACAGAGTAAATTATCCATATATCATACAGTTGTCGGAATTCCTTTCCTTGGACTAACGTTATCTGTGCTACTATAAAATCTAATAACCTCCTTATAAATATTTAAAACCTCCATATAAATAAAAATTAGGAGGAGTTTTTGCTAACACCTTTTAAGCTAACGTTATATACCCATATATGTGTGTGTTTCTTAATACTTGTAATTAACAGTGAATAAAAGTGCTAAAAGAAATTTACCTCAAGAAGACGCTCAGTCAGTGATGCCCTCAGAGTTGAGTCGGGATGCTCTCGCGCTTGCCGCCTATTGCAGCTTTCCACGCAGCCACGGTACAGTAAGCTTATTTAAATATATATATTTTTCAATTTGTTTTAATTTATTTATTAAGATGTTTAATATTAAATTTGATAAATAATATAATTTTGAATAAAAAAAAATATTTACGAAGTGTAAATATAGCCTAAAAATATCTGGTCAATAGCAATCCTTTTTCCTTTTTAAAATGTAAGATAATATTTTTTTGTTGCTGAAAGTGTCAAGCCTATATATTTATTTGAATATAAATACTGTAAAACATGTTGTGAAATAGCACTACAAAATAAAAGGACTACGAATATATTTTAAAATGTGATTATGTGAGTTCGTTACCCGAATTGTAGTGGCTCCTCCCCTAATTTCACGCCAAACTTTTCCTAAAACTTGAGAGCCCTGTGTGTTTTATTGCGTTCATTTCTCCCTTGCACGCAGACCCCAGCGGATATTTTAATAGGCCTGTGATGTTTTTTTAAGGGGTTCAAATCTCGTAGACAAATTTAACAGCACAAAGTGAAAAACAGTTATTTGAAGCATTTTTTGGGAAAAGAAAACTGCAGCAAGCATGTGGATGGTCGTCCGTTACCATTCTCGAGGTGTGCTAGTTTTAATTGTTCATAAATGTACATGTTTGCAATTGACAATGCGCAAATTGTTGGTATTTTTAGTTATTTAGTGATTAGCAACACCTGCATCGTTATGTGGAACTGACTTTCTGATTCGCGAATAGCAGGGTGTTTTATAAAACCTTTTTATCAACAAGTTTCATGTTATATCCTACTTTAGCTCTTTTGCAAGGGTAGCCTCCAAACACTACAACAATTCGCTGAAATGTTCATATGTTAGCTTGTTTGCTAATAGTAGCTTTACAGCCTAACAAAACCGATGTTTAGAAAATCGTGGTGCCGCATGTGCTTCAAAAGTAGGCTACAGTAGGACTCTACGGTTTTTACTTTGCTTTGTTAGTTGGCTGTATTTTTGATCCAAGGTTTTTGGTAGAATACAAGTTTATTTTCTACAGCAAATTTGACTGAAACTGAAAGCTTTCAAAATATTGATCGTGATAACAGATACATTTAATGATGAAGCTAATCATTTTGAGCTTTTCACAGATATTAAAGTTCTGCATGAACATGAGCTTTCCATGGACAAGAGCTGTGGACTTCTTCGACAAAAATCCTCCAATGCTGATGACATGGGAGATCCTGCACCTGCAGACCATCCTGCATCATCTAACTTCTGATTGGCACTTTTTGGAGACCCAGAAAGACCTGATCCTTATTGCCAATGTAAGATGTTTTCCGTCATGTTGTAATTGTAAAAATAGACCTTATTTTAAAATGTAATAGACACAAGGCATAACTGATAGATTGTTTAGACATCTTGTCAGGGTTCGTCTCTTGTGGCTATGTTTTGTCCAAATGTTCTCATGTCATTATTGTGCTTTTCTGTCTCTGTGTCTTCTGGTTGTTTTATTCTAGCGTGTCTTTGTTTTGTTTCTGTGTTAAAATTGTGTGAAAACAGAAACAAAAGAAAGACACACTAGAATGTTTTTTTGTAGTAACCATGTTTTTTTGGTGCATTGATTACTTTTGTCAAAACTTGTTTTACTACAGTAACCATGGTTAAACTATGGTTTAGAAAAACCATGGTATCAAAACTAAAGTTTTTTTGTGGTAAATTTGTTTTTTTGATTTTAACTGTAGTAAAACCATGGTTATTTTTCGTAATTTCCACTAACTTGGATCTCCCGCACAAATTATTATGTGTCATCTCCTGCCAGGTACACAATATTGAATTTCTACTTATTGAACTTTCTATTAGCTGTTATAGTTTAATTAACTTGATATTTTATTATTGAATTGACCTTGAATTGACTGTGAATTATGTTTTCCTTACCTGGCTGGAAAATTGTAATGTTTAATAAACTGTCATGTTTGAAAAGTGTTCTGTATTGTTCTGTTCAATATATACGTAAAAATTCCCGCTACATCCATGTTATCGCATATCCCGTTCAGGTTAGTGACAGACTAGAATCCAGCTGAGAATTCTAGAGATTCGGCTAACACTTGGCATGAGTTTAAGTGTACTTAGACCTTAGAGACTGGTTCATATTTCCGTTTAGAACAGCACAGGTCTCTGACTCTGATTATTGTAATATTATTCTATCTACGTGTACATAGGAAACTATGGCATACAAAGCTGCCTTGGAGAAAGTAAGATTGATCTATTTATCTCTGTGGAGTGGTCATGGCCTCTGGTTAGAAATAACCTTTACTTCAGTTACCTTTAATTCAGTGTTAATAGCCTAAGGTGAACTAAAGGTGCATTTCAGCAATGAGCTATTGGGACAGACATCTGATATGTTACTGGTCTATTGACCTCTGGTGGTGACCAAGACTGATCTTCTTGCCGGCCGGCTGCAACATGAGAATCGGATGAGTATATAGTCCAGAATAAACAGACAACAGCAAAACATGTATTCAATTATATGTAAGATGTTAAATTAAAACATATGATTGAGTCAGATAAAACAGGTTATTAAATGTATTTATTTCATTTAAATAATGTTCCATTAAAACAAAGGAAAGACAAGGACACGTGTGAACCCTTCACCACGCCTCTGGATACCGTCATTGGACTAGCGGGTGGCTTTTTACACCATACCATACCATATACACCAGTGTCCTGCAAGCGCCCAGAGCTGGACTGCACTCCACCACAGCACCACAGCCTCAGGAATTCCTCGTTTTCAAGTGCTCTCTCCACGGGTTGGCTGGTTCCCTGTGATGGTCCATTCTCCTTCAGGTCTGTTCTCACCTTTGTGTGACATGGACGAGTTTGCTCTTCCACAAATCTATCGTCCAGTCAAGTGTCTGTTTTTTTGGATTATTCTTCCTGTGGGCTGTTATTTCTTTATAACTTTATTAAAGCCTTGTTTACCCCACACTTGAGTCTCAGCATCTGAGTAATGACACATCGTCCATTGCAGCTATTTTAGAAAGGACACCAACCTGCACTACCTCTTACTCTTTGACAAAAGAAAAGAGGCAGTTCTATACATACCAAGCAGTATTTAAGGATTTTCTTTACAACACTTAAAGAGACGGTTTACACAAATGATTGTTCTGCCATCTTTTAACTAAACTCATGTTGTTCCAAGATGTGTTCAACTCTGGAACACACATGAATATTTTTATACATCCATAAAATCTTTAATCCTTTAAAAAATGTATACATTCTTGCAAATTAGCATATGCATTTATGCACATAGAGCAAATAATCACAAACATTCTTGTTTGAACTCTTAAACCATGTTTATATAAGGATTTACATGAAACAATGTGTAACTCCAAAAGAATGCCACATTATCTCCACATAAAGTAATAATAGACTATTACATATCTTACTCAGTGTTCTTTCGTTTAAAAAAATCTTAGGTTGAACATGATTCAATCATCTACTGTGGTTCAGTCATGTTTCCTTAACATGAAATTAACATGTAAGAACAAATCACCTTTATTGTGCTTACACTTACCTGTTAAAAAATGTCTTGCTGTGTTTAATTTGTAATGTTTCAATGGAAACTACTTATTATTAGGCCTATTTATTTGCACTGTACTTTTGGGGATTATTTGTAAACATAGCCAACAACTAGTTTAAAAGTAAATTATTGTGGATATTGTGACGTAAAATATCCGATTTCCGACTTCAATCCATTTAACCACGTGTATCAGGTCGGGATTGATGGATCTTCCCCCGAGTTCAGAGGTCGGATAACTTTCTTTGGCATTCTAGACGTACACTACACTTCCGGATTGAACGCAGCATACAATGCGATTTTATTCGCGCCGTTTGAGTGAGGTGCAAAAAGACTGTAATCTGCCGCCACCTACTGGCGCTTGTTGTTTCCACCATTTGATCTTTCTAGATTTTAAATGTCTAAAATTAGTGTAAACGTATTTGCCGTGTTAATTCATTCTGCCTGAATAGATATGTTTTAGGTTCCAATTTAGCATCAATGACAATTACTTTACATAAATAGGCTAATTGAAATATGACTAATTAGAGCAAATGATTTACAGAAGATTTGATACAAAAATGGGATTACTTACTTATCTAAGCAGTTTATGCAACCAGGCTCTGGTATTAGACTCTAAATGATCAATTACAAACCAACACAATTTTAATATAATTCAACTATCCAAGCTTTTACTTTCTACATTTTATTGTCTTTGTGTCTAAAAAGTAATTTGCCCAATGTCAGTCCAATTCCAATATATCATGTAACAGAAACTCTGAAACTTGCCTTTTTATTGAAAAGCTTTTTTCCCCAAAAGAAAATACTGTGTAAATTGTAAAGAAATACTGTGTAAATTGTAAAGATATGTTGATATAGAATACTGTGAGTATAATGTACTTGTAAATGACAGACCGATTAATAGACGTGGGGTTTGTATTCACAAAAATATATTCAGGCTAAAAGTAACTGCCTTAGAAAGTAAACATTTTATAAATATTTAAGGAATGCTTATTATATATCTGCTAACTGTAATGATGTGCATACAGGGAGTCTGCATGTAACTGTGACCAGTGAAATCATCAATGGGGTGGATTTTACATTTCTGTTTTAAAAAGTCTTTAATGGAATCTATGCAGGGCTCTTGTGGGTTTTCTGTGGCCAAGCCCATGGGGCACATTAAGACAAATGTATGTGGGCACCACATGGGCATACCCACGCAGGGCCCCTGTGGGTTTTTCTGTGGGCAAGCCCACAGTGGGTTAGCCCATAGATAAACCCCATTGGGGCCCAGTTGGGTAAACGTATTTGGGCCCCACCCATGCGGGACCCACTTGGGGTTTGGTGTGGGTTTGCTCTGCCCAAACTGTCCCACAGTAAACCCACAGTGGGCCCGCACGGGCATGTTTGCTGGGTTCTTCTTGGGGGAAGGAATGTGGACTCGAAAAGGGAGCACACACACACACAACGTATTTTGGGGAACATGTTGTTTTACAGATTTTGAAAATGGAGTCAGTTCGAGGTGGCGGCACTGATTGGCTGCCGAAAGAAAGAAGAACCGCCCAGATAAGGAGGAGGTCACAGATTGGCTAGGAGAGAACAAAGAAACCAGAAGAGAGATCGACGTCACATTCTGTATTTAATGTGTTTTTGTGAAACTTTAGGGGTTGTTGGTTTAGCTCATTGTGGAGAAAACAACCCAGCACTCTGTTAAACTTTTAAATCTGATAATAAACTTCACTTATTTTTGTGAAAAATTGTCTCTTCAATATCTCAAATTTTTGAACATGCAGGACTGAATGAAAAGTCCAACACAGTCAGGTCAGTCTGACTCTATTACAACAATCTAAGAAATTAGTAAAGTTTGATCAGAAAACTTTGGCATCTTAAGTCCTCAACATGCAACCTGGACACACTCCCCACATCCTTTTTCAAAAAGTGTTTAACTGTTTAGAAGCAGATCTTTTAAAAATAGTAAATACGTTATTTCTCTCAGGAACTTTCCCAGAGTCCCTAAAAACTGCATTTGTCAAGCCTTTACTAAAATAAGAGCAATCTAGACAAAAACTTACTGTCTAACTACAGACCAACAAATCTTCCTTCACAGGCAAGATCATTGAAAAGGTTGTCTTCAATCAGCTGAAAAAATTCCTAAACTCAAATGGCAATCTGGACAATTATCAGTCTGGTTTCCGTCAGCATCACAGCACAGAAAAAGTAAATGATATTCGATTAAATTCTGATTCAGGCAAGATATCCATACACACACTGCATCATTTGCACTACAGAACTGTGTACTGGTACTGCATTAACTCATCTACTGCACTGTAACTTTAATAACTGCATTAACTCAACTGCCTCACTGTAACTTTAATAACTGCATTAACTCATCTTCTGCACTGTAACTTTAATAACCGCATTGACTGATCTACTGCACTGTAACTTTAATAACTGCATTAACTCATCTAGTGCACTGTAACTTTAATAACTGCATTAACTCATCTACTGCACTGTAACTCTATTAACTGCATTAACTCATCTACTGCACTGTAACTTTAATAACTGCATTAACTCATCTACTGCACTGTAACTTTAATAACTGCATTAACTCATCTACTGCACTGTAACTGTAATAACTGCATTGACTCATCTACTGCACTGTAACTTTAATAACTGCATTAACTCATCTACTGCACTGTAACTTTAATAACTGCATTGACTCATCTACTGCACTGTAACTTTAATAACTGCATTAACTCATCTACTGCACTGTAACTGTAATAACTGCATTGACTCATCTACTGCACTGTAACTTTAATAACTGCATTAACTCATCTACTGCACTTTAACTTTAATAACTGCATTGACTCATCTACTGCACTGTAACTTTAATAACTGCATTAACTCATCTACTGCACTGTAACTGTAATAACTGCATTGACTCATCTACTGCACTGTAACTTTAATAACTGCATTAACTCATCTACTGCACTGTAACTGTAATAACTGCATTAACTCATCTACTGCACTGTAACTTTAATAACTGCATTAACTCATTTACTGCACTGTAACTCTATTAACTGCATTAACTCATCTACTGCACTGTAACTTTAATAACTGCATTAACTCATCTACTGCACTGTAACTTTAATAACTGCATTAACTCATCTACTGCACTGTAACTGTAATAACTGCATTAACTCATCTACTGCACTGTAACTTTAATAACTGCATTAACTCATCTACTGCACTGTAACTGTAATAACTGCATTAACTCATCTACTGCACTGTAACTTTAATAACTGCATTGACTCATCTACTGCACTGTAACTTTAATAACCGCATTGACTGATCTACTGCACTGTAACTTTAATAACTGCATTAACTCATCTACTGCACTTTAACTTTAATAACTGCATTGACTCATCTACTGCACTGTAACTTTAATAACTGCATTAACTCATCTACTGCACTGTAACTGTAATAACTGCATTGACTCATCTACTGCACTGTAACTTTAATAACTGCATTAACTCATCTACTGCACTGTAACTGTAATAACTGCATTAACTCATCTACTGCACTGTAACTTTAATAACTGCATTAACTCATTTACTGCACTGTAACTCTATTAACTGCATTAACTCATCTACTGCACTGTAACTTTAATAACTGCATTAACTCATCTACTGCACTGCAACTTTAATAACTGCATTAACTCATCTACTGCACTGTAACTGTAATAACTGCATTAACTCATCTACTGCACTGTAACTTTAATAACTGCATTAACTCATCTACTGCACTGTAACTGTAATAACTGCATTAACTCATCTACTGCACTGTAACTGTAATAACTGCATTAACTCATCTACTGCATTGTAACTTTAATAACTGCATTAACTCATCTACTGCACTGTAACTGTAATAACTGCATTAACTCATCTACTGCACTGTAACTTTAATAACTGCATTGACTCATCTACTGCACTGTAACTTTAATAACTGCATTAACTCATCTACTGCACTGTAACTGTAATAACTGCATTGACTCATCTACTGCACTGTAACTTTAATAACTGCATTAACTCATCTACTGCACTGTAACTTTAATAACTGCATTAACTCATCTACTGCACTGTAACTTTAATAACTGCATTGACTCATCTACTGCACTGTAACTTTAATAACTGCATTAACTAATTGTTGGGACTCTGTCCTTCCTGTCTCGAGCTTTCTAGCTCCCTGGGCAGAGTCATGACATTGCCACGTCTTTCGGGTTTCTGTTGTGTTATGTGTGGAGACATGTGGCTTTATGTTGTTACTTAATGCCACGTGTCTTCCTGTTATGTCTCTCAGCCCCACCCTCCTATCTCCTGTAATTTTATTAGGGTTTCATTCCCATCGTCTGTTTTGTAATTCACCTCGTTAGGGTTTCATTCCCATCAGCTGTCACCACTCTCCCCATGTAATCACTCCTCGTTAGTGTCTCCCTTTATATGGTCTCAGGTTCTTTCTGTTCAGTGTTGGTGCATTGTCTTTATCTTTTGTCTTCTGTTTGTGATCACAGGATGTCTTATAGCTTTATCATATGTCTTATGTCTATTGTTTAATGTTCTGTGATCTCTGGCTGTTCGTTGGACTTCGTTTCATTGGATTACCTGTTTTCAGTTTGTAGACTTATTATTTTCACTTTTCTAGAGACTTTGTTTTCTAGTCTTTGTTTTGGAAGTTTTTTTTTGGTTCATGTTTTCCCATTGTGGATGTTTCATTTAATAAAGGTTTATTTACGTTAACCCTTCGTCTGCCTGCATCTGGGTTCTGTCCAAAACCATTTCGTGACACTAATCTACTGCACTGTAACTTTAATAACTGCATTGTAACTTTAATAACCGCATTGACTGATCTACTGCACTGTAACTTTAATAACTGCATTGTAACTTTAATAACTGCATTAACTCATCTACTGCACTGTAACTGTAATAACTGCATTAACTCATCTACTGCACTGTAACTTTAATAACTGCATTGACTCATCTACTGCACTGTAACTTTAATAACTGCATTAACTCATCTACTGCACTGTAACTTTAATAACTGCATTAACTCATCTACTGCACTGTAACTTTAATAACTGCATTAACTCATCTACTGCACTGTAACTTTAATAACTGCATTGACTCATCTACTGCACTGTAACTTTAATAACTGCATTAACTAATCTACTGCACTGTAACTTTAATAACTGCATTGTAACTTTAATAACCGCATTGACTGATCTACTGCACTGTAACTTTAATAACTGCATTGTAACTTTAATAACTGCATTAACTCATCTACTGCACTGTAACTTTAATAACTGCATTAACTCATCTACTGCACTGTAACTGTAATAACTGCATTGACTCATCTACTGCACTGTAACTTTAATAACTGCATTAACTCATCTACTGCACTGTAACTTTAATAACTGCATTGACTCATCTACTGCACTGTAACTTTAATAACTGCATTGTAACTTTAATAACCGCATTAACTCATCTATTGCATTGTAACTTTATTAACGGCATTAACTCATCTACTGCACTGTAACTGTAATAACTGCATTAACTCATCTACTGCACTGTAACTTTAATAACTGCATTAACTCATCTACTGCACTGTAACTTTAATAACTGCATTAACTCATCTACTGCACTGTAACTGTAATAACTGCATTAACTCATCTACTGCACTGTAACTTTAATAACTGCATTAACTCATCTACTGCACTGTAACTTTAATAACTGCATTAACTCATCTACTGCACTGTAACTTTAATAACTGCATTGACTCATCTACTGCACTGTAACTTTAATAACTGCATTGACTAATCTACTGCACTGTAACTTTAATAACTGCATTGTAACTTTAATAACTGCATTAACTCATCTACTGCACTGTAACTTTAATAACTGCATTAACTCATCTACTGCACTGTAACTTTAATAACTGCATTGTAACTTTAATAACCGCATTGACTGATCTACTGCACTGTAACTTTAATAACTGCATTAACTCATCTACTGCACTGTAACTTTAATAACTGTATTAACTCATCTGCTGCACTGTAACTTTAATAACTGCATTGACTCATCTTCTGCACTGTAACTTTAATAACTGTATTAACTCATCTGCTGCACTGTAACTTTAATAACTGCATTAACTCATCTTCTGCACTGTAACTTTAATAACCGCATTGACTGATCTACTGCACTGTAACTTTAATAACTGCATTAACTCATCTACTGCACTGTAACTTTATTAACTGTATTAACTCATCTGCTGCACTGTAACTTTAATAACTGTATTAACTCATCTACTGCACTGTAACTTTAATAACTGTATTAACTCATCTACTGCACTGTAACTTTAATAACTGTATTAACTCATCTACTGCACTGTAACTTTAATAACTGCATTAACTCATCTACTGCACTGTAACTTTAATAACTGCATTAACTCATCTACTGCACTGTAACTTTAATAACTGCATTAACTCATCTACTGCACTGTAACTTTAATAACTGCATTGACTCATCTACTGCTCTGTAACTTTAATAACTGCATTAACTCATCTACTGCACTGTAACTGTAATAACTGCATTGACTCATCTACTGCACTGTAACTTTAATAACTGCATTAACTCATCTACTGCACTTTAACTTTAATAACTGCATTGACTCATCTACTGCACTGTAACTTTAATAACTGCATTAACTCATCTACTGCACTGTAACTGTAATAACTGCATTGACTCATCTACTGCACTGTAACTTTAATAACTGCATTAACTCATCTACTGCACTGTAACTGTAATAACTGCATTAACTCATCTACTGCACTGTAACTTTAATAACTGCATTAACTCATTTACTGCACTGTAACTCTATTAACTGCATTAACTCATCTACTGCACTGTAACTTTAATAACTGCATTAACTCATCTACTGCACTGTAACTTTAATAACTGCATTAACTCATCTACTGCACTGTAACTGTAATAACTGCATTAACTCATCTACTGCACTGTAACTTTAATAACTGCATTAACTCATCTACTGCACTGTAACTGTAATAACTGCATTAACTCATCTACTGCACTGTAACTTTAATAACTGCATTGACTCATCTACTGCACTGTAACTTTAATAACCGCATTGACTGATCTACTGCACTGTAACTTTAATAACTGCATTAACTCATCTACTGCACTTTAACTTTAATAACTGCATTGACTCATCTACTGCACTGTAACTGTAATAACTGCATTGACTCATCTACTGCACTGTAACTTTAATAACTGCATTAACTCATCTACTGCACTGTAACTGTAATAACTGCATTAACTCATCTACTGCACTGTAACTTTAATAACTGCATTAACTCATTTACTGCACTGTAACTCTATTAACTGCATTAACTCATCTACTGCACTGTAACTTTAATAACTGCATTAACTCATCTACTGCACTGCAACTTTAATAACTGCATTAACTCATCTACTGCACTGTAACTGTAATAACTGCATTAACTCATCTACTGCACTGTAACTTTAATAACTGCATTAACTCATCTACTGCACTGTAACTGTAATAACTGCATTAACTCATCTACTGCACTGTAACTGTAATAACTGCATTAACTCATCTACTGCATTGTAACTTTAATAACTGCATTAACTCATCTACTGCACTGTAACTGTAATAACTGCATTAACTCATCTACTGCACTGTAACTTTAATAACTGCATTGACTCATCTACTGCACTGTAACTTTAATAACTGCATTAACTCATCTACTGCACTGTAACTGTAATAACTGCATTGACTCATCTACTGCACTGTAACTTTAATAACTGCATTAACTCATCTACTGCACTGTAACTTTAATAACTGCATTAACTCATCTACTGCACTGTAACTTTAATAACTGCATTGACTCATCTACTGCACTGTAACTTTAATAACTGCATTAACTAATTGTTGGGACTCTGTCCTTCCTGTCTCGAGCTTTCTAGCTCCCTGGGCAGAGTCATGACATTGCCACGTCTTTCGGGTTTCTGTTGTGTTATGTGTGGAGACATGTGGCTTTATGTTGTTACTTAATGCCACGTGTCTTCCTGTTATGTCTCTCAGCCCCACCCTCCTATCTCCTGTAATTTTATTAGGGTTTCATTCCCATCGTCTGTTTTGTAATTCACCTCGTTAGGGTTTCATTCCCATCAGCTGTCACCACTCTCCCCATGTAATCACTCCTCGTTAGTGTCTCCCTTTATATGGTCTCAGGTTCTTTCTGTTCAGTGTTGGTGCATTGTCTTTATCTTTTGTCTTCTGTTTGTGATCACAGGATGTCTTATAGCTTTATCATATGTCTTATGTCTATTGTTTAATGTTCTGTGATCTCTGGCTGTTCGTTGGACTTCGTTTCATTGGATTACCTGTTTTCAGTTTGTAGACTTATTATTTTCACTTTTCTAGAGACTTTGTTTTCTAGTCTTTGTTTTGGAAGTTTTTTTTTGGTTCATGTTTTCCCATTGTGGATGTTTCATTTAATAAAGGTTTATTTACGTTAACCCTTCGTCTGCCTGCATCTGGGTTCTGTCCAAAACCATTTCGTGACACTAATCTACTGCACTGTAACTTTAATAACTGCATTGTAACTTTAATAACCGCATTGACTGATCTACTGCACTGTAACTTTAATAACTGCATTGTAACTTTAATAACTGCATTAACTCATCTACTGCACTGTAACTGTAATAACTGCATTAACTCATCTACTGCACTGTAACTTTAATAACTGCATTGACTCATCTACTGCACTGTAACTTTAATAACTGCATTAACTCATCTACTGCACTGTAACTGTAATAACTGCATTGACTCATCTACTGCACTGTAACTTTAATAACTGCATTAACTCATCTACTGCACTGTAACTTTAATAACTGCATTAACTCATCTACTGCACTGTAACTTTAATAACTGCATTGACTCATCTACTGCACTGTAACTTTAATAACTGCATTAACTAATCTACTGCACTGTAACTTTAATAACTGCATTGTAACTTTAATAACCGCATTGACTGATCTACTGCACTGTAACTTTAATAACTGCATTGTAACTTTAATAACTGCATTAACTCATCTACTGCACTGTAACTTTAATAACTGCATTAACTCATCTACTGCACTGTAACTGTAATAACTGCATTGACTCATCTACTGCACTGTAACTTTAATAACTGCATTAACTCATCTACTGCACTGTAACTTTAATAACTGCATTGTAACTTTAATAACCGCATTGACTGATCTACTGCACTGTAACTTTAATAACTGCATTGTAACTTTAATAACTGCATTAACTCATCTACTGCACTGTAACTTTAATAACTGCATTAACTCATCTACTGCACTGTAACTGTAATAACTGCATTGACTCATCTACTGCACTGTAACTTTAATAACTGCATTAACTCATCTACTGCACTGTAACTTTAATAACTGCATTGACTCATCTACTGCACTGTAACTTTAATAACTGCATTGTAACTTTAATAACCGCATTAACTCATCTATTGCATTGTAACTTTATTAACGGCATTAACTCATCTACTGCACTGTAACTGTAATAACTGCATTAACTCATCTACTGCACTGTAACTTTAATAACTGCATTAACTCATCTACTGCACTGTAACTTTAATAACTGCATTAACTCATCTACTGCACTGTAACTGTAATAACTGCATTAACTCATCTACTGCACTGTAACTTTAATAACTGCATTAACTCATCTACTGCACTGTAACTTTAATAACTGCATTAACTCATCTACTGCACTGTAACTTAAATAACTGCATTGACTCATCTACTGCACTGTAACTTTAATAACTGCATTGACTAATCTACTGCACTGTAACTTTAATAACTGCATTGTAACTTTAATAACTGCATTAACTCATCTACTGCACTGTAACTTTAATAACTGCATTAACTCATCTACTGCACTGTAACTTTAATAACTGCATTGTAACTTTAATAACCGCATTGACTGATCTACTGCACTGTAACTTTAATAACTGCATTAACTCATCTACTGCACTGTAACTTTAATAACTGTATTAACTCATCTGCTGCACTGTAACTTTAATAACTGCATTGACTCATCTTCTGCACTGTAACTTTAATAACTGTATTAACTCATCTGCTGCACTGTAACTTTAATAACTGCATTAACTCATCTTCTGCACTGTAACTTTAATAACCGCATTGACTGATCTACTGCACTGTAACTTTAATAACTGCATTAACTCATCTACTGCACTGTAACTTTATTAACTGTATTAACTCATCTGCTGCACTGTAACTTTAATAACTGTATTAACTCATCTACTGCACTGTAACTTTAATAACTGTATTAACTCATCTACTGCACTGTAACTTTAATAACTGTATTAACTCATCTACTGCACTGTAACTTTAATAACTGTATTAACTCATCTACTGCACTGTAACTGCATTAACTCATCTACTGCACTGTAACTTTAATGACTGCATTAACTCATCTACTGCACTGTAACTTTAATGACTGCATTAACTCATCTACTGCACTGTAACTTTAATGACTGCATTAACTCATCTACTGCACTGTAACTTTAATGACTGCATTAACTCATCTACTGCACTGTAACTAATGACTGCATTAACTCATCTACTGCACTGTAACTTTAATAGCTGCATTAACTCATCTACTGCACTGTAACTTTAATAACTGCATTAACTCATCTAATGCACTGTAATTGTAATAACTGCATCTATTAACTTTGAGAAAATGCGTTGTCTTTGAGATTAAAACGCCTTATCAATTTGGGATTTTCATTAGTTGTCAGTTATAATCATCACAATTAAAATCAATAAACATTTGAAATATATCAGTGTGCGTGTAATTAATTCACTTTTTTAATGGAAATAGTGAAATGCATCAACTTTTTGATGATATTCTAATGATATGACCAGCACCTATGGTTTCCGTAAGCCTGCAATCTAGTGGTAGTTCTTATTTTTTGCACAGTTGCGCATGGATCTGCAGTTGCGTGTGTGTGGTTTGTCTAATGCAAAACCACGTAAAGAAAGTCTCAAAATCCAAATGAACCGAACAGGATAAATGGATGTGCGTTGCCGGATACACAAATGCACAACTTCTCATTGGTATGCGCAAAATCAATATACATGAACACAAAATAAAACATTGCAATCACAAATCTGCCTCTATTTGTACAAATCGCTTCGTGTTTATTCAAATCTAAATTTCACAGAATCTAATCATAAGGCATTTGTTTGTGAATCGTAAAATACAAATGAAACGTGTATCACGTTCACGGATGACTGTGCGTGCATTTGTTAATCATTTTGAGTCGAAATTCATCCCATAATTGCTTGTGTTCTTCTCATTTTCATTGCACCATGTAACCACTAATATCATTCAGTGTTTACAGATACACACTAACATGACTTTTAATGATAATGAAAACTATTTCCACCATAACACTAACACAATAAGACAAATTCCAGAGAAAAAAAACACTACTTCACCTTTCTTTGTCCACACCGTCTCGATCCCTGTTCATTTACTCAATAACACTGCAGATTTAATCACCATGATCATGTGTAGCTAACATTTTGTATGGAGTGAAATTGAATGTGTGTGAGGCATCAATAGCCTACTTATAACTGTTCTCATTTAGGCTACATTAAACAATGTAATTTGAGGTCACAAAGTTACCATTTGTGTCGTTTTTATAATAGCAAATGCATGTGTGCGCCCGTAGGCATTTTGGTCTAAACAAGAGGTGTGGTCAGGCACATTGTTGGCGGATTGCTATTTTGAGGAACTGAAAATAGTCTGCACCATAGACCAACTCAAACCTGGTCTTAAGTCAATTGCGCATAATCTTTTGTTATTTAAAGAGCGTGTTAGTAGAAAATGCGCCTCTGGGTGTGTTCACTTTGCTTATTACACGCAGCAGCACTCATATGAAACATATGAAACAATCAAATATTAAAATGTAAAAGATTATAAATATAATATAAAAATGCCTACATGTCATAATAGATGTTATGCATGTATCAGAAAGGTGGCGAGGAACCCAAAACTCCATTGGAGGAGAAAAAAATAAGAAAACAAGGCCTGACCAGGGGATTCCAGTTCCCCTCTATAATACATATGCAAAAGCCATTCAAATAAGCTATACGAGGAAATTTCCAGAAAGGTCCGAGGGGTCCCATATTCTAGATTCTCGCCCGTCCGGCGGCCCCCGACAACATACCGAGAGCACATCGCCCTAGAGGATCAGGGAATATTTTTTGCACCCATTCACAAGATTAAGCTCACAGCCTTGTCTCTCATATATGTCTGAACAGCATTGTGAAGGTTTAGTGTTGGGGGAGGTGGATTTTTCACGAAGGAATAAGAACTTTGGACCTTTGGGGGATAAATGGGGGGCTTCTAGACAAAAATAATCTAAAATGTCCAGACCCTTCGGCCTATTGTTTCCCAATGGGAGGGCGTCCACCTACAATCTATGCCATTGCATTTTCGTGGACGACTCTCCCTATTTTGACCTTTTGACCCCCAAACAAAGTACCAAAGTCGCCCGGGTTCTCTGGACGATCGGTGGATGCGTGATGCATGCATGTGTGGTTATTTAAGCGCGTGCATGCATCACAGTCTTTTATATGCATGATGCATTCGGGGACGCATACGGTGCATGCACTCGTAACAGCCTGCTCTACGCATTGCGTATGCAGTGACGCATGCAGCATATGCACTCGTTACAGCCTGCTCTAAGCATTGATGCATGCAGCGCGCGCATGCGTTACGGTTGGCTCTATGCATGACACATTCAGTGACGCATGCTCTAGATTCTGGCCCGTCGGGTGTCCCCCGACGACATACCGAAAGCACATTGCATTTGTAAACGGAAATGTTTTATACACCCAATCACAAAATGAACCACACAGCCTTTTGCTTTACATACCCCTCAACATATAAACTGCTCGAGGAACTTTCCCGCAAGGCCGCCGGAGGGTCCGACGGGCCCAAAACATCACAGGCACTTGCGACCCGGTCCCCCGAGAGACATACCGAAAAGGCAAAAGTGCTGGTCCACCAGAAGTATTTTATAACCTTTTTAACGTAAATTAAAAACCCCATTGATTTCAATGGCAGACACTGTTTTAGTCCAAACTGAACATTTTACGAGTTGTTTCCTAACTTGTGTGTGTGTGTGTGTGTGTGTGTGTGTTTGTGTGTGTCTAAAAGAGTGTTCACGCTGAACAGTGTTGTTTCTGACACCTGGAAATCGATATATACACTTTAAATATTGCTAAAAAGCATGCTGTCCACCAACCTACTACACGTGGTCCACTCATATAAACTGTACGTTAGAACAGACTAGAAAATGGATCACATCATTTTCTGGTGTGTTTGCATTGATATTGTTGCTTTTTAACAATGCCACAGGCTTATGTATTCGTAAAATGATGATTTTGACCTAATATCTGGTATCTGCTACGTTGAACACAATGTTGTCCACCTGCAGTTTATCGAATGAGCCAGGAGTAAATGGTTGGTGGACGTTGCACAGAGTGGCCATTTTAAACGTGTTAATATGATTTTTTTGTTTTAAAAACCACACAGCTCGATTGCCACGCCCCCTCGGAGAAACATATGTCAGTCCCGGGTGTCAGAACGCAGGTTCTGGTAAAAGTAGTTGGGAAGCGGACAAATAGTGGTTTGGTGTGAAGGATTTTTATTGTGATTTTTATTATGGTTTAAACGTGCTTTTACATTTAACATACTTTTTGATTTCATTATTGATCACTAACTATGCATAATATGTTAAAAATATAACAAGTGTGTGAGTTAACCAAGGGACTTATTTGGAGTGAACTTTCTGTACCAAAATAATATGTGTGTGTGTTTAAAGATCAGATTACGCAGAGCTCTTCGAAATTTGGTGAGGTATGGGGTCTCCACAAATAGTCGGGACAAGCAGTGTGAGTTTATTGGCTGAGACAGAACAAAGGAGAGGAAGCGGATTGGACGTGTTCCCAGGATTTCACATCCGCGAAAGGACATTAGCTTCTCGACCTAATAAAAGATATCATACATATTATAAATACCATGTAAAATTGTTCTTCGGTGTGGGACCTTTGTGAGATGTCGCTTCTTTGTGTGAGACGTGTGCGTCTGAGGAAACCCACCCAGCAGCTGTTGTATTTTTGAATCTTCTGATCAATAAACTTCAAGATTTTACTTTGACTGGCCTCTCTCCAATTGTGAACACGCAGAACATTGAAGAATTGTTCAACAGGTGGTAGGGGGTGTGGCCACGGAAGGGTCTGCGGGGTCGAAGGTCAAATCGTCACCCATAGTTGATCAGTGGACAAATAGTTGTTTCGTGGACCCTGGCACCGGTGTGCAGTAACCTGGCATCTGCCTCCCATGCAAACAAATGAGTCGAGGTACTCGTATGATGTTGGAGGACAAGCGGGGAAGCCCAAGTACATGGGATAAACCTGTGAGGTACGCGTATGATGTTCGTGGACAGGGGGCTGGGGGCTCTTCGAGGGGTGCCATGGCACGAGGGTGCCCCTAGTGGTGTCCTCACACCCCCTATCCAGGGGCAGCAAAAAAAGAACTGGCCTTACCCCAGGGTAATCTGAAATCACCCACTTCCCCTTTAGATAACAGGCTCGTGTCAGGCTTTTTCACACTACGATCCATCCCCACACTATGTGTCAAATGGCAGGTTATTTGAATGGACATTTTTCCACGAACCCCCTATTTTTAATTCCTCCTGAACGCCCTGAGCCTCACCCAGGGTGCTGTTGCTGGATGGGGGTTTTCAGTCGGGGCTGGATTCACCTGGCAAGAAAAAGTCTTAATAAGAGCAGTGAGTTTATCAAAATACACAGTATAAGACAATGGTTTTACAGGTGCCTCGGTCAGTGCTGTCCTAGGAGCTGGAAACTGGCGACCTGTAAACAATTCAAAAGGGGTGAAACCTGTAACTCTGTTAACAGATGATCTTACCGACATTAAGGCCAATGGCAAGGCTGACAACCAATTTATTTTAGTCTGTGCACAGATTTTAGCCAATTTGAGTTTCAGGGTCAGGTTCATTCGTTTGACTTTACCTTGGCTGGCTGGATGCCAAAATGCACCGAACTCTCAAATGCTCGTTTTTGAAGTGACTGCCGTTGTCTGATCTTATACGGCGGGGGAACCCATAATGCGGTATATAATGATTTATTAAACACTTAATCACTGCCGTACTGTCTTCTCTTCCGACACGATAAGCTTCAGGCCATCCAGTGAAATAGTCAACAATTACCAGAACATACCGTTTCCCGTGCACCTTGGTGATCATGTCTGTGAAGTCAATCACAATCTCATCTCCTGGACCACCGGTCAAAGGAAACAAACCTCTTGTTGGCTTAATCGTGGGTTTTACGTTATGTTCCTGGCAAATCTCACATGTACTCACATGTGCGGTGACCATAGCTCTTAAGAAAGGATGCCACCAGTGCTCAAGAGCTCTCATCATCTGTTTGTCTCCTACATGGCTTACTCCATGAGCTTCTACCATGATAGAATAACACACTCGCGGGAAGCGCTGGACGTCCGTCCGGAGCTTGCCAAAGTCCATCAGAGGCGCGGACGGCTCCGTGCTGTGCCCACACTGAGATTTGAGAGACACTGAGAGGCAATAGATCAGTCGATGTTCTTTCTGATCTACAGAGCATCTGCGAGGGCACATAACCAGCAGCAGCCTTTGCCGCCAAGTCTGCTGCATCATTGCCTCTGCTCAAAGGACTATCCACCTTAGAATGACCAGTGCATTTAATCACTGCCACCTCCGTGGGGATCATCAGAGCCTCTAAAAGGTCTCTGGCTTCACATGCATGTGTAATTGGTCGACCAGAAGATGTGATAAAGCCACATCGTTGCCATAAGGGCATTTCAACATGTACAGCTGTAACAACATAAGCAGAGTCAGTATAGATGTTTACACGGTGCTCACCAGCATGATGCAAGGCTTTGATCACTGCTACCATTTCTGCTCTCTGTGCTGACTGCTTTCCTTCTAACCTTGCTGCATCCCTTGTAATCATAGCGTCCCCTGCCTGCTCTACTACTGCATATGCTGCTTTCAAACTTCCATCCTCTGTCCTGAAGCAGCATCCATCGGTGAACAAGGTCATCACTGGTTCAGGGCCAACCAGGGGTTTCGCACACAGACCTGGTCTGACCACTGAAGCCCTCTCTTTGATTGGGGCGCAATCATGCGATTCACAGTCTTCTAACAAATCAGCCATGTTGATGCCATCGTGTGTGTACACAATATGGTCCGTGAGCAAAATTGCTGCAATGCGTCGCAAAGGGGAAAATGTGAATGACTCAGAATTAACGAAAGATGCGATTGAGTGGGTGGTTAAAACAACAAGGTGGTGGCCCATGACAATGTGAGAGGTTTTCTTCACTATCTTTGCCAATCCTGCGATGAATCTACTGCATCGAGGCTGTCTTTGCTCAACACTGTCTAACAACTTGCTAAAGTACATCAACACTTTTCTACCCCCTTGGTCTTTCTGGTAAAGTATACCATGTGCACTGGAACCTGTCTCAGAAACGTCTAAATAAAACGGCAATCTGTAATCAGCACAGCTCAGATTAGCTGCATGTGCCAATTGTTGTTTCAGGTCAATGAACATCCGTTCAGCTTCCTGTGTCCATTCCATTTCTGCTCTCAGATTCTTCATACCCTGCTGTTTGTAACTGTTGTTTTAGTGCATGATTAAAAATTCCTGGGGATAAAACAAACCCCTGGGGTAACCTGTTGTAAGAGTATTGACAACCCCTGTAAGTGAAAGCCACGCAAGCCTTGCATTCCTCCGCTAAATGGATACAGAAAAATGCATTAGCTAAGTCAATAAATGTAAACCATTTGTGTTCAGGTGTTACCACAGAAAGTGCAGTGTACGGGTCAGGCACTGTCAACGATGGTGTAGCCACAACAGCATTGATTGCTCTCAAATCATGTACCAACCTGTACTTGCTTGTGCCTGGTTTGGGCACCGGTAAAAATAGGTGTGTTCCACCTCGACTTATATGGTGTAATAACACCTCTCTCTAGGAGACCTTTTACTGTTGCGGCCACACCCTCGTCCGCCTCAGGTTTGTTGCGGTACTGTGGAATCCAGAAGGGGTCAGGTTTTTTCAGCTGAAAGTAAACTGTAGACATATTTCAAAAACCTACATCTGTTGGTCCCTTGGACCAAAGATCCTCAGGTAAAATTTTAATGATGTCTGCTGCCCCTTCACTATCTGACCAATCCTGGGTGGCCAGTAATATTTTTGTAATTTTACCTAGCTCCCTGGCTTCATGGCTTGGGTGTTAGGTTAACGATATGTGAGGTGCTGCTGTGTCTGCCATCTCATACCATTTAAACTGCTCTTCTGTCAGCTTCACTGGAGCTGCCACTCCTTATTTACTCACGAAAAGTCCTGCTCCCTCCAATACCCATCTGTCGCCCTCCACTTCCTGAAACATTTCATAATTGGTTATGTCACTTCTGTCATAAAACAATGGACAATGTAATGGGTCTATTGGGGGTAAATAGATGTCTAACGTGGAAATCCATGATCGGTAATTATTATACAATTCCATTGCTGTGCCCCACGGTGGGCCATCATCTAGTTTTACCCAGTAAAGGTCAGCTGCCTCGTCCTCACCACATGAGGTCAGCATCCACTGGCTGTCTGTCGTGTTACCTGAGAGGGAACAGTTAATAGTTGTACCATCTGGAAAAGTTACTATAACCCCTTCTGCCGAACACAGAATACTAGCCACTACTTTTTATCAACAGATCTATCCCCAAAAGAGGAATGGGAGCATTGCTGGAGAAAAGGAACGAGTGTGATTAGCATTGATTTGCCACTTCTACTTTAAATGGTTTTGTCTTAGGCCAGTTTTCTACCCCCCAGAGAATCCGACGACCGCCACAGTTTTGTCACTAAAATCAGATTGTTTTATGCCGCCAGTGACAGTGGAATAGGTGGCTCCGGTGTCCACCAGAGCTTTTAATGGTTTGCTGTTTACCATTAAAGTCATGAGAGGTTCAGCCCTTCCCCCCTGTCAGTTCTCTGAAGGCCCCTTCAACAATCCCCCGCGCCCTATGTTGGGTGCATAGGCACCTGGAGGTCGGTGGAGGGTGTTGCCCCGGGTTGCATGGGGTTTGTGGTTCCCTGCCGCGACCACCGGCACCACCTCTTCGAGGACCCCATCCCCCCGCAGGTGGACCGTCATTTTGACCCTGTGCCTGTGGACAATTTCTCATCCAGTGATCTGCTTTACCACACACGAAACAATTTCCCCCGCGTTGCTGTCCTCCTCCAAAAGTTCCCCTCCCTCTATTATTACTCCTCCAATTACCTCTTTGTCTATTTCCCCTCCCCCTGCTGCATTGGCTTGTGTGTACTTTTTGGGTGATTCCCAGGGACCCTCAAAATTACCTTCTGCATAGGGTGGGCCTTCATATGGGTAAGAGGGTGGTTGATGAGATAGCTGTGGCATTTGCTTACTCTTTTTTTGTCCCCCCCTCATTTTTGGCCTTTTCTAACTGCAATTTCAACAGCTGTGTCTTTACCTTCTCTAATTCTTGTTCCTCCATGCCTGCTTTTTCTACAGCCCTATCTGTGTGGTGGACTAAATGTCTCTCCCATACCTCGTTGCTGGCAATTGGAATGTCAGGGTTATTTTCCATCACTTGTTTAACGCCATTAGGGGCACCTTTCATAACTGCTGCTCTAAATATGTCTCGTGTGATAGGGTAGTTCTAACTATTTTCTTCCACCATCTGTTCCCACTCAGCCGCACACCTGAAATAATAAGCAGCACCCGTCTCACCTGGCTTTATGCAAAACTTAATGTTTTGGTATACGGTGAGCGGCAATGGATACAATCGTCTAATTCCAACGCCCACGCTTGTGCGCACTCCTGAAAAGGGTGTGTCATTTGGCGCTCTAGGGGTTTGGGCTTCGAGTTCAAAACTACCCATTTGAGAGGCTGTCAAAATCTGACCCAACAGAAACCTTATGTCACCCAAAGCCAAAACGGTGCCATGACTCAAGGCGGTTAGTTTACTCAACCACCTAGAACCTCCTGATGTAATAGGTGGAAGCTTACTAGCAATGGCGGTCATGTCGCTGTGTCACCAAGGCTGATACTGCATCCCTGTCCTTTTTTGCCAATAATGGCGCTTGTAGCCCTGTATACAATTGTTCTGCATGGTGACTCATAGCCTGTTCTCTTTGCTGTTGTTCATGAGGTGGGGGGCTGTGTTCCCTGTGTCCGATTGAAAAATTTGTCAAATGTTGTTCCCTTTCTCTTCCTCTAGTCGAGTTCTTCATCCATCACCATTGTTCCTTCAATACGCACTGTATACACTATATCATTATTCATTTGTTTTAAAGGGGTGGACATGTACACTGCCTTCTTCTCCTTTGCTACATTCTCCACTATCAACGTCTCCCTCTAGAGGCTCCATGTGTTCTGCTTCGATGCGCCTTGACTGATCTACCTGATCTCGTGCGGCACGTAAGTCTTCTATTACTATTTGGTTCAGGTCTTCTACCTTTTGTCTAAGCTCCTCAAACTCCTTCACTTTGCAATCTAGGATCCCCTCTTTTACTTCAACCAAAACCTGTTGTTTGCGGAGAGTGTTGAATTTGGTGGAGCGTATGGTGGGGGCTGACTGAGGGTTGGATAAAGTGAGTTGTACTTCTCCGGGGGCGGTGCTGGTGACTTACACTCATTGCTTCCTTTCTGCACTTCCTGTCTTTCTACAGTCTCTGAAACAATCACTTCCTCTGTCTTTGTTCTGTTCCTAGCTGGTGAGAGAGCTGTTGCTATGAGAGCAAATCGAGTCCACTTTCTTAACTGTTTTTCTAGTTTTCTCTCTTCATTTTTTCGTTTACCTGCATTATACCACTTGGCTTTTTCTCTATCATTTCCATGTCTAATCAATCTACAATGGGCCTTTTTTTCCATATTTCTAATTTTAGGCGCCGAAGGTACTTTCAACTTTTCAGCTTCTTTTTTGTTCCATGCACAATCCTCACACAAAGTTATCCAACATTTCTCTACTTCTCTCTGTCTTTGTTTTCTGTCTTTAGGCTCAGTCTGCGCTAATAACATATCTGTGATATTTTTCCATTGCATCGATACCGGTGGACACCCATATTCATCACACTCTTTTTGAAACTCGGCCATTTTTATCTAAATAAATCTTTCACTAAATTTTACACTACGGAAATAAACACACAATCAAACAAGCATTTTCATACAATTATTTCAACTTCACGCATTCAGTCGAAATCACAATATACGTTTCTTTCACATTTACAGTTGACAATTTGAACAATCAGTTGACTTTCTCCCAACATAATTTACGGCTCTCTTGGCCGAAGGACTCAAACCGGACAGAATTTGTGATACGCCGATCACGGGACTTCTTTCCCAACAGAATTTGTGACTCGCCGATCACGGGACTTTCTCCCAACAGAATTTACGGCTCTCTTGGCCGAAGGACTCAAACCTAACAGAATTTGTGATACGCCGATCACGGGACTTCTTTCCCAACAAACCTTTTAAATCTGACTTTTTTCCCTCTTTTAATCAATTATTTATTATATATTGACCGAGGGTTTTGTCCAGCTTAACACAGAATAATTTAGATTTAGTCAATGGCAGAATTCGAATAAACAGGTTTCTGCTTACCTTTAATTATGCCGCGCGGTCTTTTGTGTTAAGTCACACACGGTGGTCTCTCAGATCGATTCTCCAAACCATGTCCCCTTGTTACAAATCACGTCTGAGGTCACCATTTGTAGGACTCAATGATCTTTGCAAGTCCTGTGTGTTCAAAATTTGGAAGGATGAGGGGAACAAACTGTTTTAAAAGTAATAGAGTTTATTCATCAGATTTAAAAGGTCTTCACATCAATGGTTTGTTGCTGTCTCCATACGAGTCCAGTCAACAACACAAAAGAAAGTTTCACACACACATTATATACAGAAAACAGAATATGTTAATGTCTTCTGCTCCCCCTGTGTAATTGTTTTGCAGGAAACTACTTACAAAATGCAGAAGAAAACTAAACTGAGGTTGAGGGATATCTCCACGACGTCTCGCCCCTTAAAGAAGGTGCAGAACGAAAATTGAAATACTTCACGGCATCTTTGCAGGAAGCCAGTAGAAACAGTCGTGTGGTAATCTTAGATGTCCAGCGGCATAATTTATTTACTAACGCACAAAAAGACAGGTAATTGCAAAGTTTATTTCATAGGGCCAAGACAAATGTCGTCTTCATTCAATAAAAATACTTCTCGCATATATGTGTAAGTGTGTAACAAAAATTATAATACCTTCTTTTGAAGGACCCCAGTGAAACTGACCGTCATTCTAAGGTCGTCAAGGCAAAGAAAGGACGAAACGGACATTCTGGTGAACCAGACAACGTCCTTCACGTGCGAACGCAAACTTGATTTCACATTTGACCTTTGCTCTCAAGTCATCATAGAAGACCAAACATTGGAAAGCATTTTGCATGAGCCGAGAGAATACCAAAGGGTAAGTTATTCTCTACACTGCAAATGTACACTATATCAGGTGAACCATCGTATCAACTAGTTTTCCTATTTAATACCAAGACGTGATCGTTACGCACCTGCAACATATTCTGAGAACAAAACATTTCTTTTGGAAACCTATCCAAGGACATTGAGACAATTGTAAACAATAAGTCTTGACTTGCTACACCAGTCTACCTTTGTAAACCTTTGTGACATTGTTGTCACAATGAATGCATTATTGTCAGAAAAGTAAGGAAACTCTTTGCATTATGGGATGTTATTGGTACTTTGTCATTTAAATGGATAAAGTGCCTTAACTACATATTTCATGTAATCCGTTATGTATATTTATATTATTGTAGCTAACGTTGGAACTAAATTTACTTTTGAGGATTGTGATATAATTTATATCTTATTATTTTCCATGTCTTCTTGAAAAACATAGCACTAAGTCATCTTATTTTCCTATTTCGACATTCTTATCCTCGCATCAAGTTTCTATTTTTGACATTGCAGGTAAATATCACTGTCAAGCTGATATACCTTAAGGAACAGAGGGAAAGCATGACCCGGAGTTTCCAGAAGAAGCAGAGAAGGTCTTACGATGTTACAAGAGTGGTACGATAACCACTTTCGTGATTGAAGACATTTTCCTTCGCACTTTGTAACATGTGCCAAAAGACACTAACGTGGAAACAGACCCATTGGTTGCTAAATTGTTTGCAGGCGAGAATGCTCTTCTGCAAGTAAAATATCGAGGTCAATGTGTCACAGGAGAATTTGTGCCTGTACCATGCTAATCTTCTCGTGAACCATCGACGACGATGAAAACTTCCACTACTGCAGAGGAAATAACAGATGACATGTCTGACACATTGATGCTTGAAGAACTCTTTGATGAAAACACTAAAGAAAAAGCGTGTAAACCAACTTATGAACAAACACTCAAAGAAGGTACGATTGCGGATATTAAACAGCCGCAACAAACACTCAGCACTGACAACGCAATCAACCATCAATCTGCAGATAAAATCAAGACTTCTGATGGATCTAACAAAACATCTATTGTGTCTACAGAACCCCCTGTCAAACACTTTAAGAAAACACAAGACCAGAACAAAACAAACTGTAGATTTCTTCATCTGGATGTTCTTATAGTTAATGCGAAGACATTTTCATGTTGAGAACACTTACATTTGTTCTTTGAAAAAGCTGCAAGGGTTCTTTATTGTTTTTCTATGCACTTTAAGCTGTGTCAAGTTGTCTGCACATTGTTATTTTACCGTGCCATGTACATCGATACCATATACAGTTGTAAACTTTTATTTAATTGTTCTTACATATATTTGTTTCAACTATGCAAAATATGCATACTAAAACAAAAACTGTTAATGCTTTGCCGTTTTCAACGCCTGTTTGATATATGTTTGTAAGGCGAAATACATTTATATGTAATGTTTCCATTTCGCATATGACATTTCAATCATGTATGTGCTAAGACAAGTTCAACGTCTTTGTGCACCATCTAGACAAAACAGGTACAAATTGCCTTTGTTTATTTTTGTTTTGTTATTGAAAATGCGTGCTATTTCTTCTAATTTGTTTTACGTTTGTTCAAATATACAATTTAATTGTTATCCACCCAGCACTACACTGCATTCCGTTGTTGTTATAATCAATACAGTTACACTGTACCCATTGAAAAATAATTTAAGTTAATAAAACGTTGGATTTGCACAAATCGTTTAAACCATGTCATTTGTCTTACTGAAATAATGTGCAATATTGTTGTACCTTAGGTTACCAGTGGCTGAAAGAAGTAACAGAATTCATTATAAAGACAGTAAAAGTATGTGTTTATATATATATATATATATCAGTGGTGTGCGGTGGACTTAAAAAATGAGGAGGCAGATTTCTACCCATGTCATTTTTGTTCATCTCTGTACTATTAACAAGTGCGTTTGTCAGTCATTTCAGTGTTTATGTGTGAAAAATTCCTTTTAATTACTACAAGTTCATTACAGTATGTACTTCTGATTTTTTTAGTTTTTTATTTTCCCTGCTTTGGGAAAAGGTACATCAACACCACCTTCATCTTATTCTGGAACATTTGGGATTTCCTATATAAGAATAACATCATTACCAATACCATCAATTTAATTATTAGCAGTCCCAGAAATACTCAAAGCATTTAAGAGATCAAATCAAATAGATATGACCAGGGCCGCTGCTAGCCATTTTGGTGCCCTAAGCATAATTCCATTATGATCACCCCCCCCCCTTAAAGGTGCAAACTTTTCTTCAGTAAACAGAATAGCAAAACAAAAAACTATCAATGTTTAACAGTAAAATCTCAATTCAGATCGCAAGCTGCACCGAAATTAATATTGCTCGCCCCGGGCTTCGAACCTACGTCGATCCAAATGGGAGACGAGCGCTCTAACGAAGAGGCTAAAGCGTCTCTGTTACTTCGTATGTTAATTTTGATTAAACATGGACTTACCTGCAAGTGATTCGCGTGGTGGGAGCGGCGGCGCTGGATGTGACTTACTTTAGCCTTGCTACTATCCTGAGCAGCCTGATCACAAGCAAAAGTTTTTGAACAAATCTGAACCACGTAATTCTGTCAACAATCGATAACTCCTCTGCCTCCGCTATCTCCGACACGAATCCTAAACTCCGATTAATACAACTAATAAAATAATTTAATTAACGTTCAATCTAATTTAGCGCCCGCAGTTTAAAATGAATGACGAAGACGAGCAGGAAGGCGGGATCTCGCTGATGAGTTAATCCAATCATAGCCCGTTGGAGGCACTGCCTCCTCTCACGTGACTTTTCTCCATTCTTTTCAATTACCCCCACTCAAACTCACGGCACGCTTTAGCGGGTACATGTAAAGTCAATGAGCTTAGAGGAGGCAAGAGAAACGCTGTCTCCCTTTGGATTTCATTCGAGCGGGGGTGCTGTTTCACACTGTTGTACACGCTGAGTTCTCTCATATTTAGCTCAATACGTTATATCCGTTGTCCTATTCTATTTCTGAACTGTTAATAATATTCTCATTCGATTATTTTCGAGGGGGAGAGGAGACACTGCCTCCCTTGCCTCCTCGGAGGAAACGCCCCTGATATATATATATATATACACACACACATAAATAGAATATACGTATATAATATATACTTCATACATGCAGTTAAACAATTGAAGTATTTCTATATGAATATAAAGTTCTGACGGCTACACATATTGCCAACGTAATAGCTATACGATCTGATGCATCACATGACGTTGCACCTTCGAATTGCATCATTACGATTCACGCAGCCCAACCGTAGGCCATGTGGCAATCGTTGAGGAAAAAATGAACAAACTGGTAGCCATGATCATTCGAATCAAACAGTGGCACACAAAGGAGACAATTCGTGATTTCTCGGAGAGCACTTTTTCACCCATCTGACTCGTCATGCAACCATTTTCTGTCCCGCGTTATACGTAAACACGTTCTCTGTAACGGAACAATACACGCCACCTAGAGGAAAAATCATTGTGCAATAATGACCACCAGTAACAATTTTCTACTTACATATGATGTATACATTTGTTTATAGACCAAGATGGCGGCGCGTGAACATCGCGAGGCTCAGCGTCTCTCCAGTTTTAGCATTTATATAGTGTATTTCTTGCTCATCTCGGGTCTGTTCGTCCAGAACAGTTGTGCATTTACATCGTACACCCGGCAGGAGCTTTTGGATAACAGTTTACGCATGTCCGGAAGTTGCATCAGAAACATTCAACTCGTCCCTGAGATCGTCAGAACATCCGATGCTACGCACCTCACACGGCCGGGCGGAAGCGCTTGTCGGCGGAGTCGAGATCGTAAACAAAGGCGGGGGAAGCGCGGAGGGCTAAGAGCTAGGCTAAAGCTAACACCACACCGGCTCTCTTTACCCAGCATTTTCCTTGCTAATGTTCGATCATTAGTGAACAAAATGGACGAGATTAGACTCTGCATCATCAACAGCAAAAGACTTTTGAACTGCAATGTCATAATCTTCACGGAAACATGGCTACACAGCGGTATACCGGACACGCTATTGAGTTAGCGGGCTACAACACAAACCGGGCGGATAGAACGGCAGAGGAATCCGGTAAGACAAGAGGAGGTGGATTGTGCATCTACATCAACAAAGCTTGGTGCACGAACTCTGTTATTGTCGGGAGACACTGCTTGGCTAACCTTGAGTTTCTCATGGTTAAATGTAGACCGTTTTATCTGCCACGGGAATTCACTTCCACCATTATAACGGCAGCTTATATTCCACCGGATGCTGATGCCAAGCTTGCTATGAAAGAACTTCATGCAGCCATCAGTAAACAGACTGCCCACCAGGAGGCTGCATTTATTGTTGCGGGAGATTTTAATCACTCAAACTTAAAGACAGTGCTCCCTAAATTTCATCAGCATGTTTCCTGCCACACAAGAGGAAACAAAACTTTGGACCATGTCTACACAAACATGGCTAAAGCTTACGCCGCGACATCCCTCCCCCACCTGGGTCAATCTGATCACCTTTCTTTGTTCCTCACCCCCAAGTACATTAATCTCATCAATCGTGTGAAGCCATCAGTAAAGACCATCAAGGTGTGGCCTGCGGGGGCAGACTTTACACTCCAGGAAAGGTTTCTACACACAGACTGGAGTCTGTTTGCTTCTCAGGCCACCAGTGGCTCTCACACGGACATCAACAGCTACACCTCTTCTGTATTGGACTACATAAATTCCACCATTGATAGTGTCACAACCCAGAAGCAGATCACCACGTACCCTAATCAGAAGCCATGGATGAACAAGGAAGTGCGCCTCCTGTTGAAAGCACGTAACACTGCCTTCCGATCGGAAGATGCACAGGCTTATAGTACTTCTAGGGCAAATCTGAAGAGGGGCATCAAAAAGGCCAAGCACTGCTACAAGTTGAAGCTAGAGGAGCATTTTTCCAATTCTGACCCTCGACGCATGTGGCAGGGCATCCAGGCCATCAGTGATTACAAACCCAACCATTCCACCCCCTTAGCCACAGATGCCGTCTTCCTGAACGAGCTTAATGACTTTTATGCAACATCAGCAACAACGATGAGACTGCATACAGGGATGAGGTCCGGCACCTGGCCATATGGTGCTCAGACAACAACCTGCTCCTTAACACCTCCAAGACAAAGGAGATCATCATGGACTTCAGGAAGGAGAAAGGAGACACACATGACCCTATCCACATTAATGGAATGGCTGTTGAACGTGTTTCCAGTTTTAAGTTCCTGGGGACTCACATTTCGGAGGACCTGTCCTCGACCACCAACACCTCATGCCTGGTCAAGAAGGCTCACCAGCGTCTCTTCTTTCTGAGGACACTGAAGAAGAACCAACTGTCTTCAACTATCCTGGTGAACTTCAATCGCTGCACGATAGAGAGCATCCTGACCAACTGTGTCACAGTCTGGTACGGGAACTGTTCTGTTGCTGAGCGCAAGGCACTGCAGCGGGTGGTGAAAACAGCCCAGCGCATCACAGGGACTACACTTTCTGCCATTGAGGACATCCAGAAGAAACGCCGTCTGCGTCGAGCACGCAGCATTCTCAAGGACTCCTCTCACCCCGCTCATAGACTGTTTACTCTCCTGCCTTCCGGTAGGCGCTTCCGGTGCCTCCGGACAAGAACCAGCAGACTAAGAAACAGCTTTTTTCCCAGAGCTGTTTCATTATTGAACTCTGCCCCCCACTGATTCCAGTACCTCTCATACCCTTAACTCCAATGCTGCTACAACATTGTTTACATTGCACTACAGGGCTGCATGCATGACTGAACTGTACACACCAGTACTTCATGTATCTGCTCTACCGGACTGTTTACACACACACAGCATCATTTGCACTCTATACTGCTCACTTGCACACCAGGAAAATTTAACTGAATGCTCATTTGCACTAATGGACCACTTCCATAACTGCATTAACCTATCTACTGCACTGTAATTCTATTAACTGCATCTAGTCATCTACTGCACTGTAACTTCAATAACTGCATTAACTAACCAACTGCACGGTAACTATTAACTGGTTAGCTGTGGCCTAATGGTTAGAGCATTGGGCTTGTGATCAGAAGGTTGCAGGTTCTAATCTCATTGCCAGCAGGTCATGACTGAAGGGCCCTTGAGCAAGGCACCTTACCCCTGATTGCTCTGCAGTAATGTGCCACTGTATAAAACTACTTGTAAGTCGCTTTGGATAACAGCGTCTGCCAAATGAATAAATGTAAATGTAACTGCATCTACTCATCTATTGCACTGTAACCTCAATAACTGCATTAACTAATCAACTGCACTGTAACTCTATTAACTGCATCTACTCATCAATTGCACTGTAACCTCAATAACTGCATTAACTAATCAACTGCACTGTAACTCTATTAACTGCATCTACTCATCAATTGCACTGTAACTTCAGTAACTGCATTAACTTATCTACTGCTCTGTAACCTTATTAACTGCATTAACTCATCTTCTGGACTGCAACCTATTAACTGCATTAACTCATATACTGCACCGTAACTTTAATAACTGCAACTTCAACAACTGCATTAACTCACCTATTGCACTGCAACTTTAATAGCCAATGTCAATAATTTATGCATACCTAAGTCACTTGCACTATTTTAGTCTAAATTATTGTCTGTTCATATCCACCTGTACATTAATGTTCATAGTATATAGTCATCTGTATATATTGTTCATAGTATATACCTACTGTCATATTTTCATAGAACATTCCTACTGCAAAATATTTTTATAGTCCATGCCCACTGTATTATATTCTCACTATTGTATTCTGTATTTATTCTAACTGTATATCCTGCACTTGCTAACTGCACTTCTGGTTAGACCTAAACTACATTTCGTTACACTGTACTTGTATATGTGTAATGACAATAAAGTTGAATCTAATCATCTAATCTAAAACTGGAGAGACGCTGAGCCTCGCGATGTTCACGCGCCGCCATCTTGGTCTACATCAAATGTATCACATGTAGTTACATACGTGAAAGGCGGAGATAAGCTAAATTTGCTGAGGTAAGTTTGATTAACACGGTTATTTGTTGGAAGCATTCAGCCCTATTGTATAATGCAAACATTTTTTAAAAATTTCCCGTTATAATAACCGTTTACAACTACAGCTGTAAATGATTAAAGTAATGTTAAGTGCACTCGTGAGAGCAGGTTTGGTACAAAATATTTTTCCAAAAAGGTTTCCCTCAGAACCCACCATGTTCGCATTATCTTTAGAAAATATGTATTAAAGTAACATACATGCTTTTTTTCAGGCGCGAGAGACACCCACTTGGCACATATTATCTTTAATTTCATCGTATCATCTAAGCTTCTTTAACGTTGTATTTTAACCACGGTTTAAACTGACAGTGCCATTTCGCAAACAAACGTGCTTGGTTCCATCTTTACACATATTTTCCTACAGATGTATTCCTACCTGTTGTATTCAATCTATTTGTATGGTGGCACGAGACATTGAAACCCGGCTTGCCTTACCAGTTCAGTAAGCTGTCCTTAGGTTTAAACTAGATATTAAAATAATTTCCGTGCACAATATCACACCTAGTTTCTTAGTCTGGAAGAGACTGTGTCTGGGCGGTATGGACTGATGGAGAGTATAGCTTTCATCAGTTTCACCAGGAAGGTTTGAAGGCTGTTGTTAACCTATACAATTTATAGGCAGGGTTTAAAGTTAATTTTATGTAATCATAATAACATTTGATTGAACTTTATAAAATAAATCCTACTGTTAACTTCATACATATCTGAAATAAATATTTTCCGTATACAGCATTTAAAAGATTTGGCCTGCCAGATGATGCAGATGTTACCTACAAGGATTCAACAGGGACTGAGGTTGATGCCGATATATTCAATGAACTCTTGCAACAAGGCAATGTCACTCTCACAGCCTGTTTGGATGATGGTATGATCATGTACACATTGTTATTCTTCCACAGTTCTGTAAACATTTTAACATTTAAGTAATGTCCAGCTTAGAATTTTTTTGTGGCGAAACATTACTTTTTATATCATGCCTGTTTAGAGTATGGTGTGATTTTTTTTCATTTTTTATTATAGTTGATCTTTAATTTATTTTTAGCACAGGGAAAAATAAATGCAAGGCCTTGGTATTTTCGCTGTAAGTCCTGTTTAGTTTGTATAATAGAGAGATTTTGTCTTAATTGCTAGTAAAGTGTGTGATGGACTTTTCACTTCAGTCCTGCATGTTCAGAATTTGAAGAAAGTCGAAGAGACAGTTTTTCCCAAAGAGTTTAAGTAAAATTTATTATCAGATGTAAAAGCTTCTTTCCAGCTGGGGTTGTTTTTCCTCACAGACAAGTTAAAAACAACTAAAAACAAACTTCCGGGTTACAGATATTTATAATATATGTGACGCCGATTCTGTTCATGCTCCTCCCCTGCCCTGGGGCAGGCGTTCATTCCTCTGGAACCAATCATCTCGGGACACGTTAATCTGACTCCATTTCCCCGCCAACTGTTGGTTTTCTGCAACACATGATTTGAGAACAGCCTGGCCTTGCAGCTGAATGTGATTAATGACAGGAACATTTTCGTGCACGCACACACACGCACACACACACACGCACACACACACACACACACACACTCGTTCATCTTAAACTCAGCTCCTGCATTCCTCACAGCTCTTGTTTCACACTCCTGCAACCTAGTTTAAGACTAAAAAACCAGAACAGCATAAACATACTCATATCAATATATTTGATAGTAAAACAACAGTAAATATAAACTTGAAATGCATAAACATCGTAAACCCATCAATCCCTCTCTTGACCTCGAAAGAGGTCACAATTCTTGGTCCTCAGTGTCGTTATTATAGCTAGATAACAATTGCATATTAAATGGTTGGGGGCTTTCCGGTTTCTCAATAGCTGCTTTTACTAGGCGATTACACAGCGATCTAAGGCAAGGAATGCAACAACCACACGTAATCAAAATTGCTACAAATATCCCTATGGACATCACAATAGACATTACTATTGCTTTCCATCTTCCCAATGTTTTGTCTAGCCAATCTCCAATAGGATTATTTACTCCTGAATGTTCCTTCATTTCGATAGAAAAAGTTTTCAATCTTTCCAATACCCTAGTCACTGATCCGTCTGGGGCCGTATTATTAGGGATGTAAGTACAACAAAGATTACCAAACATAACACATACTCCTCCCTTCTCTGCCAACAGCATGTCCAGAGCCATACGGTTCTGGATGGCCATCAGTGAAGTTGGTGCTAGTTGCTCCGCTAAACCATCTGGGATTCCTATCGCGTTGAAATACGTGGGACTATTTAATGATAAATCTACACTTGATCCTATTGCTCTCTTTTTAATGATGTGTCTCCTACGTCTTCCAGTCAATGTTGCTGAATTCACGGTTTCCGTTCTGACTGCTCTGTCTCCTATCAGGGTTATTCGGGCTCCCAGTCTTACCAAAGCACACACTCCCTTTGCCTTCTCAGGTATCCTAGTAAACCATCTTCGATCTTCACAATAATAATACAAACCTGCCCTAGCCCAAGTACCTATTTCAGTCCCATTATCTATTATTATCTGATCACACCACTACTTGTTTATCTCCCCCAGGTTGCTGGTTGGTGATTGACGTTTAATATCATAACAAGTATAATTTGCTTTCTTTGGTGTAAATGGACCTGCCCGTGAAAGATTGGTTATTGGTGGAAATATTGCTGCTAGTGTGATACAATTTTTTGGACTGGCCATCCGTGTCAATGCCAACATACACTCATAGCCCCACGTATCGTTTTGGTACAACGGGGCTGGTTCAATATATAAATGGGGTCTTGCATTAGCACATCCTACACAATGGCTGTGGTAATTATCCATTCCAGCCACAAATTATTTTCCCCATATCCTGTGGCTCTTTCTATCATATCTTCTGGTTTTAACATGGTGTAATCTATTTCTACTACCCCATTCTTTTGTTCTACCGATAATGGCTCAGCTATTGTCTAATTTCTTTCCTCCTCAGGTGAACGGTCCACAACTAATTTTATTACTGCTTTTTTATCTGTTCCTTGCATGTGCACCCCCATTATAAGGAAAAATTCCCCTGTATAATTGGCTGATCCCGTTCTGGTGGATATTGAAAGGGTGAGTGGATTTTGGCTTGCACTGTAATCGCATTGCATTTTTAAATCAAATTTCACCGAGGTACGGGTCCAAAGGCTGGGTTCTTTCGGGGTCCAACCACCGGTATATGCTATTACACTATTCCATGCCGGACACCATTCACTCATAAGGGTTCGCCTAGACTGGTGGGCCATACAAACACTGTCCATATTCCCGTCCATACATACACGTCGTACCCCCTCCATGAGCTATTTTTTCCCCCACAATTAATGACAGCGCATAGGTCGAAAGTAAATGATGTGGTTGTAATAAAGATCCATAGAAGGGAAGGAAGAAGGCTGGAACCGGCGAACATTCAAACACGAAACCTTTAATTAAGTAAACAATAAACACTGAAGTAACCGGCAGCCACCTCACGGTCGACTGCCGGCCATAAAACATACACAAACTAAACATATGTCCGGGCCCGGTCCTCTCTCGTCAACAGTCCTGCCGAACATCCTTTTAAGCTCCCAATCTCCTCCGTGATAAGATGCGGGACCGGTGCGCGCACAGCTGCTTGAGCTGATCACTCACGCCACCGGCCCCGCGTCACGGCTCTCGTCCCGCCTTCCTCACCACAGCAAACATCATTGACTTGAATCTGTTCCGGGCTTCAACCAGTAGCCAGTGGAGGGAGATGAAAAGGGGTGTCACATGAGCCCTTTTGGGCTGTTGGAAGATGAGCCGTGTTGCTGCGTTTCGAACCAGCTGAAGTGGTTTGATAGCCTTTGCAGGAAGACTTGCATACTTTCACACCCTACTACACCCCATCAAGAATCCTGCGTTCAGCAAACGAGCGGCGCCACATCTCACAACCATAAAACAACTACTTAAAACTAGGGATGTAACGATATTGCGCTATCGCGGTGGTAAACGTGTCTCGATATCGTTGTGATTGGGTTACAATATTAAAAGGACAGGTGTCCGTCAAAAAGCAAGAGGAATAAACACAGTCCCGCGGAACAAATTGTTAACTACATAGACCATGATCCATTGCGCTGCGTCGTCACAACAACCGTTGTTAAGCCAATAGGATTGCCCGCTGCACGCTGTCCACACAAGCTCACAAAAAGCCAACATCGCCGACAGCGATACTTGTAAGGATGAAAACAACAACCCCGAAGTTGAGATTGTGCCAGCCCCTGCAGCTTTTAAATCAGATGTCTGGAAACATTTTGGTTTCGCAGTGTCAAAAATTGCAAAAGGAGAGAAGGTGGTGGACAGACAATGGACTATGTGCAAGCACTGCCACAGTAAACTGCGATGCAACACGGGAAACACAAGCAACATGCGAAGTCATTTGAGTCATCCTGAAAAGTTTGCTGATTCTCTCACAAAGAAAGTCCTGTCCGGTCAAAAAACCCTGAAGGAGGCATTTTCAACAACTATGCCACACAACAGCGCAAGGGCTCAATAAATCACGAGGTACATCGCGTGTGATTTACGTCCCTTTTCTGCAGTAGATGGCAAAGGATTTAAAAGGATAGTGGCCAAGCTTGAGCCGAAGTATCAAATGCCGTCGCGGGCTCATTTTAGTCAAACTGTGTTCCCTGCTCTTTACCGTGAGACAAAAGAACGTGTCATGTTGAACCTTAAACAGTCTGAGTGCATTGCTATTACCACTGATGGGTGGACTTCCAGAGCGACTCAGTTACATCACTATTACGGCACATGTTTTGACGAGTGAATGGGAAATGCAGTTACGTTTTACAAACTAGACATCTTAGCGAATCACACACTGGCATAAACATAGCCGAAGTCCTTAAATCTGCAGTGAAAGAGTGGGGGCTGGACAAGATTGGAACAAGGATCGCTGTTGTTACTGACAACGCAAGCAACATGCGAGTAGCAGTAAAGAAAGCCGAACTGTCCCCTCACATACGGTGCTTTGCGCACATACTAAACCTGGCCTCCCAAGCAGGTTTAAAGGTCAACGCAGTGAGCCGCCTCCTCGGTAGAGTCAGACGTGTTGCAAGTTTTTTTTAAGTTCTTTTCAAGTTCTACAGCCACAGCCATGCTGACCACCAAACAAATACTTCTCAATCTTCCTGTACATAGACTCATTATTGATGTAGTGACAAGATGGAATAGCTCTCTGGACATGGTGGAGCGTGACGGATTTTTTCGCTTCAGTCCTGCATGTTAAAAAATTTGAAGAAAGTCAAAGAGATCATTTTTTCCAATAAGTTTAAGTTTAAGTACAATTTATTATCAGATGTAAAAGCTTCTTCCAGCTGGGGTTGCCACTCTTCATATACACGAGCGAACAACTGAAACACACACTTCCGGGTTACAGATATTTATAATATATGTGACGTCGATTCTCTCTTCAGGCTCCTCCCCTTCATTGGGCGGGCGTTCAATCCTCTGGAACCAATCACCTCGTGACATGTTAATCTGACTCCATTCTCCCCCAACCATTGGTCCCTGCAAAACATTTTGAAAATAGCCGGTCCTGCCGAGAGATGCGATTGACGCACACACATACACTCACACACTTGTTATCTGAGACCCTGCTTCTGCATTCCTCAGAGCTCGTGTTACACACTTCTGCCAACTAGTTTTCAAGACAAAAACCCAACACAGCATGGACATATATTTGACAGTAAACATGAATTTATAATACATAAAACATCATAATCCCAATAAGCGCTACCTTGAAAAACAACAAGCTGTTGCTGCAGCCCTACTGAGTGATGAACTGAGACACAAGTCACGTGAAATTGACACTTTGGACACATCTGACATTGCAAATGCAGAGGATCTTGTGAAGATTCTTTTACCAATAAAAAAGGCCACAACTGTTCTCTGTGATGAGTCGCAACCAACAATATCTCTCTTTTCACCACTAAAACAAATGATTCAAGACAGCATGGCCAAAGATAATCACAACTCAAATGCCATTGCTCAGATGAAGGCAGCCATTCTGAAGGATCTTGCTGACAGATACCAAGGAGAGGATGAAAAGTTCATGCAGGAGAGCAGTGCTTTGGATCCACACTTTCGGACCTTGCAACATCTAGGCAGTGGAGAGAGGACGTCTTTAAAAGAATAAAGTTCAAAGCATCACAGATGCAACAACAGGTAAAAATGTTAATGCTGTGCCATAGAGAAAATTGAGAGAAATACAATAAAATGTAACAAAATGCTAATATAATGTATTTTTATCATTTATGAACCAGGACCAAGATGTGCTGCCCAGGAGCCCACATCCAGCAGATCTGGACGACAGCAGCACGAGCTTTGTGCCTCCTTAAGCATGCCCTTGAGGACCTCCTTTGCTCTTCTTTTAGCAGAAATCAAGTCACAGGTGGAATTCAGGCAGAAATTGACTTTTACTGCAAAGAAGCATAGTTTGTCTGTCTGCTTGCACTCTTAAGTGGTGGAGAGAATGCAGAGCGGTATCCTATTCTGTCTTCATTAGCAAAGACCTACCTGTGTATACCCACTACCTCGGTGCCCAGTGAAAGGGTATTTTCAACTGCAGGGGATATTGTAACGCCCAGAGGTCTCTTCTCCCTAGCAATGTAGATTCTTCTAAAGAAAAACGTGAACATAAGCTAAATGATAGGTCAGTGTTTTTTAAAAGGCTTTTTTACTGACTATTTTATTTAAGTTTAAGTTATGTTCCTAAATACCAGTTTTAAAAGGCTGCTTTTATTTGCCTTGCACATTTAAACCTGACTTAACTTGATCTTTGTTTGCACTTAAAGGGAATTCCCTATTGTTTACAATTGTTCTAGTTGCTTCTTAACTTGAACATTGCACAGAAGAATCAGTTACCAAATATTACTATACAGAATATTGATGTTCCTGACTACAACTTGCACTTTAAAAGCACTATGTGATCAGTGTTTTATGTTGTCATGATCCATAAATACAACAATAAATTGCCTGTTGACTGGCAAAAGCAGAATAAATGTCAGTATTTTTTCGCTCTTATCATCACAAACACTATCGTGAGCTATTTAACAATACCGTGAGCGGCCCACAATAGCGTAATAAATATCGTACCGTGAGATTTTGATATCGTTACATCCCTACTTAAAACACACCTCTTCTGTGAATACTTGACAGACAAATGAGAAACACTAACCCTCTTCTCTCAACAGGTAGTGGTCTAGCTTTTGTTGAAACTGGTAACTTTTTATTAGCACCTAATGTACTATTGCTCTTTTATAACATATCGCTTATTGCTCCCCGAACTCTGTGTAAGTCGCTTTGGATAAAAGCTTCTGCTAAATTACTAAATGTAAATGTACCCGCCCCGGGCACCACAAAGCGGACCCCCCTATTCTACTAGCGGTTACCGGAGCCGGACAGCACAGAGGAGAGATGCACCATAATACTACGGAGCTGTTCACCAAGCAGCTACGCTGTGGAGGGAACTCAACGTCAGAATAACGGCCTGGGGCAGTGACTCCTTAGGCAGCCGGCCCCGATTGGGGACTCCCCAAAGACTGTCTGGAGCTTCAGATTCGCAGTCTGTAAGTATATTTTCATTGTAAAAGACTTTGTTACAGACTAGCGTCAGTTGAGTTTGATGTTGTTGTTTCTTTGTGCGATCTGCAAATACAGACACGCGCAACATGGAAAAGACAACATGTCTTAATAATTAGAAATTCTGTTCCAACCAGAGGCAACAAATGTGGTGTTTATAATGGGGTTTATTGTCTTTGTTGAGTCGCAACGAAACATGGCATAACACTGGTTGATCAAGAGGGGCCGATGCACTCGCAGTTACCATTGCCTGCTGTAATGCAAGCTTGTTTTTATCTCCCAAAAACGCTGTATGATGTACATGGTTGTTTGTTTATAGTCAATTACTCTTAACAAATCCTTTACATCCTGCTCGAGTCACGCTGGCAAAGAGGCGTTACATTTCTGTGCAGTATTCGACCAATCACTACGCATTAGTGAACTGGCCAATCATAGCACACCTCACTTTTCAGAGCGATGAGCTTTGTAAAATATCAGGCGGAGCAAAGAGGAGATACAAAAATGCAATATATTTGGAAAATACAGCGTTTTTAAACCTTAAATCGTGTTTTCACTTTGTATTACATCTAAAGTAAACAATAAGATTTGGGCTGGTGCTTTTCTCCTGCCTAGAAATATGGCACATAGTCTTGATGCTAAAACTTTACTCACTTCAGCGACTTCTGATTCTGTATATAGAAATAAAATCAAAAGATATTAGATACATTTTATTAACTATAAACCCAGAAGTGAAACCCGCTGAACAAACTACTGCACCTCAAGGAGAAAATGCTATTATTATTTTTTTAACCTTAGTTCATTGTGATTCTATCTAGATCATTTAAATCAACATGCATGCCAGACCCTATATCTACAAATCTATTGAAAGAGATGCTCCTATATCGAATCTACCTTTCATATCTAAAGTTCTGGGAATAGCGTCTGTTAAATGTAAATAGTAGTCTCAACTCAATTATGTTATCATCATCCAAAGGAATGACATCAATGAAGGTTTCCAGTCTGGATTTAGAGCACATCACAGTGCAGAGACTGCTTTGATCAGAGTTACAAATGATCTGCTTTTGCCATCTGACCAAGGTTGTATCTCCTTATTGGTGCTGCTAGATCTTAGTGATAAATTCGACACCATTGACCACAGCACGCTCCTACATAGACTCGATAGCTTTGAAATGGCTTAGATTTTTTTTATCTGACCGTTTTCAATATGCAGCTAAAAACAATGAGGTGTCACGCAAATCGCAAGTCCAGCTCAGTGTACCACAGGGCTCTGTCTTTGGGCCTATGCTCTTCGCATTTTACATGCTACCTCTAGGAGATATAATAAAGCGACACGGAGTTAGCTTTCACTGTTATGCTGATGATACGCAACTTTATATGTGCTCCCTTTTCGTGTGCACATTCCTTCCCCCAAAAAGAAGATGCTTCTTGTTACACACACACATAAACAGAACATGCTTTTCCCTTCAGTTCTGGGCCGTTTTTCTTTGGGAGCCGGTCTGGGCTACCATCCCCCATCTCCAGGTAGCCTCTTCTCGTGACAACCCCCACTTACTGACCACATTCCGATCTCTGGCAACATCTGGCAACTGGGGGAACTCTCAGAAACCAACCTTTGTTCACAATCATGTCACGTAGGAAAATACATTTGATTAAAACAAAATGAATCATCCATTTTTATATTGATCAATATTGATCTTAAATCCCACAATAGAGCAGGCCTAGGAGCATGCACTCAATGTAATAACGGCGCGTGTACGCTTCAGTTCATGCATTGAGCAATGTATACAAGGACATTTACCACAAAGGCCCCGGGGGTCCCGAGAGACCCCAAACATCACAGTCACTTGCGTCACAGTCCCCGAAAAATGCGTGGGTGCCCGAAAAGTATTTTAAATAATTTTTTATGTAGTACTCTACAACCCATTCATTTCAATGGATGAGGCTTGAAAATGAAGCCTTGAACATAAAAGAGGACATCTTAATAGTCAAAATGAGCATTTTATGATTTGATACCAACATGTATGTGTACAATAAAGTGTACTCGTTGAATAATGTGTTTTTTTAAACATATAAATTAATATTTTTTAGTTAAACATTGCTAATAAGTATTATGTCCAACAACTTAATATACGTGGCTCATTCAAATAAACTGCAGGTGGACGTTTCTCTGTTTTTCGCTAAGTCACACAGGAAGCGACCACCAGCAATTTATTTGAATGGACCACGTGTATCAAGTTGGTGGACGACCCATTTTAAGGCAAAATACAGCCTTCTATGAGTCGATAATAACATATGTATGTTGTAAAAAGTGTACTAAGGGAATAAGGTGGTTCTTTAGTTGTATATATAAAAACATCGGGAAAAACATGTGGGTCAGTTGTGGCCTGGGGGTTAGAGCGTTGGCCTTGTGATCAGAAGGTTGCTGGTTCTAATCTCAGTGCCAGCAGGTCATGACTGAAGGGCCCTTGAGCAAGGCACCTTACCCCTGATTGCTCTGCAGTAATGTGTCACTGTAAAAAACTACTTGTAAGTCGCTTTGGATAAAAGCGTCTGCCAAATGAATAAATGTAAATGTAAATGTAAAAAAGTAAAGAAAAAAGAAACGCCTGGCGAAACTAAGTAACAAGAAAAACTACAAAGGACTACAAATATGGCAACCAGGAAGTGACCACCCGCAATTTATATGAATGGACCGCATGTAGTGCGTTGGTGGAAATTCATTTTTTAAGCATAAATAAGCATTATGTGAGTTGCTGCTTGTAATAACTTGAGAGAGACAGGACGGCAGATTTAAGATGGTTTATTCCAGTCGTGCAGGAAACATACACAGGTTCTCAACTACACACCAGAAGACTTCCTCTATGCCAGGGCTATTCATTTGGCGGCCCGCGGGCCACATGCGGCCCAGAAGCAACCTCAGAGTGGCCCAGCCCGTGGTCCCGCAATAGAAAGTATAAAAGGGAAAATAGGGTCCCGTCAGCGATATTTTTTCCCCCCACTATGGCCACGCCAAGACCCGCCTTTCAATAGCATTCACACACTACTATTGGCCAGGTGTCCATGTGAAATGCCTAACCCCAACCAATCGAGCTGCTTCGTAGGGCGGGTCTTGAGCACAGGCCGAATGCTGCATTTTCCGACACTCCGCAAATGCATCTCATCCCCCGCACAAATCACGGATGTGATGACAGATTTCATTGCGAGCCTGAAAAAGAACTTTGCTGGTCGATTGGATGCACTTGTTCTGCCCACAGAGGTGGCCGTTTTTGCCAGAGACCCGTTCACTGTTGCAATAGAAGGGGACTTATCCGCCAGAGCAAAGGAAGTGGTCCCTTCCATTGACGAGGGGAAATTCACACTCGAACTTGTTGACATGCAGTCATCTGTAACCATGGCACAGGAGCTTTGCACTAACGGGCCTGTAATGTTTTGGACTGATGTCAACGTACATCAGTTCCCTAACATTAAGAAAGTAGCGATCGTCATGCTCAGTATGTTTGGATCAACGTACACATGTGAGTCAAGTTTTTCACACATGAACTCCATAAAAAGCAACTCTCGTTGCGCCCTGACTGACCGTACTCTCCACCAATGTCTTCGGATTGCATTGACAACTTACGAGCCTAAAGTCACTGCTCTCGTTCAAAACAAAAAATGTCACTTCTCCCACTAAGTCAGCAGGGTAAATGTAGCCTACCTACATCAATATAATGTGGGAACAAAAGGCATGCATAATCACACATGGTGGTGATTTAAAATATGTTCCCTCAATGTGCAGTAGTAGCCTACACTTTGTGTAGTTAGTTATAGTTGTGAATCCTGTGCACTTTTTATTTTTATGCACTTTGAGATGTTCCTGCATGGGTCAAATATGAGCAAGATGTTTATTTTATTTCAAAAGGAAACTTAATGTTATTGCGAATTGCCTACTGTGCACTATTTTGTTTTATGCACTTTGTGATCAGACAGGTCAGATATGTAGCCTAGGTAGGCCAAGGCAAGAGGTGCCTAGGTCAGTTTCTTTTCTTTTGTAAGTGGAAAAAGTAGGAGCTACCTCAGATTCTGTTCAGTTAGCTCTTTTATTGTTTTCTATGCACCTTTTGCTGTGCAAACTGACCAAAGTTAAAAGAGAAACAATGAATAAACCTTACAATGTAAGGTTACATTCATTACATGTTTTTCAATAAATTTGTTTGTGTTGGTTTTAAAATGTGTCATTACGAGCTGCTTCGCCGCTGCTATGAGTGGCCCAACTAACCTTTCTCGGTTTGAAAATCTGGCCCAACTGAATTTGTAATTGAATAGCCCTGCTCTATGCCTTTTTAAGCATGCACATCTCATAACCCTTGACTGCCCCCTACAGGATATATCCCAATTAACAATTTCCCCCTCCCACTCTATAACACTGCTAACATATGTATGTCTATTAAAGTGTATCAACAGACTAACAGGGTCGTCAATACATATAGATTATTCTAAAGTGTGTCCACCAACTTCATACGTGTCGCCTATTCTCATAAACTGCAGGTGGACTTTTCCCCCGTTTTCCACTAAGTCATACAGCAAGTGACCACCTGCAGTTTATATTTATGCACCACGTGTAGCGAGTTGGTGTAATTTCATTTTAAGGCCATTATCGTATCTTTTGTGAGTTGCTGCTAACATATGTGTGTCTAATAAAGTTTAATATGTGAATCGCGTCTCTGTTTATTCATATAATTGATTATAAACGCCTGGGGAATCGAATAAAGAAAAGAACTACACAGGACTACAAACATGGCACACAACCGGAAGCTGGTTCCGGTCGTGTGCCATATTTGTAGTCCGTTGTAGTTTTTTGGTAATTCGACCACCTAACGCTTATATGAACGGCACACGTGTATTTAATTGGTGGACAACTACTTTACGGGCATAATTCCGTCTTCTGTGAGATGCTGCCAACATATGTATGTCTATTAAAGTGTACCAACAGACTAACAAGGTCGTTAATGCATATAGATCAGAATTAGAATCAGAATCAGAACAAGCTTTATTGCCAGGTGTGCTTACACACACGAGGAATTTGTCTTGGTTACAGAAGCTTCCAGTACACAAGTAAGGTTACAAGACAAGTAACAATCAACAAAGGCAACGAAAGTACAAAATAAAAATAAAAGTTAAGCACACAAAGGTGAAAGTGCAGTGTGACATATTAAAATATACAAGTTATGAGTTTATATATGTGAAATGTCTGAGGGAAAGTATTGCACACATTTATTGCACTGTAGGGTGTATGATATGTATATACAGATTATATGAGATATCTACAGGTGTTTACAATATACACATTTTAAGGTGCTATATACGAAAAATCTGGCACAAAAATATTGCACACATTTATTGCAAAAGGTGAACATTTAACTGTTCATGAGGTAGATGGCCTGAGGAAAGAAGCTCTTCCTGTGTCTGGATGTTTTAGTGCTCGGTGCTCTGTAGCGTCGACCAGATGGTAAGAGTTCAAACAGAGAGTGTGCTGGGTGTGAGGGGTCCAGGGTAATTGTGAGGCCTTTTACCCACTCTGGATGAGTACAGTTCTTTAAGTGTAGGAAGAGTAGTGCAAATGATTCGCTCTGCAGTCCGGACTATCCGCTGTAGTCTTCCGAGGTCAGTTTTGGAGGCTGAGCCGAACCAGACGGTGATGGAGGTGCAGATGATGGATTCGATGACAGCTGAGTAGAACTGTACGAACAGCTCCTGTGGCAGGTTGAACTTCCTCAGCTGCCGGAAGATGTAAAGTCTGCTGGGCTTTTTTTACAATAGAAGTTGTAAGAAATTGTGAGCGTCCCACTTCAGATCTTGAGAGATGGTGGTGCCCAGAAACCTGAATGACTCTACTGCAATCACAGTGCTGTTCATGATGGTGAGTGGGGGAAGTGCAGGGGGGTTTCTCCTAAAGTCCACTATCATCTCCACTGTTTTGAGCGTGTTCAGCTCCAGGTTGTTGTACCTGCACCATAGAGCCAGCTGCTCCACCTCCTGTCTGTACGCAGACTCGTCACCGTTCCGGATGAGACCGATAACAGTAGTGTCGTCTGCAAACTTCATGAGCTTGACAGAGGGGTCTTTAGAGGTGCAGTCGTTGGTGTACAGGGAGAAGAGCAGTGGGGAGAGAACACATCCCTGTGGGGCACCAGTGCTGATGGCGTGGCTGTCTGACATGATTTTGCCCATTCTGACTAACTGTTGTCTGTCTGTCAGAAAGCTGGTGATCCATTGACAGACAGAGCTAGGGACAGAGAGCTGGGTCAGTTTGGTCTGGAGCAGTGATGGGATGATTGTATTGAAGGCTGAACTGAAGTCCACGAACAAGATCCTCGCATAAGTCCCTGGTTTGTCCAGATGTTGTAGGGTGTAAAGCAGTCCCATGTTAACTGCATCATCCACAGACCGGTTTGCTCTGTAGGCAAACTGCAGGGGGTCCAGCAAAGGGTCAGTGATGACCTTCAAATAAGCCAACACCAGTCTTTCAAATGACTTCATGGCAACAGATGTTAAAGCCACAGGTCTGTAGTCATTGATTCCAGTGATCTTTGGTTTCTTTGGGATTGGGATGATGATGGAGTGTTTAAAGCACAAAGGGACTTTGCACAGCTCCAGTGATCTGTTGAAGATCAGTGAGAAGATGGAGGCCAGCTGGTCAGCGCAGGTCTTCAGACAGGCTGGTGAAACACCATCTGGGCCTGGTGCTTTCCTTCTCTTTTGTTTTCTAAAGATCTGGCGTACGTTATCCTCACTGATCTGAAGTGCAGGGTGGGAGGAGAGGGGGATGGCTGGAGGTGTTGATGGCTGTGTATAGAGATGGTCAGGGTGGGTGTAAAGTGTCTGGTCTAGGGTCTCAAATCTACAATAGAAGTGATTTAAATCTTCAACAAAGTGTTAATTGCTCTCGATGCTAGGGGATGGTGTCTTGTAGTTGGTAATGTCTTTCAGGCCTTTCCACACTGATGCAGGGTCGTTGGCAGAAAACTGGTTTTCCAGCTTTTTGGCGTAGCTCTTTTTAGCCACCCCAATCTCCTTTCTCAGCTCGCGAAATTTTGCCTCTACCTATAAGGAACTTGTGAACTGACTAGAATAGACAGACATTCGCTTCCAGGACACCTTAATCTCCTGTGCCGAGGATGTGCCTCACTTATGTCTTTGTTTGAATGTTGCTGCAAGGTGTGGACACGCTGAATGCAATCCTCCGTGATCATAAGGCTGGAGCACATGGACTGCTGTTTTTGGGGCAGATGTTGACACACTACCATCCAAAGCAGGTAAATGGAAATAAATATGGAGCGCTTCACGGATTTGCGCGTCATCCTTTCGCAGGGGCCATGCTAATCTTTTCTGTATCGATCCAATTTAAGTATACGTGCCGCCTTAGCAAGCACGAGTACTGCGGCGAAACAAGGTAATTATACACCCCGTTTCACAGCAAGCAGTCAGGCGACTGGTGAGTTCCAGGCCGCCCTCCATTCAGTGTGGATGCAGCGCACCACGCTTATCTCCAGGCTGCCAAAATTAAGGGTGAACTCAGTCTTGGGTGGAATTCAGCTATCGTCATCCCTAGACCAACGCAGACGAGTAGGTGCCTGCTTGCTGAATTTCCAAACGCACTGAACACGGTGTTGTAAGCCCACACCACTGCATCGAGCAACAGAGTCCCTTCACTGACAGGCAAGACAGGAGCGGATGAACCCATCCGAACCGGTGGCCGCGTGCATGCTTTGCAGAATACGGGTGTTCCTCGTTAGTATAGTGGACAGCCAGCCTGTCACGCGGAAGACCGGGGTTCGATTCCCCGACGGGGAGGTTTCCTTTGAACGCCGATCTGTCTAGCGGACCGTTAACCGTCACGTCTAGTCCTTAAAACAGCTCGAGCCTAAAATGCTCATTCTTCGAAGTCAGATTTCGTTCGGATAAGCTTTTGTTAGGTTTTTCTTTTGTTTAACATAAGCTGTTAAACCTGTTCGTGGCCATTTGCCAACGACAAACACCCCTTTCTGCTTTGGGACAAACTCAAGCAGCCCTGCTGTATGCAGAGCCCCCAACAATATAACAAAGGCGTTTGTTCTTCTAGTGTGATATAATGAAAGACTCTGTAAGCTGCCCTTCGAGAAACGCCACGCCATGATTCATCAGTTGCAATGTGACATGTTTTGACTGAACATTGTAACCGCTGGGTAAGTGCATGGGCATAGCTCCTTGTTTCTCTGATGACGAGGTTTAGCTAAACCTGATACGTTGGCTGGGAATCGAACCCTGGTCAACTGCTTGGAAGGCAGCTATGCTCACCACTATACCACCAACTCAGACTGACGGGTGACGAATGCTTGGAATTCCAAATGTACTTAGCACCGTGTTGTATGACCAGACCACGTCACCCGAGCTGCTTTTTGTTCCCACGAAACCCATCCGTGGGGGTCGCCGCGTTCACGCTTGGCCGCCGACGGGTGTTCCTCGTTAGTATAGTGGACAGTATTGAATCCCGTTCAGTCTTAAAGGACAGTTAACCACTGTGCCAAGTCCTTCTGACAACTCCAGCGTAAAACGGCCCCCTCTGAATCGAAGCGGCTGTTTGACACTGCAGATTTGATATCAGATTTCGGTCGAATAAAGATTTTGGATTGTTTTTCTCTTTATTCAGCATAAGCTGTGGCGCATTCCCCCAGGAAAAACGAACATTCTCTGCTTTTGAACATCCTTCTGCAGCTCTGCAATATGCAGAACCCCCAAAAATACAACAAACTCGCAACGGTTCCTCTCCACGGAAATCTTTAGTAAAAGGCGAAAGATTTATGCGTATATGAAGAGTAACTCGAGCTGTACCCAACCACTCCTAGTGCTGAGCACTCACCACGCCGCACCATCATGTTTAAAGAGGGTGATCTCTCGTGAAGGCTCCCCAGAGCATTGCAATCAGGTAGAGCAAACGACCTCAAATCCCTTCCATTACCAAACAAATACGGCCTCCCTCACCCAGGAGATGTCACCGAAGACAATGCTGTGCCGACCACGTGTACTGGGATTTCTATAAGGAACTTGTGAACTGACTAGAATAGACAGACATTCGCTTCCAGGACACCTTAATCTCCTGTGCCGAGGATGTGCCTTACTTATGTCTTTGTTTGAATGTTGCTGCAAGGTGTGGACACGCTGAATGCAATCCTCCGTGATCATAAGGCTGGAGCACATGGACTGCTGTTTTTCGAACCCGGGTCAACTGCTTGGAAGGCAGCTATGCTCACCACTATACCACCAACGCAGACTGACGGGTGACGAATGCTTGGAATTCCAAATATACTTAGCACCGTGTTGTATGACCAGACCACGTCACCCGAGCTGCTGTTTGTTCGCACGAAACCCATCCGTGGGGGTCGCCGCGTTCACGCTTGTCCGCCGACAGGTGTTCCTCGTTAGTATAGTGGACAGTGTAACTAAGAACTACTCTGAGAGGGGAGGGGTAGTTTGGATCAATATAGCAGTGAACCAGGGTGTCGGTCAGAACACAACAGGGAGCTTTGAATCAACTGAAACCTTTTATTCTTGACACATTAACAAATCACCAGAGGAGAGAGCCAGCATTCACAAGATTCCCGAGGAATGCAGCTGTGTGCAGATGTATGCAGATGTGGTTTCCCTGCAACAGAACAACAGAGTCCCTGAGCATACAAAGCTATTGTGCATAACATGCATGCGGTTAACGCATTAACAGATAACTATGACTTCTCCCCTCATACATCATCACAATAATATGCACAATAATATCTTCACAGTTAACAGAATATACACCATTAACAATGAAACAACACTCTCAAAGCAACATGCTGATAAATAGTAACACAAATGATTGACGGCCGTGTATCTAATAGCCAGTTAGCATTGACAATAACGAACACATTCTAACGAACACACGTAACTCCGTCTTTACTCACTCTTATTAGACGCACATTAGCACACTGTGTTAAAACCTGGTACGGATGATTCCATTACAACCTGATTCACGAGTGTGTATGCTGCGTATCTCACGCGATGTTCACACACACCTCGCGCTCTTCCGCTATCCCTCCGGGCGAGCGGTACTCACCTTCATAATAAAGCTCCTGTCCGTCTGCACAACACTCTAAATGAGCCCAGCATTCAGCCTTGCTCTATCACACATCCAAAATCAGAACAGCTATTCGTTGGATGCTTGCATTTTTTCGATTTTGAAAAAATGTGATACCAAAAAATACTCGAGCAAATCGAGCAATCCAGTTGCGCTTGCCCGGCTAGCTCAGTCGGTAGAGCATGAGACTCTTAATCTCAGGGTCGTGGGTTCGAGCCCCACGTTGGGCGTAAACGTGATATATCTTTGTGGCGCTTTTCTGTTAACCGAAAGGTGGTGGTTCGAGCCTACCCAGGGACGCCTTGTGCTTTCCGTTACCACGTACAGCACAGCTGAAAAATGTCCGCAAGGGGTAACCTTTCGTTGGAAAAGGCCTCGTGGCGCAACGGTAGCGCGTCTGACTCCAGATCAGAAGGTTGCCTGTTCAAATCACGTCGGGGTCAGCGCTTCTTTGCGCGTGGGAGTAATGACTTGCCAGAATGGCAGACTAGCTAGTCGTTCACCGCGATTGTGTTGCGTAGTCAGAAGGTGCTTTTTGAGCCCTCGTGATTGTCCACTTTAACGCTATTGGATGTTTCCTATTTTTTCTATTTAGACAATGTATGCAGAGGACGCTAAGACATTTGCAAATGAAAAGACAGCTTAGGAAATGGTGGTTTCCCATACCGGGAGTTGAACCCGGGCCGCCTGGGTGAAAACCAGGAATCCTAACCGCTAGACCATATGGGAGAATGGAGCTCGCTCCCACCGACCTCGAGCGGATGTGAACTTCGACTGGAACCCAGCACAGACATAGCAAAGTAACAACCACGCATTTGAAGAGCATCGCACAAGACTCTCTACCTATTTGAGCACGTGCTTACAATAAACTCGCAACAAGCAGAGGAAAGCCAAGAGCCTCAAAACAGCCAGGAGACAGCCATGTGCAGAGGCAATCCAGCAGAGGCTGATTCTTAATCTCTCTGGATCTTGACACATTCGAGAAAATACACGATGTGAACAGAGCCGTGCAATAGTACATTGAACTCACGGTAGCTTCACTTTACAGAAATCTTTAGGAAAAGGTGGACGATTTACGCGTAGGTCAAGTCAAACTCGAGCTTCACCCATCAGCTCTCGAAGCAGTGCGCTTCCAATGTCGCACCGCAATGTTCAAGGGGTAATCTTTGGTGCAGGCTCCTCCCTGATCTTTCCCTCTGGTAGGGGCTAAAGAGATGAAGTTCTATTCCACCAACAAACAACTGCAATCGGCAACTCCGAAGAGATGTTCTTCAAGTTAACAGCCTGCCGACCACATGCACTAGGATCTGCCTAGGGACTAAAGAACACATCTGCAATCGCTGACAACTCTAGCTGAAGCTGAACAGGGTAAACTCTATTGAATTTCTGTTTACCAACAGGTTCAAGTGTGTTGATCTGGTGAGAATCCCAAGGAGGACTAGATGAGGTTTAGGAAAGTCTGCACAACACTCTAAATGAGCCCAGCATTCAGCCTTGCTCTGTCACACATCCAAAATCCCCAAACAGCTATTCGTTGGATGCTTGCATTTTTTCGATTTTGAAAAAATGTGATACCAAAAAATACTCGAGCAAATCGAGCAATCCAGTTGCGCTTGCCCGGCTAGCTCAGTCGGTAGAGCATGAGACTCTTAATCTCAGGGTCGTGGGTTCGAGCCCCACGTTGGGCGTAAACGTGATATATCTTTGTGGCGCTTTTCTGTTAACCGAAAGGTGGTGGTTCGAGCCCACCCAGGGACGCCTTGTGCTTTCCGTTACCACGTACAGCACAGCTGAAAAATGTCCGCAAAGGGTAACCTTTCCTTGGAAAAGGCCTCGTGGCGCAACACTCTAAATGAGCCCAGCATTCAGCCTTGCTCTGTCACACATCCAAAAT